>NW_006159759.1:3047514-3095737 GCF_000334495.1 Tupaia belangeri chinensis
TTTGGAGAGGTTTTTTCGCTATAGGGCACGTGCGCTCACCAGACAGACAGACAGAGACACAGAGACAGAAAGCGAGAAATTACCCCCCAGGGGGGATGGCCACTCTGCAACCCTTCTCCTCCATTCTCCTCTTGGGATGTTGGGCAAGCATGCATATGCGCACGGCGTGAGTTTTAAGCCACTGGGTCCGGGACGCGAACCGTGGTCGACTACATGGGAGTCCAGCAACACAGCCATTACGCTAACTGCTGGTCCCTATTTTACACAGATCTTGAAGAATAAGTAGAATTTCAACAGTGGAACATGCTACAGGCACGGAAAGGAGCCTAGTCACAGGAATGTCTGTGACAGCTCAGCTCAGGACACTGTGAAGTACGGGAAATTTCAGGTTTGACTGCCGAGTAGAGAATGTGTAAGAAGGTAGCACAAGAGAAACCTGGAACAATATCCTGGCACATAAACACTAAGGGTTCAGATTCTCAGAACGAATGTTTTAGACTTAGTTTGGTAAACACTCAAACTTTGAATTTAAACTAACCTGGGCCGGTAATCTGCTGCACTACTCAGTTGCTCAGTGGCCCTCACAGCAGCTTGAACCTCATTTTTATCATTTCTGAAAGGAAGATTTTAAGATGAACTGATCTCATGAGGTTATTTTAATAAACACAGCCTGCACGCACACACACACACACACACACACACACACACAATGGTCATCTAGGTGAATGGCAGATGGAATGGTCTGGAATAATACACTGTGCTTACCCAGATGCACTAAAGAAGCCATCTGAGGTTAGGGGACCAGCAGGTGGTGTGGTGGTTAAGGCGCTGGATACTCCCACATGGCTGACCACTGTTCGAGTCCTGGACATGGCGGCTCGCTTTCTCACTTTCCCTCTCTCTCTCTCTGTGTGTGTCTCTTTCTAGTCAAATTAAATAAGTGAATGAATCAATAAAGTGAAATAAATAAAAAATAAATAAATAAATAAAAATAAAGTGAGACGACCATGCATTATGCTCTGAAGTTCCCCTTACCCATTTTCATTTGTCCAGATAAAAGTGTGAAGTAGTTTGAATGATTGGGTCAATGTGGATTTTAGCCCAGGGTGGCAGCTACTGTATAATACAAGGAGAGAGGGGAGAAGGAGTTGAAATGTTTGCAAAGGAACAATTATATAACAGGTCCTGGAATTCTTAGGTAAGGAAACAACAACAAACAAGAGGCTAGTGCTGGGCAGTGAAAAGGTGAAAGGAAAAGAGATGGTAGATCCCTATGGAGTCAAAGATTGTTGGAGTTGAGGGACCAGCAGGTGGCGTGGTGGTTGAGACACTGAACACTCCCGCATGGCTGACCACAGTTCGAGTCCCAGACCTGATGGCTTGTTTTCTCACTTTCTCTCTCTCTTTCTGTGTCTGTCTCTGGTGAAATGAAAATGAACGAATAAATGAAAAATTAAAAATAATTCTTTATAAAAAAAGATTGTTGGAATTGAACACTAGAATGTATAGTCAGAAAGCGATGAGTGTAATCAGAAAGTGGTTAAAGTGACCGGTAATAACACTTAAGATCCAACAATGAGAATGAGTGTCTGAGGGAATTTGAAGAAAAAGATCATGAAGAGAAGAGAATAAGGAATTAATAAAACTGGATATTGGAAAGATGAGTATGTGGATGTTGACTTTCTGGGATTATGAGTTAGGATAACCATGTGCTTCAATCCTTAAGGAGTGGGAAGGGGAATGGAGAGTTGAAAGTTGACTGTAGCGAATAATGGATATTGTACTTGATGTCATGGCATTGACAATTTTTTCCCCCTAAGAAAAAGGGACAGAGAATAATATGATAAGAGAGAAAAGTAAGGGAGCTATTTCTCTTACTTTCATGAGAAAACCTGCGAGGTCAGCTTTGTGTAGAGAGTAAGACACGAATATTTGATAATCATAACGAAGGTAATGGCAGGAAGAAGTAAGAAAAGATTGAGGGCTGCCGAGAAAACTGTGTGCTCAGGAAAGGACTAAATTTCAGCTACAGCATGAAGTTTTAGGTTCTACTGAGAGGAGAGGTTAGACTGAGTAGTTCTGCTAACCTGGAGTTCCAGAACAAGAACAGTTTCAGGAGGTGGGGACGGGTAGATATGGGATCAGTTAAAAGTCTTACAGATCTATACAGAGAGCACGGGACATGGAGCCAGGGAATCCTGGTAGAACCCAGATATACGGTATGTGTGTGGGGTAGGAGTGGAGTCCTAGAGCTGTAGCTATGGTAAAGAACAGGGTTTGACCAGGAGCACCAAGAATTCTCTTGTACAAATCTTTTACCTGTATGAGCAATTTTACTCTGCCTCTTTAAAAAGGCAGAGAGTCTTAGTTGTTTAAAAATATTAAGGTTGACTTGAACTTCTTTAAATATTTAATTCCCTTGAAACCTTGCTTTATCTTCATACTATCTTTCCTCAATTCTTTATTTTAATTTGTTATTGTTTAAAATAATTTGCTAAAGGATATGTATAGTCTACAGAGAAAGAGAAACAGGTAAGGAAAGCGAGAAAGCACACCTCAAGGAGAATGGCCACACTGCAATCCCTTCTCCTCCATTTCTCCCTCCTTTCAAGGCTTCAGGCATTCATGGCCTTGCACCTGGTTTCAAATTTTTTTAAGCCACTGGGTCTGGGGCTTGAATCACAAAGTCGAGCATGTGGGATCCAGCCACCTTAATCACCACAGTACTGGCTGGCCCTCTTTTCCACTTACAAGACGTAGAAAAATACTCACTCTGCAACTTTATGTATTTTGCCCCAATAACTACACATTTTTTTCACATTCATTCTCACACAAGTTCCTGAAGAAACAGCGATCTTTAAAACTCTTTATTGTGTCCTTAATCTCATTCCTTATTCTCTTTCTTGAAATTTTATCAATCATTTCTCTTTCTCTTGAATTCAAAAGCTGTTTATTTCTATTAGAGTGAGAATGCTTGAAAGTGATGCTATTTGAATATGTTGAATAGGAGATAGATAGTTCAATCCTGGCATTACACTACAGGATCTTAAAGTCCCACGATTACTTACCACCCATAAACCTTATTTTTCTATATAGCCCTTAAAGAGCTGTACATATTAGTGTTTGTGACAGAACAGTGCTTAGTGAAATGTCAGCAAATGGCAGCTAGAACTATGTCTGTCACCTTGCTAAGTCTATAGCACTTGATGCCACAGATTAATTTACTCTTATGTTGTTCCTCTCTCCTCTAACCACTTGAGAGGTGGGCTCAGCTTTTTTTCACTTTACATTGTCTTTCTCTCAGCTACAAAAAACCCTCTCTAAGCTGATAATTGCTGTATCTCCTTTCCACCTTTCAAACATGGTCTACTCATCTACATTTGTTTCCAACCTGATCATACATCAGAATCACTGAGGGAATCTTCGCAACATCCTGGACCCTCCCCCAGAGGGACTGAGGCAGAATCTCCAAATAGGATTTGTTATGCTGATACAAAGGCAGATTTAGAAAATAATAGATTCTGTGGGTGAATTAGTTTGTTAGAAAGTATATTTTGGTTTTGCTTTCTGAGTTGTTTTCCCACTGTGCCTAGAACAGTGAGTGGCAAGCAGTTTGTGATGAAAAAATATTCTTTGAAAGAGCAAATAAACGCATGACAATATAGCAGAACACTGTACAGAAGGCTTAAGAGGACAACCGTGGAGAATGAAATCATTTAGAGGTAATAAATGAAATGACTCCTGAAAATACATGAAGACCTAATTAAAGTTGTTGACATGGCCAAGTGGAGTTTAATTAAGAAGGGTTCGAAGATAATATTTAACAACATTTGGCATTCCAGAATGAGAGAATTTATAAGTAAAATGTAGAGAAGGAAAGATAGGATTGGGAATTAGCAATACAGGAACTACAGAAGAAGGCGGCGAAGTTCCAGGGTAGTGCTTAGTGTGGAGTTGTCATAGGTTATTAGGATCTATTCAACTTGAATTACTTTGCCCAACCACAGCCATTTTTTTTTAAAAATAAGATGATGTTCAAATTTTTGTATTATTTATGATATTTTTTTTCAGAAGCATTATGTTCAGAATATTTAAAGTACTTGTGTACCATATAAAATCTGGCACTTTTTTCTCTCCTAAATACATTTAAAGAACACCTGGATTTTGGTATTACATTTTTCTATCATCTTGATGTTAATTCATTTTGAAACCAGATTGTGGATTTATCCATATGTTACCTGTGATTTATCTGCATTTAATTGAACAAATGTTGCTTTAAAGTGTTGATTAAAAAAAGTTTGATTTAGAACACCTGTTTAATTAAAAACCAAACCAAAACAACACAACATACACACACATGTGCACACAAACACATGTTCTCCCTGTCCAAAAGTTACAATGGAATTATTGTATTCTTTTTTTTTAAATATTTTTGTACATTTCTGATAACATTCTAAAGGTAGCACACGCCAATAATCCCTAGCAGTGACCTCCCTCCACTTTTCTATCCAAGTAGGTACAATACTTCTGCAAATTTATTATGACATATGAAATAGTTAGAATCAAGCAGTTCATGTGCAATTATTATTCATCTATAGTGTATATCAGTATTGTACCAGGATTCTCCTTAATTTTCTTTATTCAGGAGAACAGTGACAATCTTGCTTTACTCTTTCTCTAGAAAATCAACAAGCATAATACTGCTAAAATAATATACTAATAATACAGACTTGCAAGTATTATGAAAGAACAAAACAATTGTTAGGAAACCATCTAAAGACAGCAAATACAGACACACAATTTGTGGCTTCCAATTCCATTGGGTAAAATGCAAAAGGAAAAACAACTTGAAGACTGAATGCTTGATTTTAATTTCTACAATACTTTTAGATAAAAAGGAAAGCGATGACAGCAGAGTTGACTCATTTGTTTGTCTCCTTGGTATGCTCCTTCAATAACTACATCTTAAACATTTTCTATTTTCTCCAGCACACATTGCACTTAGCACAATGTTTAAACATAAAATATTTCACTTTTCAAAAATTCTTGAGAGAATGACTATTCAAAATATAACTTAGTCATTCTTCTAATCTATTCTTAGGATGAAGAAATCCTTCCTTCTGGGATTTTGTGCATGTATGCACACATGCCTGGTGTGTTTCTCAAGCCTCTGAGTCCAGGACCATGTCAGCCTTGTGGGATCTGACTGCTTTAATGGCCTGTCCACAGAGCCGGCCCGGATTTATTTTTTTCTTTAGAGTTAGGAAAATTAAGCTATTTTAAATAAAGCACTTAAAAATACTGAAAGCTCTATCTAACTTTACCTCATGTAAGAATTGACTGCAATATTAATTCTGTGAACACTGAGGGTCGGGGGGGGTGGGTTATTACAGCCTCTAAGGGTTGCATCAAGTTTGAAATAGAGAGCAGATGAAAACCAAGGAAGAGGTTGAAACTCGAGAGTGCAAGCTGGGTGTGTTTAAATGAATTGGTCCATGGTATGGCATCAGAGCAGCACAAAAGGCAGGTGGTTCACGCCCACATTCAGACAATGCTCCGACTGGAGACAGAGAGAGGACAGGGTTCATTTTGGGTACTGAGAAAAACTGGAGACAAAGAAGACTCCAAGATGTCACTGAAACCATAGGAGACTTCAAAGAGGGAGAGAATTTTTACAAGGAAAAGTCCTTAGTTAACAATGTGCAGTAGCACAGCAGTTAAACACCTTGCAGAGAAAGCTAGATTCTACCTGGTTGTTTAGAATACGAGTCCTGGAAACTTGAAGAAACAGGCCAGACATAAGTGCCCAGGCCCAGGGTCCTGACGCAATAGATAACTGTGTGTGCACATGCACCCTCTGGCACTAAAAAATAACAATAATAAAATGCTGCTATAGGTCTGGCTCCATGGTGCAGCTGTATTTCACTGTTAAAGAGAAGCTTGGTCCTATGTAACAACTGTGGTTCAAATCCCTGGCCAGTTAGCCTATAACATGTGGAGAATCCATTCCAGTACCCAAGATTCAAAGGGCTTGAGAACTGGAAGAGGCAGACTGTGGCATGAGCCGACCCTGAGAGAGTGCTCCTCTTTCACTCTCACTTGCACATATGTATACTCTATCATGAATAAAGAGAAAAAAAAGGGGGGGAACCTCTCCCCCTTCTCTCATTAACAGCAACAACAAAAAAATGCTGCATTAAGCCTAATAAAAGGAAAAAAATACTGAACAGTATCTCTTTCATTTTTAAAATATTTTAAAGAGATTTTTATGGGGACATTGTTCTAGGAGTGATTGTTGGAGGCTTACAAGTGATAAACAATACGGTGACTAATTCAAGACAGTTTACAATTAAAGAAGAGATAAATGAGAAAGTACAAAATTGTAGTGATTGCAACAGAATGTTAATTATAAGATACAGCATATAAAAGTCAATGTATCTTCTCAAGGCCATTATATGAAGAAAATCTTGCAAACATGTTCCTTTGAAAATAAATAATAAAAGTCAAAAGTAAAAAATAATGTTATGATTGTTCTGTGAAATGATTGTCTATTACATTAATGATATATTTTTCTCCTTATAACAAAATAAAATTAATTCATGGAAGTCAATGATTTTTTTCCCTTTATTATAGATAAATTTTGCTTGACATAATTTAGTCTTCCAACTCGCTTGGTATTATTTTTTGTGAGAAGGTATTATTTTAGATCTGTACAATAAAAAAGATCATATTGGGGGTCAGTAGGTGACATGGTTGTTAAGGTCCTAGACTCCCACATGACCGACTGTGTTTCAAGTTCCTGAGATGGTGGCTTGCTTTCTTACTTTTCCTCTCTCTCTCTCCCTCTCTCTCTGTCTCTGTCTCTATCTAGTGAGCACACATGCCCTGTAGCATATTTTTTAAAATAATTATTATAAATAAAATTAAATAATCTAAAAAAGAAATCATATTGAAGTATATCCATTGATATAAATCTATGCATGACTATAACAAATAAAAAAACCTATCAAATAGTTTCAGATCTTCCCAGTATAAAGACACAATATTATAACAGGTCACAATTTATGTTGTAAAACTCCTGCTCTTCTGTTGATGTAGTCCTTCTTACAATGCCATCCTAGCATTGTAGGGAGTGTGTGAAGTGGCTCTTGAAACTAAACAGGCATAAACCAGGCTCTGGAGAGGACTTTTCTCTGTTCTTGCTGATTCTCCTTGGAAGCATTCATGGCCTGCTCCAGTGTTGGAGGAGTCCCACAACTGCTACTCCTGGAGAAAGGCACTGACTACTAGTCTTCTGATATAGTCAAGCTGCTAATCTTCAGAAAGTTGCAAGGTTCTGGATTCCACATAGAGGTGGCAAGGATGACCTTATCCTTGCCTCTGTCAGCTGGATGTGAAAGAGGCCTTCTGCTGTTACTCAGATTTCACACAAAGTCTATATATATGAAACAAACAAACAAACAAAAGCAGCTTCTCCAGTCACTGGCCTTTACCACCTAGTCAGTAAATTCCAGGTCCTATTCTATTCTTTTTATTTGGCCTCTTCTTTCCCCAAAGCCTTTTTTCTTCTGTTAGACACAAAATGTCCTATCTAAATATGTGTGTGTGTATGTATGTTTTCCCATGAACGTGCGAGCCAGAGAATCAGCAAACTCTGTAGGGCCCTCACTCCTACAATCTAACTGCAGCCTCAGACAGTCCCAGATGGAGGGCACACACGTGCCCTTCATACTCAGAGGTCTTCAACATGAACCTGGAATCTTTCCCTGTGGGTGGGCCACACAGAGTCACATTTTACCACGATGGTACCATCTAGCCCTCTAGCTAATATTTATTGAGTATTTGCTATATATCAAGACTTTTTAAGTGCTTTGCACTATATCATTCCTTCTTAAAAACAAACTTCTAAGTACTATTATTATCTTCATTTTACATCTGAGAAAACCAAATCCTAAAAAGACTGAACTGGCTCTGTGAAATGGTGATTAAGGCAGCTGCCTCCCACATGACCAACCATGTTTGTCCTGTGGCTTGACAAACATGCCAGGTGTATGCACAAAACTCCAAAAGGAGAGAGAAATGGAGGAGATGGAGTTGTGGCATGAACATTCCCCATTGGGGGGAGGGTACTTTGTCCTCTCTCTTTATCTCTCTGGAAAGAGCACATGTCATGTAACAACAAGAAAAAACATTAATGGTACAGCCCATATTTAAATGTAAACTTTCAGATCCCACAACTGTGTTTGACCACTCTTGACAGTGCCTCTCATTACCAAAAGTAGGCTCGAGGAGTGAGGTAGCTTGAAGGACAGCTCTCTATAGGAGATGTAGTTCAACCAGAATAAGTAGTCATTTACATTAAGAGTAAATATAATTATATATCCTTCAAACACATGATAATCCCTTTCAATTAGGCAGAACACAGTGGACAAACTATGGGATCTATGAATTAAATGGTACCTAGTCCTCGTCTTGGACTGTAGCCTTGGGCTGTTCACTGTAACTCCCCAAGCTTCTATTTCATTGCCTTTACATAGAGTAAGGCCTATCTTTTCTTAAAACAATTATTTTATTTTATTCAATATCATCATTATTATTTTTTTAACTGAACAGTGAGTGACAAAGAGAGAGAGGGAAAATGGGAAAGCAAGCCACCAGGTCCAACACTTGAACTATGGTCCATCATATGGGAATCCAGCACCGTGCCACCTGTTGGCCCCAAGGCCCATTTTTAAAATAAAAATATTCTCATTTGAATAAGTAAGATAATGCATGTGAAGCAGCCAGCATGGTGCGCAGAACACCTGGAAGGCAGCCACTAAGTGTTATTTTCTTCCTTCTCTTACCCAAAAGATAAGAAAGTTAAACATTCAGACACTGCTTCACAGTACTGCTTCTGGGTAGTTTTCTTTTGTAATATAAAGATCACGATGATGAGGACAGTCATACACAAAATTTTAAATGCTGTACATAGATTTGCTTTTCTTTTCTATAAGTTGCCAGTGAAAATTAAAGCTTGATTCAATACTATGCTACTACTTTCTATACTTTTTTTTTTTTTTTGAGAGGTTTTTGCTATAGGGCGCGTGCGCTCGCCAGACAGACAGAGAGAGACAGAGAGATAGAAAGCAGGAAATCACCCCCCAGGGGGGATGGCCACGCCGCAATCCCTTCTCCTCCATTCTCCTCTCGGGATCTTGGGCACGCACGCACACGCGCCCGGCGTGAGTTTAAGCCACCGGGTCCAGGACTCGAACCGCGGTCGACTACGTGGGAGTCCAGCGACATAGCCATTACGCTAACTGCTGGTCCCAAATCCCAATAGGCTTTTAAAACCATTCTTTTTCATAGAGATGCTTTAGAAAACTATATAATGAGTCTTCAAAAGTCTATGGAAAATGGGTGTTATGAAAACACTCTGCAAGAATTATTTTTAAATGTGATACCAAAGTAAACTGTCCTTTAATTGCATTTTCCACAAACTTTCTGAAGTCTCCTCATATGTTCCAGTTCCAGGTGGCAGTTGTAGTTGTGTCCTCCTTGGTCCTGAAGTCTGCAGCATATGCAATACCAACTTTTATGCAATGCCTCCCTCTCTTCAAGACCAGCAAGGCAAGGCCTTAGCATCCTCTCGGGATCTTGGGCACGCACGCACACGCGCCCGGCGTGAGTTTAAGCCACCGGGTCCAGGACTCGAACCGCGGTCGACTACGTGGGAGTCCAGCGACATAGCCATTACGCTAACTGCTGGTCCCTATACTTTATAATTAATATTATTATAATTATTGGCTGAGATGAGAATGCGCAGGTGGTCTGTAGAACCCAAAAAGAATATTCAATGAAATGCAATGCTTCACTGTGGTAAAATACTACCGAGCTACAGCTACCAAGGGTTCTATAAATGCTTATGTAATCATTTGTATGTAGCTATATTGAATTATATTTACCTAATAATGTCAGTGCCATGATTATACTTGAAGTTCAGCATTACAAATACTATCTTTAAATGGGTGATACAATGCATATTCTTAAGCTCTATGAATAAAAGGGAAATGTCTCCAAAGAGTTTTAGGCCAGCTATGATTCAAGTTATTCTGTATCTAGGGGAAATTTCAATGTCATTCATGGTCCCAGTTCTGGTCATGAAGCATAAGTACTCTATTAACAATATTTGACTCACATCAAACACAGAAAAGCTATGTTTTGCTCAGCTGTGCAGATAATTCAATTCTCCAGATTTTGTTCCTTTACAGCGTACACAGACGGTAAGATTCTTTTTATAAAAGGAGAAAATCAATTGTTTACTTTCTACAGTAAAATGCTTCAGGTTTGACCACATTCCAACTCAAAGTGTAAGTACTTGAATTGTTTTCCCAGTCCTGGAAATGTGTAGTTTATGCCTTTAAATGAGAAAGATGAAATCTTAATAATTAGCAGCACATAGAGTTTATCTATAAACATACATACGTATTCATGATACAGAAAACAATTTCCACTCCAACAATTTGTTCTGCAGTTTAACCTGGCCCAGCATCTTGCATGGAAGATAGATCTGAAAAGTAACCCTTCAAAAGATGCCTAAGCGAATAAAAAAAGTTTACTCTGTCTGTAAAGTCTTAATATGAAACTAATATTGTTTTATTATATTTTTGCTGAATTCTAAGAAAAAGAAAATAAGTTATAAATATAGCTAAGATTGAACCACAGAATAGCAATACAGCCACTACCCCCTTTATGAATGTGCAGTACTTTTCTTTAAAAGAACAATTTTATTGACTTATGAAAGGTCAGGCAAGACTAATCAATATAATCGATCTCTAAATAGAGCTGCTTTGACCAGTGTGACTTGTCAATACCAATATTCATTAAATGATGATTTATAAAGAAGAATTATTTATTTAAGTTTACTTATTGTTTTTATTTAATTTGCCTTAGGGCACATGTATTCATCAGAGAGAGAGAGAGAGACAGAGAGAGAGAGAGAAAGAGAGAGAGAGAAAGCAAGAAAGCAAGTCCCCAGGTCCAGGACTTGAACTGTAATTGGCCACATGGAAGTCTAGGGCCTCAACCACCAAACCACCTGATGGACCCTGTTGATTTTTTTAAAATCAAGGTTTATTTATAATATGAAAGATGACTAAAATATGATATTTCAAGTTTGAGGCCAGCCTGGGCAACATAGCGAGACTCTGCCTGTGGGGAAATAAATGTTTTTTTTAAAGACCCCACTGAGAATTTCGGGAGTTATTATATGGGATATATTCAACTAGGATTGCCAGATTTAACAAATAAAGAACTTCTTTGTATGTCACATGTCATATGTGGGATATACTAGTACTACAAAATACTTCTGTTCATCTGAAATTCAAATTTAATTGAGAGTCTATATTTTATATAGCAATTCTAAATTCCAACTTATCTTTTATCTTCCAAATATCTTTCATTACATTAACATACAAAATACCTTTCTCTGTAGTTTTGAATTATTCAAATTATTATTAACCCCTGCCTTTCCTTTCTTGTTCTTTAATGAACATCCCTCTTTCCCCTTAACCATCTAGAATACCATGTCAATTCTGAGGAATGTTCTTAATCTTATAATAGTAAACTTGTTATAAAAATCATTTTATTCTCCAAAGTATCAGATGGAAGCTCAGGAAAAAGAGTAAAACTTGGGATGCAAGTAATCATATTTCATACACACACACACACCCACACCCTCCACACACACCTAGAACATAGGTCCTGGAATAGGGCACATGCTCCCTTAAATAAATCATTGCAGTCTCATCATCCTCCCTTTCTCTCCAATACAGAGTTCCATATAGCAGACACTCACAGTCTTACTGCTGGAGCAGTATGGCTGTGGTAGTTTCATGAGGTTGAATAGAGACAAGAGTATATCCCAAGTCTGGGTACATTTGCCTCTTGGAGTCTTAGAATACAATGAACAAATAAGGCAAGGTTCTTCCTTTTTTTTTTAAGACATTTTTTTAAGAGAGTTTTTTTTTTTTTTTTTTTTTTTGCTATAGAGTATGTGTACTCACTGGAGAGACAGGCAGAGACAGACAAAAATAGAGAGAGAGAGACAGCAAGAAATCATGTCCCAGGAGAGATGTCCATACCACAACCCCTTCTCCATTTTCTTCTTGGGATCTTGGGCACGCACATGCACACCCCCCAATGTGAGTTTCAAGCCACATGGCCCACTACTCGAACCATGATCGACTGTGATGGAGTCCAGTGATGTATCCGCTATGTCACCTGCTGGCCCAAGGCAAGGTGGTTCTATGAAGGAGTGTGATAGGATTCTTGCCACAGACTAGAGATGCTGGGCAGTGATGACGTGAAAAATAGCAATAGGTGGCCTAGAATAAGCGTCTAGAGGATGCCTTACTTATGTATGGAAAAGATCAATTAATGCTACCTAGAATGTGCATCCCTTTTTTTTTTAAGAACAAAAATATTAGTACTCCAATAAAAGCAGAAAGTGATAGGAAACACTTTTGGGAGAGGAAGGAGACAGAGTGACTTTTGTAAAGATATGGCAAACAAAGAAATCCCAATTGTATCTTTGTCACTGGTATAAACTTAAAATAAACACCAATAAATCAACTTCTGAGCCACTACCTTCATCAGACTTTTTTTCTAATATATTACTCTAAACCTGAGAGCTCTTCCCTAATCCCTTTCTTCAGACAAAAACCCAGAGGGTTTGAATTGCATCAAATCCTTGCCTTAATAAAATGCCAACTAATGCAATTTTAAGCCTTTTATTATATACCTTAATAAATACTAAAATTTACCCAAAATACAAAGTAGAAAGCATTATTTGCTTATTAAAATTCTGTTAATTTGCAATTGTCCTGGTTTAATTAAAGTAATATCCAATTTAGAAATATTCTATTTATAAGCTACTTTCTAGAAACATGTTTATTATTCAATTAAGGTCTGTATGTATAATTATGCCCAGGTGTATGTATGCTTATGTATCTTTATTTTTATGAACATAATTATGTGCATGTACACAATAGGGTATTTTCATAATTCTTAATTAAAATATGAAGAATTTGTACACATGAATAAACAGACTAAACTTTTAACATAAAGGTCTTCTTAAAAACTTTTGGCAAAACCTTGGCATTATTTAGCCTAATTTTTAGTAATACTGTTCTATTATTTTTTTTAACTTAGTAGCAATCATGCAATAGCTTGATATGAGTCAAAAACAGGTATATATTATCTGAATCCTATGTTCATTCAAAGAAATAAACTTTAAGAACAAAATTTTCATTGGAGTCTTAGAAGAAAAATTCAAAGAGAATGATTTTAATAAATGAAGTGGTCTAATGCATGGTCTTCTTTGGTTTATTTATAGGTCGAAAGTTCATCATTCACAATTTATCAATCTTTTGAATCACTGAGGTCAGAGACTTCTTTACTAGAAGTGTCTGTGGGAAACATTTAAAAGCCATATTCTCCAGCTTGCTGCAATCTAGCAAAGCTAGAGTTATTTACCACTGAAAGGCAGTCTAGTAGACTGGAACCTCTTAGGTTCGAGTATTAGTTCTAGCACTTGCTTGCAGATTGACTATGGGTAAATTGCTTAATTTGTCTATGCTTCAATCTCCTCTCAATAAAATGGTGTTAACATTTTAGTTTCTCTCATAGGGTTGGTTATCAATGATGCCCTGTTCATAAACACAGATAATGCCAAGTACATGGTAAGTGATATGCATTTATTGCTTTACCAATACTAGAGAAAGACAGACTTTTTGAGAAAGAATCAGGTACTGAATACAGTAAAATCAAAACAAGCATAAAATGTAATACCTTAACCATCTTATCATATGTTACAGACCTTGGTATGTTATGACTTATTTTTCTAGTATTGTCATTAATTTACTGATCAAGAAACAATACCTGAACTTAGAAAGATAATGGAATTTCTCTGAATAATAAGCAGGTATAGACTGGAAATAATAAACAGGTATAGACTGGAATTCAAAGCCAGTCCCACTGTCTTTAATTTCAGCACTTTTTCTAGAAAGCACAGAAAGAAGTATATCATTCTGGAAGGGGTTTAGATATGTTCTGCAAAGACTCATGGAAAGTGATTATATTTAAATCATTCTAACTACACAAAATACAACTTGATTTTTATTCCTTCTTTCCTCTGAATAATAATAGCTATCATTTTAAAGTCACTTCTAACTACACAAAATACAACTTGATTTTTACTCCTTCTTTCCTCTAAATAATAATAGCTATCATTTTAAATCCATATACTGTTTTGCACAATGCGCTACATATATTGTTGACTTCTACAACATGAAGTCAATATTAAATTTATAGATAAAAAGCTTGAGGCTGAGAAAGATGAAGTAGTTTATCCATGAAAACTCTGATAATAAATTGTTTGGCTAGATGGAACTCAAACCGAAGTCCATTGAGTTTATTTGATTAAATCTCATTATCTTTTATTTAAGCACCTCTAGTTCAGTGATCCTATATTTATTAATCAAAAATCCAGTTGACATCATCTCTATAACAGTAAAAATCATTTCTACCCTTTCCTCAATAAAAGTTTGAATAACATCAACACTTTCTATAGTCTTAACAATGTTGTATGTGTTGAAATCCCAACTCCCAATATAATGGTATTAGGAAGTAATTAAATTATGTGAGTGAGCCCTCATGATTGATTTTACAAATGAGACCTTTACAAATGAGACCTCAGAAAATTCTCTAACCCTCTCCCCATCTTATGAGGATACCATAAGCTGTTGGCAGTCTGCATCCTGTAAGAGGGCCAGAACCTGACTGTGCTAGCTGCCACCACAATCTCAGATTTTTAGCCTCTGAAACTAGGAGAAATAAATATTTGCTATTTAAGACATCCAGTCTAGCGTAATTTGTCATAGCAGCCCAATTGACTAAGACAGATGCTATTTTAAATGGGATTGTTTTGTTAATTTACTTTCAGATAAACTCATTGTTAGTCTGCAGATACAGAATTGATTTTGTATGTTGATATAGTGTCCTACAAGTACCCAGAATCATTTTATTAATTCTAACAGGGATTTTTGCTCTGTTTGTGTGTGTGTGTGAAATCATTAGGGTTTTGTATATATAAGAGTATGTAAGCTGAGAACAGAGATAATTTTACTTCTTCACTTCCAACTTAGATACTTCGGATGTTTACATTTTTGCCATAGGGTGTGTGCACTAGGTGGAGGGGGATAGGTTGGGGAAGAGAGAGCATGAGAAATCACCCTCTGAGTGTTGGGGGGATGGCCACACCACAATTCCTTCTCCTCCATTGTCCTTTCAGGATTTTGGGCAGGCATGCACATGTGTTGGGTGTGATTTTTCAAGCTGCTGGGTCAGGGCTAGAACTGCAGTCGGCCATGTAGGTGTCCAGCATCTTAGCCACTACGCCACCTGCTGGACCCACAATTTGGATACACTCTATTTCTTTTTCTTGCCTAATTCTCTGGCAATTCTAATTCTCTGGCTAGAACTTCCAGTACTATGTTGAGCAGAAGTGGTGAAAGTAGACATCCTTATCTTTTTTCTGATCTAAGAGGAAAAGCTTTCATTTTCATCACCATTGATTGTGATGTCAGCTGTGAGATTTTTCATAGACAGCTTTAGTATGTTGAAGTAATTTCCTCATATCCTAGTTTGTTGAGTTTTTTCATTTTTTTTTAATTGTGAAAGGATACTGAGTATTTTCAAGTGCTTTTACTGCATTTATGGAGAATGAGATTTTTTACCTTTCATTCTGTTACTGTGGTATATCACATTATTGATCTGCATGTACTGAATAATGCTCACATCCCAGGGATAGATCCCACTTGGTCATGGTGTATGATCCCTTCAATGTGCTGCTGAATTTGATTTGCTCACATTTTGTTGAGGATTTCTGCATCTATGTTCATCAAGAATATTACCTATTGTATCGTCTTTGGCTTTGGTATCAAGTACAGCTGAACTCATAAAATGAATTGATAAGTTTTTCTTTCTCTTCAATCTCTTTTGGAATCTTTGAGAAATACTGGCAACAATTCATCTTTAAATGTTCGGTAGCATTTACTTGTGAATGCATCAGATCCTGGGCCTTCCGTTGTCAGAAATTTTAATTATGTATTTATTTATTTGTTTATTTATTTTTTGCTCGAAGATGCATGCACTCACCAGAGAGGGAAAAGAGAAAGCATCCCACTCCCGCCTGAGTAATGGTCACGTCACAGTCTTCTCCCTCTCTCCCCTTTTTGTGGTATTTTAGGCACACATGAACAGATATTCACCATGTTTCTCAAGCCACTGCGTCCAGTCCTCAAACATTGTGGTTAGCCATGTGGGGTCTGGCTGTCTTAACCACTAGGCCATGGAGCCGGCTAAGGAGCTTTTTGATTACTGATTTAATATCCTTACTAACTATAGGTCTGTTTAGATTTTCTATTTCTTTTTGATTCAGTCTTGGTAGGCTCTCTATTTCTAGGAATTTATTCATTTCTTCTAGGAAATCCAATCTAGAGGTCTCCCCTAAAAGTAAATGGGATCTAAAAGATTTCATGGAAGAAACACTGAGTTACATTTGAAAGAATAGGTACAGCTTTTCAGGAGGCAAATAATTATCTAAACCTGTTATTCCTGAATGCCATAGTAGCTTCATCAGAGTTTCTTCAGGCGATTTTTAAGACCAGATCCTCAGACAATAACTTTACATTTCTGTTTTAGTAATTTGGGAAGTAAACCAGAAATCTGCACGTTTAAGAAGCAAGCCATATTGCGTGCATCGCAAATAGGTAAAAGAATGTCTTATAAACAGGATGTTACAGTTGGAACACCAAGCTTATGCCAGAAAGAGGAGGGTGGTGCAGCTAATGAGATTAACTGCATAAGAAAGTCCCATGTCTTTTTGGAAACTTCAGACTCCTGAAGAGTTTTTAGTGGAGGAGATAGAAGTTGTGTGTTTGAATGGCATTACCATTCAAATGGCAAAGAAGGTCAATGTGAGTGGACAGACACAGGGATTAGTGAGGAGATTCTTAACAATTTGAGAGTAAATTCTAAGCTGTGTGGAATGGATAGAAGCAAGTAAAAGAAAAATGAGAGAAATGACAAACCTAGCAGATAACACAGATTTGATAGGATTTGTAATCCTGAACCAAGAGAACAAGAGGGACGTATCAAAAATGACCCTAGGGCATTTGGCTTCACCGTGTTCCCCCCACCCCAAGAATTATTTTTATTTAATTTTATGTATCATTATTATTATTTTTCACTTTGCTACAGTGTACATGCAATCATCAGAGACACAGAGAAGGATAGGAAAAGTGAGAAAGCAAGCCTCCAGGTCCAGGACTTGAATGGCGGTTGGCAATGTGGGAGTCCAGCACCTCAACCAACACGCTACCTGCCAGCCCTGGCTCTGCTGTTTTTTAAGACTAATTGGTGACACTGGAAGAAGGGAGGTTATGACTATTTGTCATTTAGCTGCAAAACAATAGATAAATTTACTAGTGAGAAAGAAAAGCAGATATAGAAGAAAAATGAAGAAGGGAGATAAAATGTTTAGTTATATTTGATAGCTTGGCACCTCTTAAGCACTAGCAGATTAGAGATTTGCTTTTTCCAGATATCTAATTAGAATTTTAAAAGTATCTTATTATAAACAATATGTACAGAAGGGAAAGTTAATGCATCTGTCAACTTTTATATTTTTATTTACTTTGGTCTTTTAATCTTCCAGCTTAATGTTGATTGATTGTGATCTTACTAAGTGGTATGAATATATTTGTCTTTATCATGCAAATGTTAAATGTATTTAAAACATTTAAATGATCAAACAGGTGAAATTATTTAAGGCACTCTTTGTATGTGCATGTGAAAATTATAGCAACTCAATAGCAAGGATTAATATCTATTTTTTTAAAAGGTCTGAAGATCTAAGTTCTACATCGGTATTCATTTTTTCGTAACTATAATATTTTCCCTAAGTTTCACATAGTAGGAAAAAAAATGTGAATTTTATACCAAGCTAAGGAAGATCTCTCTATAGTTACTTATCAAGATCAGTGGTCTAGGTAACAATTTATTCTCTAGCTTTTAAAGTTTGACCTCTGAAGGTGGCTCACTTCCATATTTAAAGTTCTTTTAAAAAAAAAGGAACAGAAAGGTTTACCGATAAAGTAAGTACACTAATAATAGTTCTAGAGCTATATAAAGCACACACTTTTAAGAATTCTCTTAAAAGTGTTCATAGAAGTGCTTTAGGCCTTTTAAATTATTTATATATGTTATTATTTTATTAATAATGAAAAAAATAGTTTTCTCATTCTGGTCAAAAAAAATGGGGACATTTAAAATTTTTTCTTTAATATTCGCCAAAGAAATATTAAGATAAGATTGCTGAGGGAGCAGTAGAGAATACTGAGCATTTTAACAAGGAGGATAAATGTTTCTTGGAATCTCTCACTAGGTATATTTTGTACTCAGGTTAATATAAACTGAGCTTGATGCTTCATTTCTGTCTAGGTGATTAGCGTTCAGATTGACGACAACAAAGCCAGATATGAATTGGATTCTAGTCTTATGAAAAAGAGTGAGACTATGTGGCTAGCTCTGAATTATTTACTTAACAATGAAGCCAAGGCGAACACCTGAACATTTTGATTCTTTGGTTCATTATTATGGTCACTCTAGTGTATTTCACTTTCATTAGGAATTCAAGCATAAGTAAATATGTAGGTTATTCAAGAGTTTTTAGTTTTTAATAATGTTGACAGGAAATTAGTTTAGATGGTCAAATGAACAATGCATTTTTGAAGTTGTAATCTTTAATTATTATTTTCATTTAGGTTAGTCTAGGACAATAAAGTGAAAACATTTATGTTTTATAAGGGAACTTGATCACTTTGGCCTTTATCATATTTCACATAAGAAGCTTAAATAGCATTTATCTCCTTCAGTACACTTAAAATCACTGAGGGATGAAGATAAATTTTACTTGACCAACAACAACAAGAAAAAGACCGTAAACTGGTTCTGAATGCTCATCATGTTGTTTTCATCTTCTGACAGAGCAGTATTTCAGAAGATAACAGGAGGAGGAATTTATGGCAGGTGCATTACTACTTAGGAACTAATCTCACCCACATGGCTGTTAACGTGAAATATGGATTTTAATAATCCTGGCTCTGTGAGTTGTGTGAGCCTGACTGGTGGGAATGTGATTAGCCATAGCCTGCAAGATTAATTGAGATATATAACACATGATTACATCTCGTGAACTTCAAGCTATTCTGATTACACTAGAGTTTGCATAGTTAATGCTGTATCCTTATAGTTAAAAAAAAAGAAATCAAATAAATCAAACATTTTTTATGACAAGAAGGGTAATACTTCTATCCTTAGGTGATAAAAGGTCACTTAAATAGAGTTTAAAATCTTCCAGAGGTAGAGAGAATTTGAAAATATAGCTAGAGGGGTAGACAGAGTCAGAGATTACTATTGGGTTGTTGAAAAACAACCCACTTAAAAGAATTTTGAAACTCACTTTATCATGAGGTATATTATTTAATAATAGGTCTTTTACCTGAGAGACAAAATTATTTTCAGATGACACATACAAATTCAGGAAATAAGAATTTTAAATCAAGAGCTTTAATTAATGAGACAGTTTCTGTTGTTAGTTTGTAAAAAGGATAGGGATAATGCTTTAGCTCGTCTATAAATGAACCGCTTTTCATGGTATTTCCAAACACTGATATATCTGACAAATGAAACAGCAAGAAATCTACTAAAGTACTATCTATTAGTTCTTAATTTTTAGTGAATGTGGTAATTAAATATTTATTTTAAGTGAATTAAAAAAATACAAAAATCTATTTCATGAAATTATATTATGGAATAGGAAAAATATTTTGATAAAATTAATTGCAAGCCAGCAGGTAGTATGGAGATTAAGGTGTAAGGATCCCTCAGAACTGACCATGCACTTCAAACCCATGGCTTGAAAATCATTCTGGGCACATGTCTATGCGTGCCAAAAATTCCAGGAGGACTATGATATGGCCATCTTCCCTGAGCGGCGATTTCTTTCTTCTTTCTCTCTGTCTCCTCCTCTCTGTTGAGTGCCTGTGCCCTACAACAAACTTATAAAATTAAAAAAACTAATTGCTTAGGGCTGGTTTCGTACTGCAGTGGTAATGCTCTGCTTGAGAAGCCAGATCCTAGATGGTAACTGCAGTTCAAGTGCCCAGCCTGGTCAGCCTGAAACACACCAGGCACATATGCAAGTGTCCAGAATCCGGAAGAAGGGAATTGCCGTGTGGCAGGATCCAGTGTGGGTGTGTGTGAGGAGTGTGCCTTTCTCTCTTTTTTTCTCTTATATACACTCTCACTTGTATGTAAATTTGTCCTATCATAAATAAAGAAAAAACTTTAACGGCTTAGATGTAAGATTAAGTTCCAACCACAAGGTTTTTATAAAGTTCTAGATAATGCAGGGAGCTCCACTGTCGACATTTCCTTATGAGCAGGATGAATTTTCACCTATATACATTGTAAAATGCTACCCACTGCCCGTCACATTTGTTTCTTCTATCTCTATTCTCTTTTAACTAGTGGCAGTAGTAACCACACAGTAAAATAGAAGAAAAACAAAAACAAACACACACATACACACACACACACACACACACACACACACACACAAATAAACCTACTTTTCCACTGTCTAACATTATGTTTGAAAGTTCTGACTGAGGGCAAGTGTGTTCTCAAAGAGAGAAAGAGGGAATGTGAGAGGGCACCCCCCCCTCCATGGGTAGATGATCACACTGCAATACCTTCTCCATTTCTCCCTTCTTTCAGGATTTGGGGCATATAACACGTGTGTCTGACACGCTTTTCAAGCCACTAGATCCAGGACTCCAACCACAGGGTCTCCCATGTGGAATCCAGGCAACCTAGCCACCTCACCATGGGCTGGCCCAACTGTTTATTTGAAACTTTATATCCTACAGTGCTCAATTATAAAATATTTAATGAATGATTAATGCATATTCTCAGAAGAATTCTCTTTGAAAAAGCTTTAATCATCCTTCTCCACATTCAAGGGGAATTTACCTGGGCATTCAAAACACGTTACTCTAGTTTGGCAGTTCTATCATTCATCGTCTTTTGTTTCCAACTAGATTGTGAGAATCCTGATGCTAGACAATAAGAATCGTGTAATCGTTATCACCTCGTACAGTGCCAACACTACAGTTTATGTTCAAAATTAACTCATTAGTTAAAAATATGCCTTTCAAACTTTTTGGTCACAGCTCCTCTTTCTATACTCTGCTTTCTAGCCAAAACACACTCCTTTCCATGTCCCAAACAGGCCCTCCCCTCTCTCATCTCTAAACATGCTAGCATACAGCTGTATGGAGATAACCACTCCTTTGGCCTAGGTATCTGTTTATCAAGGAAAACGAGTTCCTCCACAACTTCTCTAAAGTCGAGAAATGAGTCCACGTAATTGCTAAATGAATGATGATCTATTAACCTACCAAGTATAAAACGAACATTTTGAAGACTATGGGACTTTTAAGTACACACACCACACATTAAGCAATTTCTCTTTAGTTGTAGTACTGAACTCATTAGAGGCATGGAATAAATTCTGGAAGAAGAAACAATTAAAATTTCAGGATTCTAAAAAAAAAGTTCAGAATTTTTCATTTGGTGAAAATTAAAAGTGCCTATTATTAAAATTTGAAGAAATTTCAGCTCTTCTTGGGACACATCTGGACTCACTGATCATGTTTGAGAAGAACAGACCTGGAGATAATCTCTGTACATTTGAAGGTTCATAAAGGAAGAACTATTTTATACTCCTGATAAAGAAGCACAGTATTCTAAGGAGGAAGACAAACAAAATTGTAAAGGTGCTCACGTGAGCTTTGTACACATTTCTGGATGGCACCTCTAAAGTGGGCAGTTACTGGAACCTGGAGATATTTGAAGATACAGTTCAATGTTTAATGGTTGATTAATTACCTTTTTACTAGGTAAACAATAGGTAATGCCAAAAGCAGAATTATGGCCTGAATCAAACTGGATCTTACTAAAAACTACTGCATTATTTGGAAATGATTACTAGAATACTATAAACTCCTTAAGTTCAAGGATTTCTTAAACAACATATACACATTTTAAAGGAAAGAAATATGCTATCTTCTGGGAAAGATTCAGTCACTAACGACAAAGAGAGGCTTTTCTTGGGGATAACTTTTGCATTTTTTTTTTTTACTCTTTCATGCCTCTTTGAAAATAGATGTATTTTATCTTCAAAAGTAGCATGAATTCTAGAGTAGTTTATCCCTACAGGGAACTATAAAATGCATTATAGATAAAAATAGTGATAGTATTCAATATTTTAAATATAATAGATATGTGATAAATATAATTAATTGGAATTTGAAGTAAAATTTGGTCCTCCTTTTGTATCATAATAACTTATAAAGAATGCTTATTAGCCAACATTTGAAAGTAAACAAAGAAAGCATAAAACATTTTCAAGTGTTTAGTACATGTTTTTATCTTGAAAGACAACAACATGTCTCAATTCGTTTCATTGGTCACCTTCATCTAGAAACCATGCTTATTCTTTTGTACAGGTTATCATGGAGATCTGTTTGTTAAATTCACTTTTTAAGACTAGGAAGAATTCAAATTCTCCCTGGCTTCTCATTTAAATAAATTATTTAGGTTTAGGGTTTTTTTGCTATAGGGAGTCTGCTCTCACTGGAGAGAGAAAGAGAGAGGGTGAGAGAGAGAGAAAGTGAGAGAGAGGGAGGGAGGGAGGGAGAGAAACCTTCTCCTCCATTCTCCTCTTGGGATTTTGGGCATGCATGCACACACACCTAGTGAGATTTTTCAAGTCACCAGGTCCGGGTTTCAAACCATTTTAGCTATGTGAGAGTCCAGAGCTTTATGCTGAACTCTTAAGATTTTTAAAATTTGTTTCATGAGTGAAAGAGACAGAGAGAGCTCTGCTAATAGGGTCTTGATGCCATGATCTATCCTTACCTCCAGCTATGCCCAGATCACTGGTGCATGCGTGGAGTGTACTCAGTCACTGGACACAAACCTGCAACCTTCCATGTGGGCCATCCTCGAAGAGCACAATGTATTACCACTGTGCCACTGTCTGGCCCATCCCTAGCTTCTAATTTCATCTCTAATTCAGACCTATTTTATAATCATCTGAATCAACATGACATTTATTACTTTTGTATGGAAATACCTAGTGTGTTCTTTTTCTGAGATAGCACAAAGATTTATGTAGAAATGCTGAGTGTGACAGAATAGAACAGAGTTGTAAATGGGAGCCTGAGAGTCATATGGATAGATTCACCTATATGTATATATGCCTGCATATACGTGTGTGTATTCATATATATAATAGAAACATATGCATGTGCACAGACACCCACATAGGTATCCCTCAGTATCCATGGCGGATTGATTCCAGGACCCTTGCCCTCAGATTCCAAAATTTGTAAATGCTCAAAGTTTCCTATATATAATATAATGGCATAGTATTTTCATCTAACCTACACACATCCTCCTGCACACTTTAAATCACCTCTAGATTACTTTGAAGCAATCTGAGCATCAGGTAAGTGAAAAGGAAAATATATAAACTTAGTCAGCATCTCTTTTAGGGATCCAGCTCTTCCCTATTTCATAACCACTGTCTGGCTGACTGCATTAGCGATTGGTTGAACTCGTAAGTACAGATGGATGACTATACATATGGATTTTAATGTTATTCCTTCACTTTTAGTGCTTCATCAGCTCACTACTGCCCCCTAGAGGTTCATCACAACTGGTTTAGGGTTATTTATTCCCAATCTCACTTTGCTTACAATGTTATTATACGTGAGTCACTTCTTTTTTTTTTTTTTGGAGAGATTTTCACTGTAGGGCGCGTGCGCTCGCCAGACAGACAGAGAGAGACATAGAGACAGAAAGCGAGAAATCACCCCCCAGGGGGGATGGTCACGCCACAATCCCTTCTCCTCCATTCTCCTCTCGGGATCTTGGGCACGCACGCACACGCGCCCGGCGTGAGCTTTAAGCCACTGGGTCCGGGACACGAACCGCGGTCGACTACGTGGGAGTCCAGCGACATAGCCATTACGCTAACTGCTGGTTCCCTGTGAGTCATTTCTTACATTTCATTTATGACCATACATTTCATACACTATCGATTCCAGCGATACAATTTCAATCTAATGACAGCTGAAAGAAATCCAGTATATTTACTCAAATGACTGATATCTGGGTAAACCAATTATTTAATTATCAATGGTCAGTATCTCCATATACTGAAATCCTATCAATACAACCATTACATACGATTGATAGAATGTGCCACTAGATGTGGTTGTGGGCTTTAGAATCACATAGACCTGAATTTTAATTATATCCTGACCACTATGTAGCTGTGTCAAACTAGGTACATTTGATAAACTTCCTGGCCTTCAGATTTCCTCATATTTAAAACAGAAATAATAATGCCTATTTCATAAGAGTATTGTGAAAATTAAATATAAAGAACTTAACTCAGGGGGACCAGCGTGTGGGTGTAGTGGTTAAGGCACTGGACACTCCCACATGGCTGACCATGGTTCAGGTCCTGGACCTGGTGGCTTGCTTTTCACTTTCTCTCTCTCTCTGGTCAAATGAAAATGAATAAATGAATGAATGAATGAATAAAATAAAACAAATAATTCTGTTTTTGAAAAGTTAATTCAGTACTAATAGATCTTAAGCACTCAATAAAAAGTATATCTAGCATATATTAGCACTTTCTATAGGAGAAGTGCCTGAAACCATTACCAAAATAAAAAGATTATTTGAAATAAAGAAATATATCATTTTAATCCATGTAAGCAGCAAAATAAACTTAAAATCATCCTCTAGCTATATCTAATTTATACTAGTATTTTTATTGAGTCTATTTGGGCCAAAAAAAACATGGTAAATGTCAGAAAGCATAAGCAAAAACCAAACTAAAACAAACACAAATTACCTTTGACATGTATTTGGTTTTACACGGAAGGAGCAAGTTAAAATTTAAAACTCAAAGATTAGAATATACAAAGCCGGAAGGAGCAAGTTAAAATTTAAAACTCAAATAAAGATTAGAATATACAAAGTCAGTGACACTATAAAGAGTTTTGAGTTAAAGGTCTGATGCTTGAAGTTGATATTTTCATTTAGTATACAGAAGAAAAAGCTTTACTCTTGTGTCCTTACAAAGCACCCTCAGTCCCTTTATGTATTTACATATTGCCTCAGTCTTTTGAAATGTCTTTATTAGAAGAGAAAAAAAAATCACACCATACTTCATACTTATATATTGAAAACTTCATTGATTCTCTCTCATTTCCAGAGGTCAATCCACAAACAAAAATATAAGAAAGTATTTCTTCTTTCCTGTACAGATGGTACCCACTTTTAGCCTTAGCAAACAGCTTTTCAAGCCAATGTTTCAACACTTGAGTAGGAAACAGCTGGATCTTCTGGAGAATTCATGAGTTAACCCGAATACTAACAGATAAAACAGCTTGGATATAAAAACACAGGAAGAATTTTGAATACTTAAGTAGTCTGGAAAATATTAATTACTAGTATTAAATGCTGTTGGATTAAATATAATAAAATTCTAAAACAGTTCTTGTTGAAGATAGCAAATGTCAGAAGAATGAATTAGTATGTCTAGTTTTCCATTAGAAAAATTCTAAAATATTCTAACAGAAATCATTATAATTTCATAATTTTAATAATAATAATAATAAACATGACACTTAACATTATATGTGATGTTTTCCACTGAAGTAATTTACAGCAGTTCCTTTATCTTGACTTGATATTTTACTACAAATTGACTGAAAATAGGAAACTGAGGAACAGAACTGTATTTTGTTGATGGCATGGCTAATAATAAAAAAATGATCCTTCTGAGCCAGCTTGGTAACCCAAGAATAATATTCTACTCTGGTGATATTGGATCCATGTGGAAAATCTAGCTTAAATTTCCTGGTCAACAGTTAGTAGGAGCACCCAGGATTCTGACTGACTGGGAAAACTGGGAGAGGGGTCATGTCAGGAGACCTTGTTGAGGGTCCCTGTCTCTCTCTTTTTCTTGCTCACTCTTTCAGTTTCACAAAACAATCAGTATTTTGTTAGTAGGAGCACCCAGGATTCTGACTGACGGGAAAACTGGGAGAGGGGCTCATGTCAGGAGACCTTGTTGAGGGTCCCTGTCTCTCTCTCTTGCTCTTTCTTTCACTTTCACAAAACAAACAGTATTTTTTTTTAAATGATACTTCATATTCTCAATTTTTTGTTTATTTGTTTATTTTCAGCCTTTGCTGCCCATCTGGCAGAAAAAAAGAAAACCCCTGAAAGCTTACAGTTAGTGCAGCACCCATTACAATGACTAAGGGCCACAAATACATTTGCATGATGTAATAGATAATTAGACTTATTCCACCTGCATTTGCACAGTACTTCGTCCTTGAAAAGATCACAATTTTGTGAATAAGAACTGCTATTTTCTCTATTAATAGCTGTATCCCTGCTACCGAAAATACAAACTGATTAACCAAAACTCACAAGAAATACATTAAATAATTGAGGAAAGTGACTTAGTTCCCTTGCCCCTTGTTCATGTCAGAAATTAATTGGTACCAAGCAACTCTGGAATGCTTTTTAACAGTAGAATCAGACAGGGCTCAATGAAAAAATAGGAGTGAAATAGTTCAATTTGAACAAAGCAATTTCAAAGGCCAAGTCAAAGAGAACTAAGAGCCAACGGCAACAGAACCCATTAATCATCTTCATAGTTATCTACATTTAGCAATCTCTCTGATGTTCAGAGAACAAATCTAGACGTAGAATTTTCTAAAAAAACATTTGTATTAGTGTAAAGTAGTACCCATTTATTGGAGGAAACATCAAAACAAAAATTCAGCACTTTCTTTCTGAGATAACCATATTGTATTTTAAATATATGCAGGATTTATGCATGCATATGTAAAACTGAATAGACTATTTTACATACAGTTTATAATCTAAAATCAAGTTTGGAATGTTTCATTTTTATACATAAAATTGTGTTTATTTCACTAAATATACCTAGAATATATGTCCATTAAAATACTTGGATATGTGGGAATAAGTTAGAGTTCAAAAATTAATTCTGCTCTTCCTTTTACACACGAGCTGCTTATTTTCTGTCATTTGTCAAAAAAGATGGTTAGTCATTGATCTCTGACCCACAATGCTCAAAAACAGATATTGTTTCTTGAGATTTTTTTCCTCATAACTTAGCGCAAGGACATGACTTCTTTGGTTTTATCTCTTCTACTCTGTTCCCTCTCCTTGCTGTTTTTACTTATGAAATCAATTTACATTATTTGTGTCTGTTGATTGATTGCTTTTTATATGTATGTTCTGTTTACCTACTGGAGGAGCAGGCAAGAAATTTCTTTTTGATTTCTCTATGTCCTGACTGGCGCAGTACATAGATATTTACAAATGTGTATTGCAAAGTGAAATGAGGCATGATTGAACATCTATAGTTTAAGACGATAAGCTAAAATGATCCTTAAATAGGCATTTCATTTCATACTCAGGTACGAAAATTTGTGTTTGTGTCATTGCTATTTTTTGCAACTGTACCAGGAAGAACAAATCATTTTTTAAACCCTGTTTGGTTGTTTTGTTTTTTTTTTTTTTCTTTACTTGATTCCTTTTTTACACTTTAAGGGTTAACTGGTGGTGGTAGCTTATGTAACTAAAGTAATCTTCAACTATCGTAACAAATAAGGTTATAAATAAGCCTGTTTGCTTGAAAGAGAAAACTTAAGTCTCTTATTTTAGCCAAAAGTCACAAGAACGTAAGCAGGATAGGGGATAGGGATTGGGACAGGGACCAAGATCTTAGGCAAAAAATCTCAGGAGAAGGGAACGTTTGCTCAAGTTACCTGATATTAGAGGTTAAATAGGGAAAACTGGAATCATATTATCATTTATCATAACAGTTACTCAGACAATTAGATTGTTTAAACAGTATAGCATATAACATATATTTTAGGTTCCCTTAATCTATCTATGTATGTCACAAGTCTGAATTAAGAGATTCAATGTACTCATTAGAAGAAAAGTAGGGTCATAAACACCATGTGAAAAAGGAAAAGTGTGGGAACCAGCAGTTAGCATAATGGCTATGTCTCTGGACTCCCATGTAGTCGACCGCAGTTCGCCTCCTGGGCCAGGTGGCTTAAAACTCACGCCGGGCGCGTGTGCGTGCGTGCCCAAGATCCCGAGAGAAGAATGGAGGAGAAGGGATTGTGGCGTGACCACCCCCCTGGGGGGTGATTTCTCGCTTTCTGTCTCTCTGTCTCTCTCTGTCTGTCTGGTGAGTGCACGCGCCCTATAACAAAAACCTCTCCAAAAAAAAAAAAAAAAGAGTAAAAAGGAAAAGTGCACAGAACCAAAAAAAAAAATAAAGAGTAAAAAGGAAAAGTGCACAGAATAATTTTGGGAAATCATGAAGAGTCACATCGAATGAGCTAAATTTATGCTATAGTTAACTGTGGATAAATGAGAAGTGTAGAGTATATAACGGGCTGGAAATTGCTGTCCTGGGAGTTGGTTGTGGGTTTATTTAGCCACTATTTTTACTCAAATACAGCTAAATAAACTCCTTTATCCCTCTTTGCTTCGACTCCCAATTATTCACAGAAATGGTTGTTGGATTTTAGTTAGCAAGAGGAGTAATAGAAAAACTATCTTTATATCTTTTCCTTTCCTCTCACTGTGGCAGTTTCAAAAACAAAAAAAAATAAAACAAAACAAAACCCCTAATACTCAAGTTTTTAGGGGTATCCAAAGGGAAGGATCACAGCAAACGTTACTGAATGCCTACCCTCCAGTTACCCTTGCCCTTTGCCTTTTGACAAAGTTGGTCTCCAAATATTACTTGAAAAATGACCGAAATGACAGGCAGTTGCTATTCTTCCTGTGTAGACAGGGCCACCACAGCAACCATCTAACATAGAACAAAGCCAACCTGCCAATGTTTTGGTATCTCATTATGTAACGAGATCCAAGAGAACCAAAAATCTATCTTGTACCTCCCTCGTGACAGAGCCTAATGCTTGGCTAAGGAAAGTGAATGATAAACTTCCTGAGTCTTTTTTTTTTTTTAAAGGTTTTCCCCATAGGACATGTGCTTGCTGGAAAGCGACAGAGAGAGACAGAAAGAGACAAAATAAGAAATCCCCCCCAGGTGGAATGGTCATACTGTAATTTCTTCTCGATTCTCCTCTTAAGATTTTGGACACAAATACACCCTGCCTGGGGTGTTGCTGGGTCTGGGACTCGAATCAGCATGGGCATGTCAGAGTCCAGTGTCTTAACCACCACTGCTGGCTCCAACTCACTGCGTCTTTATAGATGCCAGGCTAATGGAGATAGGTAGAGGAAAGAAACTACTAGCCTCCTTCCATATCACAGGTTGCAAGATTTTAAGCATTGCAGAGCCACACCTAAACCTTTACTGCTTCTTAAACAGGATCTAAGAGCTGTCTTCACTGACTCCACTTTGATTCTGCTGCCCTGCTAATCACTGCCAATCTTTAAGCCTCCTGAGAGGAATTGAAACCCCTCATTCCACTCTTCATGCCCAGAGGAAAACTTCCTCTGAGCACTGATTGTTTCCCTGAGACTATCAGGTCTCCCTAATATTCTTCCCCAAGATACTTGCCCTTAGCCTCTCGATGTGCACTGACTCTGACCCATCCCCTCCATTCTGTGTATTTCCTCCAGTACAGAGCAGAAGGTTATCGCCACTGGTCTGCTTTCTCAGTTTTGGCCTCACTGAATAAATTCGTTTCCTTATTCTCCAACTCTGGTCTCTCAAGATTGGTTTTTGTTGAGCAATGAGTATCATGGTCTTGACTTGTAAGGTCTTTCAGTCTCTGCCCACTCTGGCATCAATTATACTTCTTTCACTACAGCTTACTTACCAACTGATGTATTTTGGGCCAAAATTGGGAATGTGACTGTTTTAGACATATACAGCATAAGAACAAAAAAAACCCAAACAAATGTAGGAGAAGGGGTTGTGGCATGGCCACACCCCCAGGGAAATATTTCTTACTTTCTTTTTCTCTCTGTCTCTCTGGTGAGTGCACACATCCTATAGCAAAGATCTCTCAAAAAAGAAAATTCAATCCCAAGGAACATTGCTCTATTAGATCACAATGATGTAATAATGTTTTAAAGGGAAGATATAAAAAAAGCATGTGTCGCTTTGGATAAATCAGGGAACTCATTTGGATAAACTGTGTTCATTTTAGTAAGATTTACTAATACTACATTTTTTTCTTGGCTATACCTGTGGAGGCATGGAGGCCAATAAGATTTAAAATTGGTAGTAAGTAGAGTAATACTTTACTCCCAGATTCATGTATTAATTCATGAATTCATGGGTTAGAATGATATGTTCATTCATTCATTTAACTAATATTTTCCAGCTCACTGGAACTGGATTTGAGAATGTTGGGATGAAGCTCAACTTTGAAATGTGATAAAACAATTATGGACCTAACAACAGGAAACTACTACATAAAGCTTTTAGAAGTGGAGTGGCTAGATTTGTGAATAAAGAATACAGAGATAAAAGAAGTAGAAGCAATGACTGGCTTTTTACAGGGCAGAGATAACCTAAACTGGTCATGGTCAAGAGGTGTCCAAAGCTCTTCAAATGTACACCATGATCTAACCACAGTTAGCTTACTTGAACCACATGGACTGAAAATAGTTTTAAAAGGAGTAATTTTAATAGTCAATCATTTGACTCTAACATCATGCTGGGTACTTTATTGGCATTGTTTCTAGCCTTTATAATGATTCCACCTTTCATATGAGAAAAACAAGAACACTGTTCATCCATGGGCTTTCTCAACTATAAACTGATCCCATTTTCACTCACAGTAAAACCTTTAAATCTTTCATGGAAGCAGAGTGAATGATATTTGAAGACAATGTGAAGATATATATGGGCCAGTTGGTGGTGTGGTAGTAAAGGTGACTGGATCCCACATGCTTGACAACGTGGGTTGAGCCCTTATGCCAAGGACTGACTTGATTTAAGTGGCGTAAAAACATGCCATGGGGTGTGTGTGTGTGTGTGTGTGTGTGTGTGTGTGCATGTCCAAAATCTGGAAAGGAGTGAGAAGAGGTGAAATTATCTCTATTTGCAGATGAAATGATTGTACACATAGGAGACCCAATGGAATCCATGAAAAAAATTCTGGAAATAATACATGAATAGAGTAAAGTTTCAGGATACAAAATCAACAAAGATAAATCTATAGCATTTCTATATACGAACAGCAGGCAGACTGAGATAGAGCTAAAAATGTAATTCCATTTACCATAGAAACAAAATGTATAATAACCTAGCAATAAATCTAACCGAAGAAGTTAAAGACCTCCACAAAGAAAACTATGAGAAGATAAAAAAATAAATAAAATGACACAAATAAATGGAAGGACATCCCATGTTCCTGGATTGGAAGAATTAATATACTCAAAATGGCAATTCTACCCAAATTAGTCTACCTATTTAATGTAATCCCAATCAAAGTGCCAGAGACATTCTCCACAGATCTGGAAAATACAATCATACAATTTTTCTGGAATCATAAAAGACCTCATATTGACAAAGGAATCCTGCACAAGAAGAGTGGAGTGGGTGGCATTTCACTCCCTAACTCAAAAATTTACTACAAAGTGGTGTCAATCAAAACAGTATGGCATAGGAACATGGCATAGGACCAATGGAACAGAATAGAGTCCCCTGAAATAAACTCCCAAACATACAACCAACTGATTTTTGACAAAGGGTATCAGTCAATCCAGTGGGAAAAGGAAAACTTCTTTAGCTAATGGTGCTGGAAAAACTGGATATTCACCTGCAGAATGATGGATGTGAACCCCTTCTTCTCATCACTCAAAGTAGATCAAAGATCTAAACCTAAGACCTCAAACTATAAAACTGCTGGTGGAAAACACTCAGGAAACTCTGGGAGACTTTGGCGTAGGCAAAGACTCTTAAATAAGACCCCAAAAGCACAGTAGATAATCCAAAAAAATGAAGTGGTGTTATATCAGATTAAGAAGTTTCTGTATAGCAAAAGGCATAGTGATTAGCGTGAATCGACAGCCCTCAGAATGAGAAAATATTTTGTAAACTGTGTCAGATAAGGAACTGAACCAGAATACATAAGGAACTCAAGCAGCTGTCCTGAAAAAAGACAATCAATCCTATTAGATGATGGGAGAATGAATTGATAAAACCACTCTCTAAGGAAGACATATGAATAGCCAAAAGGCATAATAAGATACCACCTAACCCCAGTCAGAATGACTAAGATTAAAAAAAAAATGATAAATGATGAAGGGGCTGTGGTGAAAGGGGACCTCTTCTACACTGCTGGTAGGAGTGTAAATTGACACAGTCACTGTGGAGAACAATTTGGAGATTCCTCAAAGATCTATGAATACAACTATCCAGCAATCCCACTCCTTGGTATCTACCCAAAGGACAGAAGAATTTCTCATTGGAAAAGTGCTTGCACATCCAGGTTTTTTGTGGTATTATTCACAATTGCTAAGACATGGAATGAACCCAAATGCTCACTAACAGATGAATGGAAAAAGTGTGGCACATATACTCTATGGAATACTACTCAGTCATAAAAAACATGATCCTGGCTCTTGACAAAAAGTGGATGAATAGGAAAATTTACTGCTGAGTGAAGCAAGCCAGGCTACGAAGGAGAGACATCGTATGTCTCCACTCAATATATACTGAGTGTCCGCACTCTATGGCCAAAACTTAATGACTAAAGGATGTAGAAACATAGTAAATGCTTGTGAATACCAGATACAGTGTGGGAAGAGGATGAGTGAAAGACTACAGTAAGAGGAAGGACATTAAGGAGAAAAATAGAGAGGCAAGTCATTGATGGGACAAAGAAATGTGTTATTATCTTTTTTTTGTTTTTTAAATTTTTTATTATCATCATAATCTTCTTTATATTACATTGGATTACATATAACTTTACAGTGTATTACGTTGCTTTTTCAAAAGGGAATGCCATGCATGTCAGTCAGTACAAAGACAATCTTCCCGCTTCAACATTCGATATTTTTTCCATGTTTTCCCCAATCATTATTATTATTATTTTTTTAAAACAGTCAATTGCTATTTCTCATTTTGCTTGTAAAAATACTTTGCCCATCATGAAATACTTCTCAGACCAATCCAGTTGAGAATACTATACATGTCATCATCAACAGTTAATAAGCCATATCTGTTTCTCACATTGAAGATAACTTTATAGTATTGTCAACTGGACTGGTGAGAAATGTACACATGCTGGAATATTCACTTTGCAAGCTAAGTAACATGTGATTGAATGTATAAAAGATATTGAAATTTAAAAATTAAAGAAAAAAAAAGAATCAGTCATTTCACTTCTTGACTTTTGGCAAAGATCAAGTGAATAATAGTGATTTTATTTTTCCACAGATTTTACGACGTGGGGAAACGTAAAAAAATTTCAGTTGGTTGTAAATACAATTTTGTATAATAACATGAATGAAAGTGTTGATTTATCAAGCAACATCACCATACAATTACTAAAACAATGTGTTTGAGCTAGAATAGTTGGTATAGGAAAGGCATTTTAGAGCTGTTAACTTGTAATATGTAAATGTGCAGGTAGTGTTAAACTCGAGAATTGCTTCTGTCACTGCATTTATGTGAAACTATAGTCAGTAAGTGCAATTGACCCAAAAAAGAAGGTGAATAAGTGGGCAACTTCATGAATATTCATGATAATACACTCTAAATAAATGCAATTTATTACAAAGTGATTCTAGGGATTTAAATCTTTGGGAATATTTTTAGAAAACTCTATGCCCTTTTTAGCTTTCTCCTTTTCTAGTCATTTTAAATAATTAAATCACAAAAATTACTCTTAAGTAAGTTCTCATCTTCTTCATTTACTTTTTCTTTTAAATTGCTGAAAAACATAACAATCTTTAGAAAATGCTCAGACTTTAGAGGCTATTCAAACAGGGATTTAAGGGTATAGAAATTATGTACTAAATAATCACTTTATCCTAAAAGTTATTTTAAAATATACTAAAATATAAACTACCCAATGCATAGAGTAAAAAAAAATCAGTGAAATAATGATGATAATGGTTAATATGGAGTTGTCATTTTTGCTTTTTAGGAAAACCAAATCTATTGTGTAGTGGAAAATATTATCAAAAGAGCACCTGGTCAGTATAAATAAAGAGATTGTTAGATTAACAACCTGTGATTTCTATGCTACATAATATGACTGACCATTTTTTTTGTTTCATAACTCTTTATTTTAAAACAGTTTTAGGTTTGCAGGGAGGTTAAAAAGATAGTGCACATTATTATTATTCCATATTTCCCACACCATTTCTGCTACCATTGAGTCATCGGAAAAGTCATGACACATTTTTGCATAAAAAATACATAATGACTTTTTGACAACCCAATATTAATGTCTTACATTTACTAAGATAAATCTGTCATAATTAATGAACCTATATGAGTACCTTATTATTATTATTATTTTTTTGGAGAGATTTTTGCTATAGGGCATGTGTGATTGCTGGAGAGACAGAAAGACAGAGAGAGATAAATCATCCCCCCAAGGGGAGGGGGGATGGCCATGCTACAATCCCTTCACCTTCATTCTCCTCCTGGGGCCTTGGGCATACACACATGAGTTTGAAGCCACTGGGTCGAGGACTTGAACTATGGTTGATCATGTGGGAGTCTAGCAACATAGTCACTATGCCATTTGCTGGCCCAATATTATTACTATTTTTTAAAAATTCTTTCATTTATTTTTATTTATTTTAATTTGACCAGAGAGGGGGAGAGAGAGAGAGACAGAGAGAGAGATAGACAGAGAGAGAGAGAGAGAGAAAGTGAGAAAACAAGCCCGCAGGTCTGGGACTCAAACCATGGTCAGCCATGTGGGAGTCCAATGCCCTTAACCATCACGCCACCTGCTGCCCTCCCATACTATTATTAATTAAAGAGCAAGCTTTATTCAAATTTCCTTTTTTTTTTTTTTTTTAACTATTCCTCTTTTCCCAGAATACCATACAGGATACCACACAACATTATTCATCACATCTCCTTAGTTCCTCTAGGCTATGACAGTTGTCGGTCATTCCTTGATTTGATAAATTTGACAGTTTCCAAGAGTACTAGTCAGATATTGTAGACAATCTTGGATTTGTCTGATTTTCTCCTCTTATGATTAGCTGGAGTTCATGGATTTTAGGTTTGGGAGAGGAACACCACAGATTAGGATGCCATTTCATCACAATGCATCAGGGGCACCAAGTGTTAACATGATTTCTAATTGTTGATGTCGACCTTGCTCTCGGGAACAAGGTAGTATTTTCAGATGATCTCTGTAAAACTATTCTCTTTTTTTCATATTTTACTCTTATAGAGAAAATTACCACATATAACCTATACTGAAAGAGTGAGAGTTATACTGCATCTCAATAATGGCAGAACATCTACAGAGATTATTTGGAATTCTTCTGCATGGAAGATTTTTGTATTTTTCCCCTTCTACTTTCTCAGTTATTTATGTGTACTAATATAGATTCAAGGATAAATTTTAAGCTCTGGATATTAATCCAATTCTATTTTATTTAATTGTACAAATGATCCTGGCTTTGTCATTGGGGACTCTTTCAGTTGATTTGCATGTCCTTTTGACATGTCCTAATCACTGTGGCTTTTTTAAAGTACTCCCTTTATTATGACATTATCCCAATTCTCTATGATAATATCTGAGCGTTGCTTTTTTTTTTTTTGATGGACTTTTTAAAAGACAGATGAAAATAGGAACCCTTAGTTAGTGTAATGGCTATGTCTCTGGACTTCCACATAGTCGCCCGCGGTTCACGTCCCATTCCCGGTGGCTTAAAACGCACGCCAGGCATGTGTGCGTGCGTGCCCAAGATCCCGAGAGGAGAATGGAGGAGAAGGGATTGCGGCGTGACCATCCCCCCTGGGGGATGATTTCTCACTTTATGTCTCTATGTCTCTCTCTGTCTGTCTGGCGAGTGCATGTGCCCTATAGCGAAAAACAAACAAACAAACAAAAAAACCTTTCCAAAAAAAAAAAAGACAGATGAAAATAGTGGGATATGCAGGTACGTAGATATCTAAATGACGTAAGGCCTTTTTCTAGATTTGTATACAACACTTTCTCTAGTTTAGATAAACATGATTGTATGGAGAAGATTATAATATGTAGAAGAATCTTATTTGAATATTGTATGCATTAAGAAAATGATTTTTAAAAGAAATAAATGCACACTATTATTCATGTAGTGCTTACCATGTGTAAGCATTATTTTCTAAACCTGTAAGCATATTAACTCATTTAATCTTCACAACAGTTCTGCAGGACAAGTGTACTAATTGCCATTTTACAGAAGATGACTAAAGCAAAGGTTTATCTAGGAATTTGCATAAGGTTATAGAAAATCAGTAGAAGCAAGATTTGAACACAGGCAATTTACTTCTAGAGTGCTCCAGGACACTATGATACAGTGCCTCTTTCTAAATCTAATGAGTTTTATAAAACATATAAAATATATTTTTATAATTGTTCCTAAAATTGGATAAAAGGAAGCATCTGTTCTTTTGTAACATATGCCAAATTGGATGAATCTCTAGCAGTTAGCCTGTGTTTCTCAGGTTTTCACCTGTTATGGTCAAGAGCCTGGTGAACACCATCATGTAGGTCTCTTTTAAGCCCTTGAAAACATACACATTGTACCAAATATCCCTTATCATTTCTTCCCCATTTATTGACCTGCTTTCTGTCCTAAATTCTGTCTATCTACAAATGAGTATATCACCTTTCCACCCACCCAAACCAGAAAAGTAGATTTATTTCCAGCTTTTCCTTTTCCCCTAGTCACCATTCTTATTAATAATCAATAAATCAGTCTTGAAGATCTGATTATTCTGTAAACTAAACTCTTAAATTCATCTCTCTCATCCCACTTAACTCAGTTACAGGTCATTGTTTGAACTACTGCAGCAAATCCATCATAATTAGACTTCATGTAATATTCCTTTGCCAATCTGCAGCTAGACTGTGCAAAAGCATAGGTCCCATAGAACTGGGTTTATAAATTAAAATGAAAGGGTCTTAGCAAGTTGCACAACCTTCTGAAATCTCAGTATTCAAATCAATAAAATGAGAGATTTTTATATTGGGTCATTGGAAAAGTCACGACATATTTTTCTATGCAAAAATGTGTCATGACTTTTCTGACGTATTATTTACCTAAAAGGGTGGTTTTGAGGTATGATTAATATATATGAATCATCTAGCTTGGTATTGAACATATTAGAGACTCAAAAAATTATGTCTATATATTTTAGTTGAAGTCTAAAAGTGTCACTCTCTTGCTTGAAAATTGTGTATGACACATTATCTATAGTAGAGGTCAGCAAAATTTTCTGTAAAGGCAACATAATAATTATTTTTGCCTTTGTAGACTATATAGTCTCTATTTCAACTATTCAGCTGTTACTGAAGTATGAAAACAACCATAAACAACACTAAATAAATGAGTTGGGCTATGTTCCAATATTAGTTACTAAATAATGTCAACAAACCAGATTTGGCCTGCTCTCCATAGTTTGCCAAGCTCTGACCTATAATAGGAAAAAATTAAAATCTCTTAGAATAGCTTTAGAATCTTATTGTAACATGTGTTAGTGTGTGAGTCTGTGTGTGTGTGTGTGTGTGTGTGTGTGTGTTTTACTGACTTCCTCTGTTTCTTCCCTTCTCACATTTTACATTCTCACACCACTAAGCTACTTACGGCTCTCTGCAACATGATTTTCTCATGCTTCACAGGTCTGCTTGTGCAGTTCCTTCTATCTTGACTGCCCTTCTCATTCCAGATTTAAGTTCTGAGTGTTTATTCATCATGCATTAGCTCAGCGTTCCTCTCACTCAAAAAGCTTTCTAGGCATCTTAGGTACATACAGATATTAATGTGTCTATCTCCTTTATCAACAGGGAGTGTATCATGTTCATTTTCCTACCTTTAGAAGTAGACCCAATAAATCTTTGTTGAGCTAAATTGAACTTTCATGTTATCAAATATTATCCATTCCAAAAGTCATACATGTCACAGTTGTACAAATCAAAGCAATAATCTAGTCTATCAAAATCCTATGGATATATTGGTATTTGTATTTGAGAAATATTTTTTCTTGTTGGCTACTCAGTTGGAGCATTATTCTTGCTGAGATGCCATGTTTCCTGCTGTTCTCTTGGCCCTGTCCCACTGTCATTTTCTCCATCCTCAAAGGCATTACATTTCCCCCTCTACAATATCCTTGTGCTCTGGCTGGCTGGCCTCATGTCATAATCTTCACCTTTTCAATTCCTGTTCATCTCTCAATCCTTGAACTCAAACTCCACTTTTTTTTTTAAGAAAGAATTTTGCCATATGGTGCGTGTGTTCACCGGAGAGACAGAGAAACTCCCTACCTTTTAAACACTTATCATTGTAAGTTGCACCTTTCATACCATGTATTATAACTTTATATTTATTCCTATAACTACTTGATTAAAAAGTGAACTCCATTCTAAGCTCATGCAAAAAGGAGTTCATTTATTTTTAAAATTTTGATTCACGTAGAGATCTTCAACACCTTGAGAGTGGCCACGTATGTGTATAATTAAAGTGTCAGATAAATAAATAATCCATTTGAAACTTACGAAGTTTTGCCATAGTTTTACTAAAATGGGAATAATCTATTATCCATTGTAGCAATATTATTTAGAGACTATTATTTTTTCTTTAAAGCTAAAAGTCTGTCTTACATCTGTTTGTTTTCAGTTCTGTACACACAAACACATACACACACACACACACACACACAATTTTTTTTTTTTTGGCTGATGACTCTATCACTTCTCAAAAATAGATATAAGTATTTCTCACTTAGTTCAGAAATGTTCCCTCAAGTATTTTTATGTGATTTTTGAAAGCTTACAATTTTTATTTTCTTTATATTTTCATATGGAATTGCTGTTTATAGAACTATTTAGTAAAATATGCTTCTCATCTCAAGCCCAAAGCAGTGACTTTATGATGTTGTCTTGAACCCACAGTCAGGATTCCTTAGCTTTGATCACTTCTTTTACATAGCATAATTCCAAGAATAAGTGTTTTAGAAAAGTATAATTTTCCAAGGACATTAATAGGTGTTCTATAATAAAGAATAAATAATTTAGAAGGTTCTATGGTTAAGGAAATTTATAGTCAAATAAGGTTACTTTTCTCTTTTTAAAAAATTTATTTTACTTAAAAATATTATTATTATGTTTTTAATTTACTATAGGGCACATGCCCTCACCAGAGAAATAGAAAGAAGGGTAAAGTAAGAAAGCAAACTACCCAGGTCCAGGTCTTGAATTGCTGCAGACCACACCAGAGTCCAGGCCCTTAACCACCATGCCACCTGCTGGCTCCAAGGTTTTTCTTACCATAACAGTATTTTTTTTTAAGGGATATTTTTGCTATAGGGTGTGTGTACTCACCAGAGAGACAGAGAGAGACAAAAGGTGAGAAATCACCCCCTCCCCCTAGCGGGTATGGCCACCCCTCAATCCCTTCTCCTCCATCTTCTTCTCGGGATTTTGGGCACACAAGCCCATGTGCCTGGCATGAGTTTCGAGTGCTGGATTTGGGACTCGAACAGCTGTTGACTATGTGGGAGTCCAGTGATGTAACCATTATGCTACCTGCTGGTAGTTACACAGAAGTTACTTCATGGCATTCTTCGTTTGGCTTTATGAAAATGGCTCAGTGATAACAATAGCACTTTTTTTTTTTTTTTTGAGAGGTCTTTGCTATAGAGTGCATGTGTTTGCCAGAAACAGAGAGAGAGAGAAAGAGACAAAAAGACAGAAAGCAAGAATTCACTCTCCAGGGGGAATGGCCACGCTGCAATCCCTTTTCCTCCATTCTCCTCTACGGATCTTGGGGATGCACACACATGCGCCTGGCATGAATTTAAGCCACCAGGTCTGGGACACGAACCCATGTGGTCTTGTTGACCACATGGGGGAGTCCAGAGACATAGACATTACGCCAACTGCTGGTCCCAACAATAACACTTTTTAACATACTAATTTGTTTGTGAATTGCCAAAAACAGTTTCCCAAAATTATCTGACCATTAAACATTTTATTGATCACACATTTATGTGGAACATTTCATTTTATGCCTGACCTCTTTGCATTAGACTTACTGAAAGTAGAATTACTTGTACAAAATTTTGTAAATAATTAATGTTTTTTAAAAATCTGTATTCTTTAGCTGAATTGTAGTAGCCCAGTAATTTTTTCAAAATAAAACTCTATATATTTATTTATTATATAGTGCAACTATTCTGTTTCCTTTTACATGTCACGTTATTTATCAATTTTCTTCAAGTAAGTTTCTTCCCATACAGAAATAATAATTATGGTTAATGTGTTACAAGCTGAATTATCTAAAACAAATAAGCAAAGTAGTAACCAATCAGTAACATACCAGTTAAATATATCTTATAGCACCTGGAAATTCTGAAAAGAACCCTGGTAGCCAGAGGAATATTAAAAGCTGTATTTCTGAATGCTACTAAGTGAATGCTTGTAAATATTAAGTAAAAGAATAAGGTTTCATATAAGGCTAGGAATAAAACTTGGGTTCTTTAAAACTAGCACCTGATTCTATTTTTACTTTGGTTGAAATACAATATGTTACATTAAGACATAGTATAAAGACTTCTGTGAGTAACTAAATATATTTTATGAAAATGTACATATACATAAAGGGAGAAGCAGCTTATGTTCCCTATAATCTGAGTCTGGTGGTATCAGTTATCACTGAGCCATCTAAATGTAGTATTCATTTTCATAAAGCCCAATGAAGAATACCATGAAGTAACTGCTATGTAACTTGAGCAATTAAAATGAGCTACAGCCCATAAAGTATGGCTAAGTGAGCATTTTGAAAATTCAATGCGTGCCTTCTGGTCTTGACCTTTCAGAAGCACTATCAGATAAGAACTATGACACTCAAAGTTGGATAAGTAGCAACTTAACTATCTAGAAAATTACTTCAAAACATTTTAAAGAATATTTTATATACCAGTGAGGCAAATTCTTTGAGGTTATTAAAATACTTTATGTTTACAAAGAATATTGTATTATCAGGCATCAAATTACTTAGCAAATTACAGTTTTAGTACACTGAGTGGTATTATATTGACCTTGTTAATATAATATTAAGTATCTCTGTGAATTCAGAGGTTCTTGGATGTAATTTGCCATCTGTAAAGGTCCACATATAGTTTTCTTCAGTTTTTGTTACAGTATCCAACTAAATAATAGTGTAAAAAAAACATCCTTTCAGAATTTGAATTGTAGATATAAGCACATTAACCTTCAAGTTCTCTTTGTGTAACTATGTGTGGATTCCAGAGTCTGAACATAACTCTTCACTTAGACTAACGCTACCCATCTATTTACTTGAGTTAAATGGTTTCTGAAGCTTTGTGTTCTGTCAGAATCTAGTCAGAAATAATCAGCATTTTATTTACAGAGTGAAAGCAGACCACTTTTGGGTCTATACAATGAAGATCCTAGGAAGAGTTTGGCTGGCAAATATGAGGGTTCACATGTGTCCCCAGCTATTAAGAAGGGCCTAAACTAATGAACTGAGTCCTCTTGTTACCTAAGCTGAAAGATAATTAATATTTCAAGGTAGACCAGCAGTCTACCAGCTCTTTAATACAGGTCATAGAGGCAGAGAGTCCACATTTACTCCTGTTAATCTGTTGACACTTAAGAGTTCACAGAAATATATACCAGTATCCCAAAGAGTCAAAAATAAGTAAGTAAGTAAATAATCAAACCAAACCAAACCAAACCAAAATCCCCAGGCAATCTCTCTGAACTGAGTAGGAAAACAAAAACAAAAACAAAAGACAAACAAAAAACAAAAAACCAAAACTAGTAATATTATGTAGTACAGTGAAGGTACACATAAAAGCTAAAAATTTGAAAGAAACCCTCAAAAATCAGAATTTCCATGGGCTAGAAAAAAGTAATTTTCTAATTGAAAAATCCTGTTTTAAAAAGAGGATGTTGGGACCAGCAGTTGGCATAATGGCTATGTTGCTGGACTCCCATGTAGTTGACTGCAGTTCATCCCTGACCTGGTGGCTTTAACTCACACTGGGCACAAGGAGAATGGAGGAGAAGGGTTGTGGCATGGCCATCTACCCTGGGGGCTGATTTCTTGCTTTCTGTCTCTTTGTCTCTCTGTCTTTCTGGTGAGTGCATTCACCTTATAGAAAAAACCTCTCCAAGAAAAAAAAAGAAAAGAAAAAAAGAGGATTTTAGGAGCCAGCCGGTGGTATAGGGCAGCTGGATCCCACATGGCCAGCTGTGTCGTTCCAGTGACCAAGTGCAGCTTGGAAAACACTCTGGGCAAATATGCGTGCATTTTCCAAATCCCAAGGACATGGAAAGATGGAGGAGAGGGGGTTATGGTGTGATTATTCCCCACAGGGGGTGCTTTCTCCTCTCCCCCACTATCTAGCCAGTGCATGTGCCCCTTCAGCAAGAATAACAAGAACAAAAGTTAAAGTAAACAAAAAAGGAGCTGACACTATTGATTATATGTGGATTTTTCACATTCCAGGTTGAATTAGTTGGGGGAAGAATGTGCCGTGAGATTAGGATTCATGTAGTCACCATTCAGGAAGAAGTATTTTTTTTTTTTTTTTGACAAGCATTGTAGTGACTCTTCTGTACAACCAGATAAAGGATCATCCATGTTTAGATTTCATAATCCCTTTTGTCCCATATTTTGCCCAGTACTTTTTAGCCTATGCTTTAACGTCTTCACTTATCAAATGCTCCCTTGGCAGGTAACCAGTTAGTTAAATTTTTTGTGAAACAGATACATTCAAGAATCAATTGAATAGAGAAAACAACAAGTTCTGAACATTTTATGTGTCCAGTGATATAATTTGTTCAACAATCATTTACATATTGTATACCTATTCTGTGTGAGGTAAGGATTCTCAAATAACCGTAACAGGAATAAGAAAGTTACAACAAACAAGTAATGACAAAGGATTGTGAGAGCATGGAAGAGAAAGAAAATATTTCTGCAAGAGGTAATTGTAAGATCATGAGGCTGATTACAAATAACCTTTTCCGAAAAAGCCAGCAAGCAACAATCTCTACATAAATGTTTAAACAAATCCACATTTATATTTAAATCCCAATTCTGAGAAATAAGAATGCAGAAGAGAAGAAATAGTTTCAAGCTAGTAAGAAAACCTATTTGTAAGAAATGTAATTTAGGGACCAACAGTTGGCATAATGGCTATGTTGCTGGACTTCCATGCAGTTGACCACAGTTCAAGTCTTGGACCCGGTGCCTTAAACTCACACCAGTGCATGTGCATGTGTGCCCAAGATCCCAAGGGGGGAATGGAGGAGAAGGGATTGTGGCTTGGCCATGCCCTCTGAGGGGTGATTTCTCACTTTCTGTCTCTCTGTCTCTGTCTTTCTGGTGAGCGCACACGTTCTATAGCAAAAACCTCTCCCCAAAACCCACGTAATTTAACTTTTTAATGGAATCTTTGAAGTTTCTTTTTGTTGATTTGAATTTATAAAAAAAAAATAGCTATAGAACAACAACAAAACCAAAAACACAATTAAGATATCCTTATTAAAATGGCGTCAGCAGATGGAGTGGTGGTTTAGGTACTAGACTCCCAAATGGCAGACCAGGGTTCGAGTTCTGGACCTGGTGGCTTAAAAGTCATGTTGGGTATGTGTGCGTGGGTGCCCAAAATCTGGAGAAGAGAATGGAGGAGAAAGGACTGCAGCATGTTCACCCCCCTTGAGGGTGATTTCTCACTTTCCCTCTCTGTGTTTCTGTCTCTTTCTCTCTCAGGTGAGAGCACAGGCTTTATGACAAAGAAAAAAAAACCAACCAAACAAACAAAAACTAAACAAGATATCCTTATTAGAAGAGTGATTAAACCAGCATGGCATTATAGTTGACAGGTCTTCCAAAAATATCACAGTCACAAATACTAGGTAAAAATAAATGCCTTAAACTTGACTAGCTGTCTCAGAGTCACTGTTCTCAAAACTGCTCAGAGGGTGGAAGATGTTCTACTGTTCCTCATGTTCTTGTCCTTCAGAGCTGGACGTGTGCTGCACTGATGCTTACAACAGCAATTATGACCTCAGATGCCTGTTGCAAAAATAGCTCCTACAAACCTGCATATGCCTTGTTGATGGCTTTTAAGTTCTGAGCTAAGCTGAACAGAGGAGATAATCAAAGATATATATATATAATACAAATTGACACCAAGATTATCTCTGTATTACACACACACACACACACACATATTTTTTTCCCCTTTCTGAGCAATGCTCAATAAAACAAATAATTTTGGAGCCAAATAAGCACATCTTTCTTAATACTTTTGGTGATTTAGTATATTAATTTACTGTTTTGCAACATTATAAGAAACACGTCTCACAAAAACTTATCCTGCTGAGGTATTTTATATTTTAAAAAATAAAAACACTAAGAGAACTTTAAACAAATTTTCCATTTGTTAATGAATTTGAGTTTCTAAAAGTGTAGTCCAACCCATCATGTGCAAATTTTGAAAACCTAGCACCACTCTTGCATGTTAGTAGGGAGTTTTAATCAGTGTGATTAGCATATAACAAGATCAAAGGACGGTAAGGTTTTATACAGTGCAGAATGTCTTAATTTATAGCACTTTTATTTAAGTAATAAATTTTCCTTTGTAATGATTTGTGTTTAAGACTTTGGCCTATAGATTTTATTTTTTTTCACCGTGGCAAGTTCAAGAACTTAGAATATTTTTCTTAAGATTCTTACTCTCAATAGCTACCAAGCTATGAAAGGAAAAAAAATCCTTCTGCAAAGTAATGCAGATTCAAAGTCTGCAGTATATAAAATTTTATAGGCAGAAGCCCTTGTAATTTTATTGCAGCATGCTTTCACACGTGCCAACACAGCATACACCGACTGCAGAAGCCTGGCAAAGGGCCTATAAGAAAGAAATGTATTTCTTCCTGGAAAAAATCTTGTATCTTGACAAAAAATATAAAATATATTTATTTCTGCATTAGCTTTATCTTTTCAGCATCAGGTGGCTTCTGAAATTTTATATTCTCTGTTGCTCCATGGACACCGAATGTTTTTGTCTTTGTTATCATTTGTTGTATTCTTGTAATTATTAATAGGAATTAGTCAAAGTCAATGATCATAATAAAATAAGTTTGCCATCCCCAGGTCACTATTAATGCATAGTTGACTACTACAGAGTACTAGGAACTCATGATCTAGCATGGGGATTCAGTAATTAAATAAGTAATTATAAATCACAATCATGTTAATAGCAAGTGATCATGTAGTGTTTATCATGTGCTGGACAGTTCATTAAGAGTTTACATACTTATTATCTCATTTGAAAATTACAGCGTCCTGGGAGGCAGGAATTAGACAAGAGCAGCATCTGCAGACACTGTTAGAGCTCTCAGATGAGCGCACTGCCTTGTTAATAATTCTTACATCTAGAGAGCTTTGCATTTTTCAGATCTTCTCACATATCATTTTATCTTATTTTTTTAAAAGAGACATTGTTATATTTTCATGCACTCACCAGAGAAACAGAGAGACAGAAAGCAAGAAATCACCACCCCCTGGGAGAACGACCATGCCGCAATCCCTACTCCTCCATTCTTCTCTCAGGATTCTGGGCACATGTGCACATGAGCCTGGTGTATTTCAAGCCTCCAGGTCTGGGCCTTGAACTGTGATCAGCCATATGGGAGTCCAGTGATGTAAACGCTATACCATCTGCCGGTCCCATTTATCTGATTTTTATACAACTCTGTGTAGTAAGAAGTCAGATGTAATCATTTCCTTTTTGCTAGGAGAGGAAATGATACACTTAAGGGTACATAACTAGCACTTCCAAAAGTTACAATGTAGTACACAGGGACTATGTGCCTTCTCTGATTTTCTTTCCATTAATTTATAGTACTGTCATGGTTGTGGTTGTTCCTGCCACCACAGAGCAAGTGTGCTTGCCAGAGACAGAGGAGAGAGAAGGCAAGGAAAAAGCACCCTTCGATGACATGGGGTCACATTACATTCTCTTCTCCATTTCTTCAACCTGCCCAGATTTGAGGCACACGTGCCTAGTGTGTTTTCCAAGCTGCTAGGGCCAGGATTTAAACTGCATGTGGGATCTAGCTCCCTTAAACACTAGGTCATGAGACAGCCCTATAGTACTTTTAAAGATTTTCATTTAGATTAATTTGGTTCTAACTTTATTTTTGCTCTTCTACTAGAATTCCTTTGTGATCTTAAGAAGACATTAAACAAGTTCTATTCCCACCTCTTCCTTCCCCAGCAGATGGCTTTCCAGTGCTAGGATTTTAGAATCCTCAGAAATCTCTAGCAAGCCAACCCCACTAAGCTAATACTCATGCGTAGGATCTCGACCTGGAGATAAAGCTTTGCTCCATCCATTAAAATGAGCACCCTACTAGACCGTACCCACTAAATGTTTGCTAGTGAAGAATCACTCAGAGAGCTTTAGTGTATGAGGCAATTTTGACTCCAGCTATTTGTAGGACAGACAGCAGAGCAATCACCCAGAGCCAAGGACACTGCAGAGGCATCCACAGCAGTCTCTCTCTGAAGGCTCTGTGTGTCTTGGGTATATGGTGAAACATGCACAGTGACAAGTGACCAGGATGGCAATATTAAAAAACAGGAGCAACACCCATGTTTCAGTCTTCATTCTCAGTACTTTACCCCAGCCTCCGAGCCAATGCCACAACTCTGCAGTCATGAGTGTTATTATTGCCTTTATTTTACAAAGCAATATAGGGTTGGGGGTACATCTGCCCATTTGAACCTAGAGTCTGTGTTTTGAATCACAATTATGTTGCCCAAGAAATCAAACATGAATGTTTTTCCATTTTGATGGAGCTATTCCTGGAAAGCTTGTCAAACTTCTGTCATCTCTGTAAGACACACGGCTGTACTCAACAGCCACAAATAGTGAGCTATTGAATAGGTTCTGTCCTGTTATGGCAGAACTCCAGCTTACGTTATAAGCTGAGGATAAAGGGTTTAAGTGTTTCACATTCTACGTGCAGGTAATTTCCTGGACCCCTCCTTTATCACCATTTATTAGGTCTATATAAAAGAAGAATAGAAGAGGGGACCTCAAATTTTGTAGAGTGAAGCATTTGTAAAAAGAAATCACTTTCCCAACTCCTGTCTGCACTTTCTGTTTTGGAAATGTTCTCCTCTCCAAAGCCAAAGGACAGAATTCAAAGAATAGTAAACACTGGACAAACATACAAGTAAGAATTTATGTTTTCTAATGAAGGTTCTCTAGTCAAAGGATCTAACGCCTCTTACCAGTGATTCTACTGGAAAAGGAAAGAGAGAAGAGATGACACAGAGGGTGTTGGTCAGGTTTCCAAGGTTTAGGAATATTCTGTTGGAATCCTCAATTCCTAATGGAAGGTGGATCCTGGGATCCAGAGTAACAGAATCAATAAGAATTTGCTTGGATTGCTCAGGTTTGGGGTACAAATCAGAGAAGTTTCGCTTGTAGCCACTCTTGGAGGGCCAAATCTTTCAGGAGATGCAAAAGTCCATAGGAGAAGCCTGGGAAAGTTCTGCCACCCGCTGTGGCCAGTGGCTATTTACAATAAGCCCGCGGAAGAGACAGTGAGTTAGATCATCAAGTCAAGATTGACAAGGAAAGAATTACAGTGAGTATGGAGACACTTGGATTTTCTTTTTCCTTTTTTCCTTTTTTTTTTTTTTTTTTTTTTTTTTTATTTTTTGGGACAAATGGTAAAGTATTTTT
>NW_006159759.1:3095845-3129173 GCF_000334495.1 Tupaia belangeri chinensis
TGGGAGCTTTTGTTTTTTTTTTTTTTTTTTTTTTTTTTTTTTTTTTTTTTTTTTTTTTTTTTTTACATTATTTGGGACAAAGGGTAAAGGATATTTACTTTTTTTAGATAATTTTATTCATTCTAGAAAGTGCATGCATACTCCAGAGGGGTGGCAAGGGCCTATGCACCCTGGACAAGCTGTTGTCATGACACAATCCCCTTTCCTTAGCTTGTCATGATTTTGGGAGCCTGCACATGCACTTAGTAAATTTTCAAGCCAATATAAGGATCTGAACCTGCAGGTGATTATGTTACTTCCAGCACCGCAGGTCACTTTGTTACTGACTAATCACCAGACTTGACTGAGAAAGAAATTTGAAATGCAGATCACAGATGTAATTGGTGCTTGTGAGGGAGCCAAAGAGGTAGGATTTTAAGAGATACGTGATTAAAGTCTATATAAGGAGGCTTTTAGAAAAGGAGAGAGAGCAAGACAATGATATTTAAGATGAGAGCTAAAGGAGGAACGATAAACGTTAAAGCTAGCCAGGATAGAGTGAAGGAATGCTCCAGAATAATGGCAACAATAACCACAGAGTGCACACCACCTGCCAAGAAAGAGTATGCACTTTGCGCATGAACTATCAAGAGGGTACTACTTACTTAGTATCCACTTTAGAGAGGAGGAAACAGAGGCACAGGAAAATCTAAGCTTGCCCATCTGGCACAGTTAGAAAGTAGCACAGACAGGATGCCAGCCTATGGCTGTGACCAGGGTTTGTGTTCTTTATGTATGCAGACACTTGGGCCCCAGACTTTCTGAAGCCAGAGATGTCAGAATGCATTGGTGGCATCTGGCTGTGGGAGAGGAAGGGGTGAGAGTAACCAGGGCTGCAGGGATGGGCTGAACCTAGATGAGGAAGGATGTCAGATAGTAGTGAGCTGGCCTTTACCCTGAGGGCATTCAATCATTTTATGCAGAGCAAGTACATGTGTCTTCAATCTAATCCCCTGGCTGCCCTGTGAATGTCACATTAGGTGAGTAATAGCCTGGTGTTGAGACACCAGTTAAGAGGCCTTTGCAGTAATCAAGGTGAGAAATGTTGGAGGCTTGAACTAAGAATGGAGATAAATGGAAGACTTCTAGTTTTTCAAGGAGACTAAAGGATCGTAATTTCTTCATAAGAATTCTTCTTCAGGTGCAGTAGAAATTAAAAACTCGTGTTTAGTCATCACTGTTGTAGCAGACTTGGTTATATTATCTGCCTCACTCTGGTGGGTTACACTTGAATTTGCAATAGGATAACTCCGTTACTTTTGCATACTTCCTTTTAACTTAGTACATAAATAGGAGAAATTAGGATGGGAGAAAGTGTTTAATGGTATTTTCCTGAGAAGATTTTTTTTAAACTGACAGCTAAAATACTAGAATAAGGGCCAGAGACATTGATAAAACACTATTTAAAAAGTCTAATTTTCACAAACATGGCACATAAACAATGCCTCTATCCTCTCAAGGATGAATTTTAAAGAGTAAATGTCTTCTTAAATCTTCAAAGCAGCTTATAGACTTTAGGTGTGGAATTCCTAAAACTCCCATTGGAATTAAGCAGCTAAATATTTTATTATTGTCTATAACAGATGCATTAAATACATGAATGAGTTGCAAAAAGAGGAAATGGCATTCCTTGGCCACAAATTATTAGGACTGATTTAAAGACATGGTTGAGGTTTATATTTTATGTTAAAGAGGTGGATTAGAATCAGAATTCTAGGACTGCATTAAGGATCAGCTATTCTAGTAGAACTAAGTAAAAAAAAAAGTCATGAATTGTAGATCTACATTAACGAAAATTTATTGTTAAACTGGTCAATTATTTGCCCTTTAAAAATATAAGTCAAATGGTGTTATTCTTCTGACACTTATACTCACATTCCTTTCTAATTATTTCCTGCCCCTTGGAAGTCTCTCAGACTTATGAATATTATCTGATGTGTATATTTTATAACCAGAAAAAAAGTTCAGAACTGCTGATCTAGGCTAACCCTTTTCAGTTAGATATGAAAAATAGCCAGGTTATGAAAAGTTATATAAGTAGACTATGATAATTTAGGTTGTAGTGATAGGATTAGAATTAATTTTCTGATCTCCACTCCAGGACTAAATCGCTTATAATTTTCCTTACTTTAAGATACATTCTAGTTTTATTTTCCTTGCTTACAGTATAAGTAAATGCCTTATGTCCCTCTTCACTGGTGAGGAAGACATTTTCTAGCCATGATGTGCCAGCCATAAAATTGTAAATGTAGAAGTTGTCATGACTATGGGATCAGCAGTTAGCGTAATGGCTATGTTGCTGGGCTCCCATGTAGTCAACCGCGGTTCGAGTCCCGGACCCGGTGGCTTAAACTCATCCTGGGGGTGTGTGCGTGTGTGCCCAAGATCCCGAGAGGAGAGTGGAGGAGAGAGGATTGCGGCATGGCCATCCCCCCTGGGGGGTGATTCTCACTTTCTATCTCTCTGTCTCTCTCTGTCTTTCTGGTGAGTGCATGTGCCCCATAGGAAAAACCTCTCAAAAAAAGAAAAAGAAAAAGAAAAAAGAAATTGTCATGACTAAAGATGCTTAGCAAATCTAGACCAATAAAAGAGTATAAGTAATTAAAAAAAACCCCATATTCATATATGCATTAATTTCTATAAGAAATAGGAAATGTACATTTCAAAATTGTAATATTTGCAATGACAACTCATAGTATAGAGTTTGTTAGTGCAAACTGCCCCTGTAGCATGGTAGGAAACAAACTTCTAGAATCTCTTGGTTTTAGTACCACCACAGAGAGGTTTAAGATCCGAATGGCAATGACCGCCCATAAACGTTACTGTTCACAGAGTCATTGCTTGGCACTTCTCCCTTCTTGGACATGAAGAAAATGGGCACGCCCCGCCAAGACTGGTATCTGCTGGATCCCTCCCTGCTACTGCCTGAGCCCCTAGCTGCCAGACTACCAAGAGGCAAGTGATTTTGCAGCTCTCTGCTCAGAGCGAGGCCTGGCAGGATAGAATATACCCTTCTTCCACAGCCACTTGGCTGCTCTGGGGTCTGGACACTGGGGATTGGGGCTAGTAGTCCCTTTACTTCCCTTTTCTTTACATCAAAAATGGTCAACTGACTTTTTCTGAAATGACAATGCCATTCATCTAAAAATGACGGGGCTGCCGTGTGATTCCTGGTGGTGCAATATTCGGTGAAAGATGCTGGTTATAAAGTGAGGTCTGTCAATGCTATCACAAGGCATTTGCTAGTCCTATCTGAGCAATATCCAAGAAATGATCATTATAGTACGCAACAGCTAATACTTTAATAGCTTGCAGTTTGGGTCATTTCAATTCGCATTTATAGGTTAACCACCATGCATTAGACATCAGGCTGGCACTAGGGGTACAATAAACAGAGTCAAATTTTTATTTGGCTTGTATATAGAAAGCTTTACCAAATTAACATGAGCCATTACTGTGTGTAAAATTAAATAAGCATTTATACCAAAAACTAATTTCCACATGATTATACTTTATAAATATCATTTACTTATATTATAAAAAAAATGAAAGTACTACCAGGAAAAGCTATAAGCTACTTACTAAACTCCATAGGTAATTAGTTGTTGCTGTTTCTATGTAGTGATTCTCCTGCCTCAGTCTCTGAAGCAGCTGGGACCACAGGCATTTACTATTTTAGTCAGATTTCATTAATGATCCCTTGTCTTTTAAAAGAGCAATTAAACAAAAAAAAAGTTAAAACCAATTCAGAGAAAATAAGCATATAAGACAATAAAGCTTACAATAAAGCTCCCCAGAGAGAGAGAGACAGAGAAACAGAAAGAAAAGTAGAAAACATCTCACAATGGGGACCTAGTTACGCCGCAATCCCTTCTCCTCCATTTCTCCATCCTGCTGAGATTTGGGGCATGCGTGCACATGGAACCAACATGTTTTTTAAGTTGCCAGGGCTGGGATCTGAACCACAGTCAATCATGTGGGATCCAGTTTCCTTTAACTAGTAGGCTACAGGGCCAGTTCCAAACCCCTAGAACTTCAGTGTTAAGTCACATTCAGGATTTGTTTCTCAGTTCTGCCTTCTTCCTGGAACTGAGGCTAAACTAAAATCAAGTCCATTTCTCAGTCATGCCCTAGTTTTCACTAAACCTGTGAGTATCTCTCCAAGTCATTCCTTTAATTTCATGTCGCAATCCAAAGTGGCCTGCATTTCCTGCAGTTATATGCATACACTAGGGCTTCATCCAAAATTCACCATGGTTCATGGAGAGGAAAACTTTTGAGGCCTATTTGTCAGCAGCATTCTCTCTGCTGTTGTAGCAAAATGATCCTATTGTGAGGCTTGCTACTTTTAATCCACTTTTGGTTCCTAAATATGAAAAGTATTTATTGTTTCCCTTTTTCAGAAAGCAATAGGAAAGGGAGCAAGAGGAGGGTACTGCTCAGGATCTAAACCCACCTCTGAGAGAATTTAACTCTTGCTCATTTCCAACTGTTTCCATCCCAGTTTCCAGCTAACAAGTCAACAGAAATAGACCAGAAATACTGGGTCTGCTCCACTGTCTCTCCAACTGATATTCTCTTTTGTACCTAGAACTTTGGAAGTTCTAAGTCAAGAATTCATGGTTTGGGACCAGCAGTTGGCGTAATGGCTATGTCGGCTGGACTCCCATGTAGTTGACCCCGGTCCTGGACCCGGTGGCTTAAACTCACACTGGGCATGTGTGTGTGCATGCCCAAGATCCCAAGAGGAGAATGGAGAACAAGGGATTGTGGTGTGGCCATTCCCCCTGGAGGGGGGGTGATTTCTCGCTTTCTGTCTCTCTTTCTCTTTCTGGTGAGCGCACACGCCCTATAGCAAAAAAACTCTCAAAAAAAAAATTCATGGTTTAAATTTCTCTTATAAGTCAAGTTTTCACTCTTGATGACCATACATAGAGAATGATCAGAAAGTAAGAGGATGAAAAGGGTAATACAAATCATTTACTGTCTAGCTAGCATTTTGTTTTATGTAATTTGGGGTTAAAATATGTTGTGCTTGCAATGCTCAGTTAGTCAAATCAGCAGCAGTCTCAGAGGGTCCTATTATTCCTGAACTTTCATTAATACACTTTCTTTTTTCCCTAAGTGCCTTGCCTTGCTCTTTGTTTATCTAGTTCCTCTCCTCAGTCATGTGTATAGTTATTCAAAAATACCCATGCCTGTTTTCCTTGAGAACATACTTTCTTTATAACTTTAGGTCTAGGTCACATCCAGAGTTCTGTCTTAAATTTCATACATTTCCTTGCTAGAATATCACTGGGCAAATTATACAAATCTACCTCTATGGCTGTGCTAACTTCCCAGTTAATATATCACATTTCCTTGGTTTGAAAATACAGGTTTTCTTCCTGTTCACATTTTTACACTTCTGAAATCAGAATCTTCCTTATGACCAATCTATATTTTGAATTAAATATTGATCTAAATAGGTTTTTCTTAAACCTTGTTTAGGTATCACAAACCTTGCATTGAGGACAGAACATGAATCTCTCCTAAAAGAGTAGAGCTAGTGCTACTAGCAAAGATACTCTGTGACAGACATTTGCCATGTAAGTTATACCACCTAAACAAATTTAAGCTGTGTACATTATGTATTTAAAAATAAATAAAATTAATAAAGTACCCTGCAAGATACATATAACCCTAAACTTAAATATACATCTTCCTTCAAATTGTATAGATGGAAAAAATGTTTTTTCTTTTCTTTTTTGAGAGAGATTTTTTGCCATAGGGTGCATGTGCTCACTAGAGAGACAGAAAGAAAGTAAGAAATCACCACCCAAGGTGGATGGTCATGACAATCCCTTCTCCTCCATTCTCCTCTCAGGATTTTAGGTGCACACAAATACGCAATCGGCATGAGTTTCAAGCTGCCAGGTCCAAAACTAGAACTGTGGTTGACTATGTGGGGATCCAGCCTTAACCACTATGCTACCTGTTGGTCCCCTCTGAGTTATTTTCTTAAATTATAATAAATCTAGGCATGAGGAAAACACATATTTCTCTGGTGAGCCCATGGCATCGTGGTAAACGAAGCTGGATCCCACACGGCTGACGGCATGGTTTGAGTCTCAGACCTGGTGGCTTGAGTCGCATGCAGGGCACGTGTCTTATCTGTCTAAAATCCTGAAAAGAGGGAGAAATGGAGGAGAGGAGACTGTAGCGTGACCATTCCCCATGGGAAGTACTTTCTCACATTCCTCCCCTCTCTCTCTAGCAAGTGCATATGTCCTCTGGCAAAACTAAAATAAATGAAGGAAAAATACACACAGATTCCTCAGCCTGCAATCAGTATACTATATAAAGTTGTTCAATACACTGTTGGTTTTTTAAGCATTAAAACCCATGCCCTAAATGAATACTAATATTAGTGAATACTGCAATTCTAATGTAATAAAAAATTGTGCTAAAGCAATGACTCTGACCATAATGCCAATGATAACTGAGATTTCCCAGACAAGAATTCCTGAAAATGCTGGTACTGAGATCTGAGAACCGTACTCCAGGTTCCCCCTACACCCTTGCACACAAGCCATCTCTGAATTTTACAGATTTCCTTTCTTTACTGGTGGAGAAAGAAAAAAAAAATATATAACCACAATCTATGATGTATGTAAATTCAACCTGGGCCCCTGGCATAGTGGGGATGAAGTTTGGTGGTGTTACTGGGCTATTGAGAACTTGGGAAGTGCAAAAATATATAAACAATATTATACTTGTTCAGTGCAGCTGAAATGTCTTCCTATTCTTAACGATTTTGAAAGCTACTTGAGATTCTTATACAAAGCACACTGACTCACATCCAAATAATATGATGAACATAGGGGTATATTGGGTTGTTGAAAAAATCATGACACACTTTTGCAAAGAAAAACGAATCATGACTTTTCTGATGAGCCAATATTGAAAAAGCTAAAACTCTGTCTTCATAAGCTTTCATCTCTTATAAATGTTGCTCAGGAGAGTAGCCTGTAGCTACATTTGGCTACTGAGCATTTGAAATGTGGCTAATATGGACTTAAGAGGCACCCACCAGATTTTGAACATGTAGTATAAAAAAGAAAAAATATCCCACTAACTTCTATATTGATTATACATTAATATAGTGATATTTTGATATATTTGAATACTTATGGTTTATTTTGAATATATTTCAATATATATATATAGGTATATTTTGGCAATATTTTGATACAGCATATACTTTTAAATTTTATATATACATATTATGTGTATATATTATATATATATTACATATATAATATGTATGGTTTTTTTTGCCAGAGTGTGCATTTGTTCACTAAAGACACACACACACACACACAGAGAGAGAGAGAGAGAGAGAGAGAGAAAGAAGCACCAACCAATAGAGCACCATTGTGCCCTTCTCCTCCAGTTTTCCACCCTGTCAGGATTTGGGGTACACACGCCTATGTGCCTGGAATGATTTTTAACTCAGTGGGCTGGGACTCAACCCATGGTTGGCCATGTGTTACCAGGCTCCCACATCCATAAGCCATGGGGTTGGCCCACTATTATGTTCATTTTATCTGTATCTTTTTATTTAGCTTTTAAATATAACTCCTAGAAAATGGACAGATGTCTACACGCAGCAACATAATAGCTTCCTACTGGCTACTACCTGTGTATAAGCCCATCTCATTCAGCATCTTTTGCACCCCTAGATGATAACTCAAAATACAGTTCTTCCCGTATAGACAGACGTGTGAACCAAGTTTCTTATGTAACACTTTCCAACTCGTATTTTATGTAATATTTTGTTAAATGCTATATTGTATTTTCTAGGGTCATTTGTCAAAATCAGGAAATGCAACATTTTGTAGAAGAAAGGAAGTTGTCCTCTAGAGCAAGGCTTCTCAGACTATAATGCAGGCTCCTCTGGGTGGGGCCCGAGAGTCTTTTTTTTCCCCCTTATGGTACATGTATTCCTTTAGGAAAGACAGAAGCAGTGAGAGGGGAAAGTGAGAAATTATCCCCCTGTGGGGGCTGGGGGATGGCCATGCCACAGTCCCTTCTTTTTTTAATTTAAGGTTTTTTTGGAGAGTTTTTTGCTATAGGGCGCGTGCGCTCACCAGACAGACAGAGAGAGACAGAGAGACAGAAAGGTAGAAATCAACCCCCGGGGCGATGGTCATGCCACAATCACTTCTCCTCCATTCTCCTTTCAGGATCTTGGGCATGCACGCGCACGCACACGCACCCGGCGTGAGTTTTAAGCCACCGGATCCGGGACGCAAACCGTGGTCGACTATGTGGGAGTCCAGCGACATAGCCATTATGCTATGTCTTCCAAGTCCCTCCTAGGGACTTCTCTTTCAAGTCCCTCCTAGGATCTTGGGCACACATGGCAGGCATGATTTTCAACCCACCAGGTCTGGGACTCAAATTGCCCTCAGCCCTGTGGGAATCCAGTACGTAATCGCTGTGCGATCTGCTGGCCCTGAGATAATTCATTTCTTACAGGGGTTGCTGGGATGATGCAGCTGCTGCTGGTCTGGGCACTACACATTGAGTTGTAAATTTTTAGATGGTGGTGGTGTTCAAAGATACTTGAGCTCCTAAAACTAGAAAACGATGGTGCTAAATATTGATACATACACTGTAGTATTTCAGCTTATAGGCTAACAGTTTATTACTATTACTGTTATATAGCTTCAGACATTTAATCTATTTTTTAAAAAATGTTTTCTGAATATAAATACATGTTCACTGCAACAATGTAAAATAGTAGGAAAATCACAAAGGAAAAAAAGAGCAACAGCTACCATCTTTCCACCAAATGATAACTATCAGCACATTTCATGTACTTGCATCTAGTATTTTTACTGTCTAGCTTGCTTTAGTCAAATTTTGATAATACGAATACTGTTTTGCCACAGTTGCCTTTTATCTTATGTTGAAACATTTTTCCATTTCCTGATATAGTTGTCTATACAATGTTGTTTAATGGCTATTTATTATTCTGGCATATGGGCCTAGCAAATATTCTTAGTTGATCCCGCTTATTAGTCCCTTCCTTTGTTTCCAATTGTATGCTATTAATAATGCCATGAGCAACTTTTTCTATTTCTCTAAAATATTTTTAGTGCTTAGTGAAACAAATATTTTAGCACTTCCAAGTATATGGCCTAGCAGAACAAACCAAATTAATTGAACATTATTGAAGATAATATCCATTTATATAAATCCAAGTCTCTTCACTAAAACTTGAACTCAAATAATGAACTACTTAAAAAATGCCTATAGACTTGTAAATATTACCTGTTGTGAAAAGTGGAGAAAATGCATAAATAAATAATCACTTTGCCCTATTACTCTCATGATAGTCAATCTATATTTGGGATATTTTATTACTGAACTTTACCTCTTGCTCCTTCATGAATTAAAAATATATATGTTCTCCTAGTAGACCTTCCAACTTTAAAGTCTTGGATCTTCAAGTACATATACTAATATTAATTTCTGAAGCATTTTCTAGCTACTTTTGAGACTTAGGTGCCCTTTCCCAAACAACTGCACACATATTAAATACATCTTTAATAAATTTAAAGGAAATTATGTATTCTATTGGGTAGTCAGAAAAGTCATGATGCATTTCTTCTCTGTTTTTCTATGCAAAAATGCTTCATGACTTGTCCAAAAACACAACATAATATTTATATAAAGTAATACTAAAAATAATCTGCTATTCGGACTAGCAGATGTTGTAACGGTTATGTCACTGGACTCCCACGTAATTGACCATATTTGAATCCTGAACCCAGCAGCTTAAAACTTACACTGTGTGCATGTGTGTGTGTGTGTGTGTGTGTGTGCACGTGCGTGCCCAAAATCCCAAGAGGAGAATGGTAAAGAAGGGATTGTGGCATGGCCAGCCCTCCTGGGGGTGATTTCTCACTTTCTGTCTCTCTGTCTTTCTCTCTCTCTCTCTCTCTGTGAGTGATACCACAGTGATATCTCTCTGATTTTTTTTCTTAAAAAATCTTTTACTGAATTATTAGTTACTCTTGACAAGTAGTTAACTCATGAATTGTAAAACCGTACATATACATTTTAACCTAATTATTGATAACTTCAAGGAAGTTTGAAATCAACATGATCTCTCTATAGGACACTTCACCAAGTTCTCTCTATAGGACACTTCACCAAGTTCTTATTTCAATTCCATTGCTGCTTTGCAACAAAATTATGTATTAGAAAATACAGTTTAAACTTGTCTATGATTCAGTCTTGGAAGTTTCTCTGTGCTTTTAGAGGAAAAAACATAAACTTAGCTATCAGATGTATTATTCTGAGACCAGTAAATTGCATAATGGTTATGTTGCTGGACTCCCATACAGTCAACTGTGGTTCAAGTCCCGGACCCAGTGGGTTTAAACTCACACCAGGGGAGTGTGCATATGTGCTTAAGATCCTGAGGAGAGAATGGAGGAGACGGGATTGTGGCATGTCCATCTCTCTCCGGGGGGGGGGGGGTTCTCGCTTTCTATCTCTCTATGTCTCTGGTGAACACGTGTGCCCTGTAGCAAAAATGTCTCTTAAAATAAATAATTACTCTGGGACTAGCAGAAGATGTAATGGTTATGTCACTGGACTCCCACATAGTCAACTGTCATTCAAGTCCCAGATCTTGTGGCTTAAACCTCACACTGGGTGCATGTGTGTGTTCATGCCTAAAATCCTGAGAGGAGAATAGAGAAGGAATTGTGGCATGACCATCCCTCATGGGGGGATGATTTCTCCTTTTCTGTCTCTGTCTCTCTCCATCTCTCTTGCAAGCACATGTGTCCTATAGCAAAAATCTCTCCCCCCCAAAAAAAATACTATTTCAACTATTTATGTGTTGAATCTCTCTGAATCTATTCTTTTATCTAAAACTGAGGCAAATGCTATCCATGTTAGAGAGTTATAAGAATAAAATACAGTTTAGGGTAGAATCTGACAGATAATGGATGCCAATATGTATTCCTCTAATAATGATATTAAAATATGACAACAATATTTTAAGGATATATTACTAGAGGAACACATGATACATCATTAAAATATTGTTATCATATTTTAATATCATTATCATCCTGATTTACACCCAAAGAATGATAAAATAATAATCAATGTATTTTCTTATAAACCAATAAAATAAAATGATCTTTTCAGTCTTATATTTAGGAGAGAAATTAATTTTCCAAATAAGACCTGAAATGGCATACTAAAATAGTAAAAAAAACAAAAAAACAAACTATCCATTGCAGTTTGAAAAGAAAGAGAGCAAGCCCTGAGTGAGAGTTTGTATTCTCAGAAGGTCTCTTCCTATTGTAATTATGTTGGAATTCCAAAAGAACATGATGAAAGTTTTGGAAGTGAAACAACTATTTAGCCAGTTTCTCAGGTCTCAAACCTAGGAGTCAACATTTAATCCCATTATTTCCTTTGCTTCAAGTCGTATGTCTCTACTGCAAAAATTAATTTTATCCATTAATATTTTTCCTTGACCCCTGTCACCATCCTAATTCAGGCACTCTTCATCTATTGCTTGGACTACAATAGGTCTTTCTGGGCTTGGTCTATAATAAGCTTATTGAGGTTTAACGGGCATATAATAAAATCGCACATATTTAAGATGTCTGATTTCCTAAGTTTTGACATATGGATACGCCGGTGAAACCATCACCACAATGAAGAAAATAAAAATATTTATCACCCTCCCAAGATTCCTCATGCCCATTTCTAATCCCCTTGGCCTCACCTCTCAATGTCCTCAGGTAACCATTGTTCTGTTTCTTGTCACTACAGGATAGTTTGCACTTTTTCAAGTTTAATAATTACAAGCAAAGAGTATACACTTTGTTCAGTTTGGGTTCTTTCACTTAGTGTAATTATTTTGAGATTCTTCCAGTAGTAATATAATGTCATCGTAACAGTGTGATAGTGTTGTGTCGTATGAATATACCACAGTCTGCTCTCCTGTTCTCCTTCTACTGGACACGGGTGATTTCTAGATTGGGTGTGTTATAAATAAACCTGCAATCTACATTTATGGAGAAGTCTGAGTGAACACATGCTTCTTTTTCCCTCTGAGGTTAAGTATCAGGAGCAGAACTGCTGGATCGCGTGGTATTTGTTTCACTTTTAAAGAAACAGGCAAATCATTTTCCAAAGTAGCTGTACTATTGTATTTTACTTGCCCATTAGCAAACTATAACAGTCTGAGTTCCTATGTATTCTTACTAACACTTGATAAGATCAATCTGTTAAATTTTAATCATTCTAATACATTTGTAGTGGGGTTAGGCTTTTATTTCTCTAATGACAAATGACATTCAGCATCTTTCTATGTGCTTGTCATCTGTGTATTTTCTGTGATGAAGTGCATATTTAAATCTTTGGTTCACTAAAAATATGATGTTTATTTTCTTTTAATTAAATTTTGAGAGTTCTGTATATAGTCTGGAAACAAGGTCTTTATCAGATACGGGCTCTGTACATGTTTTCTCTTAGTCTGGTGCTTGACTTTTCACTTTTTCATTAAGTTCAAATTGGAATACAAACTTTTGGTTCAGAAGGCTCATCGGTATATACAAAACATTTCTCTATTCAAATCAGACTTTGTATTTTGCATTCTCAGTCATATAAATGTTGACAGGATATAAAGTTGATCTCTCATTCTCTTACATAAATGGGCACACTCTGTTACATTCCCTTACCTAGCTTTGCTTTTAAGATTACTTGTCACAATTTGGGAGTAGGTACTTGTTTTTGTATTGGTTTTCTTTGGACTTGTGTTGGCACACTCACATTTTAGAATTAAAATGCCACAAGATTGGATTTGGGGCATGACTGTTTTGTTCACAGCTACCTCTCAGAATTTAAAAACTGTATTTGCCACAAACTATGGTTTCAAAAACATTTTTTTAAATACTAAAGAATAGGCACCAGCAGATGGCTCAATGGTAATGTCACTGGACTCCTACAGGACTGACGGTAGTTTAAGTCCTGGATCTGGTGGCTTGAAACTCATACCAGGCACATGTGCATGTGAGCCCAAAATCCTGAAAGGAAAGTGGAGGAGAAGGGACGGTGGTGTGGCCATCCCCACTGGTGGGTGGTTTCTTACTTTCTGTCTCTCTGTCTCTCCAGTGAGTGCATACACCCTAGAGCAACATCTTAAAAAAAATAAAAAAAACAACAAACTAAAGAAGAATTTTTACTAATTTATATTTAGACATTATTTGAAAGCATATAAACACATTAGAAAAGATAGAGTCCATTACTGAATGGGCTCGAGTGGTGAAACAAGGCCAAATTGAGAGGTTGGCACTTTTATAATACATTTTGAAAGGGTCTAATAATCTTAACTCATCTCATCCTTCAAAATCAGTGATCTAGCACTCACATTTACAAATTTTCCTTGAATTTTTCATGTACTCCTGCTCCATGTGTCAAGTGTGACAGAACAGATGTAGTCAGTGAGTGATCAAACAGATGTTTCATTTGTATTACCATTCATTATAAAATGTCATAATTGACAGCACAACTGTGCTACTTGTCAAGTACCTAAAACTATTTAGGTCTCTTTTTAAGAAAACTCATGGCTTGGAACAAAAACAACAACAAAACCCACAAAAAAAACAACTACTTGTGAAACACATGGAAAAGTTAAAAATCTTAAGAGAGACTGTCATTACTGGCTGGTATTAAGCTGTTGGATAATCTCTCTTTCAGGTTACAGTGATATATGAAGAATTCTTGTCACTCTCTGTAGAGCCATCGTGGTTACCATAGAGACTAGTTCAATGAAATTATCCTGAAGCTCTTCCCACTGTCTAGTTCCAGTCCCTGGCCATATATGAACTGGATGTAGAATAACCCCCAAACCGCCAACCCTTTCAAAATAGATGCAAATTGCATTTCACAAGTTTATTCTAGTATTCATTATATTAATCATGCATTCTTGCTGATAGTAATGCTGTTTTCCCAACATTTTTAAAAATATGCTTCCTTTACAATGCCCAACACCCTCGGTAACTTTCAAAGTGGCTGTTGAGAGATATTTGTTTTCATAATTTATAACAAATGTTTTGTGGGGCTAACTGTGCAGATTGTACTTATTGGAAGTTTGGTTTTATTAAGTTATCTGTATTTATTTTATATTTTCTTTGTAGGGAGGAGGAGTGCTCCTTTTTTGATTTTTGACTTTTGTCAAGGGTGTACATTTTTTATTCTACAAACTTCATTGTGTGATCAACAGTTATTTTTCATCGAATTAAACTGAATTAGATGTCGAACTCCTATATTTCTGAGATGAAAGGAGATTGAACATTTAGGAGACTGTACAAAATCAGAGGGGCTTGCATGCTATTTGAAAACCCACCAAGGAGCCTTTGCTTGGCAGTCACTGTGTTATCAATGGCCTTCTGTGTTCGTGGTCGCTTGTGGTCATGTACCTCTTAGCTTTTAGTCTGCCATGTCACTTATTAAATGCAGGTATCTTTACTGGGGCTGGCAATCTTCAGGCAGTGTAGCTTTCTGGGGTACCATACACAACTGTTCCCTGCTGTGATTACACCAGCTCCCTCTTCAGTCCATAGAACAGGGCGTGCATGGGTTCAGGCTAATCTAAAAATTTGCTAAACTGTCTCTTTTCCACTCCCTAAAAATCTCTCCCTTCTCAAGGGTTACTTTAAAAGACAGGCATCCAGTTTTCCTCCTTCCTTTGACACTTTATAGCATCTTTTCTATAAACCTTAAATTTTTGGACAGCAAGAGCTTTTGTTTTCCAACAGTTTATACTTTGTGTTCTATAGAATACCTTCAGGGAAGAAAACATAAAAGGTCTATCAGTTTGGAATTGGAAGGGCGGGAATAGGGCAGAAAATAATGACAAAAAATGCTTCACTCTCTCTTTCCCACTACATTGCTCTCTTGGGCACACACTGTCGTATGCAGTTTGGCATAAAAATTTTTTTTAAAGGTTTTAAATATTTCTATGCAATTCAGCTTTTAAAATTTATTTAATAAAATTAATTTCCTTCTAGTCTGAATGAGTATTGTAGAAAATGCAGTTAATATTCAGACCTTTTCAACCCTTAAGGGGCATCATTTTAAGCAGGAAATTGCTTACAGAATAATCAGTTTAATATACAAAATTCAGGTCTCCACTCTTATTTACCCAACCCTATGGTAACTTCACCTGTGAATCTGTGTCAGAGAATCTGATCCATTTGAAACCTGCATCATTTCAATGGCATTCCTCTTGCAGCAGTCCGTACACTTTCATTTCATTCCCATCTCTTTCACACATGGAATTCAAATAGAATTTACTTTTGTCACATCCCATCTGTGCTTGTTCTCCGTGAATGCCAGTGGCCTATTTCATGAGCTGATAAACTCCCTACTAAAGTCCCTTTCTATCATACCTCAAATTCCACTCCTATTCATATTCGATCTGCCATATATTTTAGTTCCATAAACTAAATGTTGGTAATACTCTCTCACCTATGAACACATGCCATCTTAATTTGAAAAACCAAAAGAAATGGTCAAATTTTCACAGTACTTTCTGAAACATACCTAGTACGACCTCAGAATTCTAGCAAAGACTCTTGGGACCAGCAGATGGTGTGATGGTTACCTTGCTGGACTACCACACAGTCAACCATGTTTCAAATCCTGGAACCGGTAGCTGAAACACACAAGGCTCTTGAGCGTGCATGCACAAGATCTTGAGAAGAGAATGGAGAAGAAGGGATTGTGGCATGGCCATCCTCCATGGGCGTTGATTTCTTGCTTTCTGTCTCTGTCTGTATCACTCTGTCTCTTTGGTAAGCTTACATGTCCTAGAGCAAAAATCTCTCTTAAAGAGAGATTCTCTCTTAAAGACAGATTCAGGTAACTTTCCTTTTGGCGTTTCCCTTGATTTGTTTACATGACAACAAAATATTTATATGACTATTCAAGAGCAGAAATCCAGTAACAGCTTTTTTTATTGTTTTGTACTTAAACAACTTGATGGATTTATTATTTTTTTAATGGAAATAACAGTAGTTTGATTTAACTGCCTTTAGTGACTGACTGCTTTGTCACTATTTAGACAGAAGGATATATCATTTTAACTAGCAGTTTAGAAGCAGAATAATCCATTGTAGAATGACTTTTAAAAAAAGCTTCTGTAAGATCACTCTGCTCATTATGAGGAATCGAATATCTTGAATTAAATTCTCAAAGTCCAACCTGACTACAGCAAAGATCTAATGAGAAATCTGTGCTCTCCTAGGAGCTCATTTAATTAACTCAAGCATTGCTTTCAAAGTACAAGTTATAGTGTTGCTTGTAAATTCACATATATTACATGTAAATTATAAGACATTGTGGAGGAGAGGGAGTTTGGTGACAGGCCAATTTACATTTCTTCCTTGGCTATAAGCATTTTTTCCTCTCTTACATTTTATATTTAGCATTGATAGATACAGATTGAGAATTTTTGTTTTCCTAACTATTGTCACAAAGATATACATTTGTTCCTTCGGAATATGGTAATTCCTTCAGTAAATATAAATGTTTACAGATTTAAGGTTGATATGTGGAGGGATGGGATGAGCTACAAGTATATACAATTTTTATTGGGTGAATAAATTGGACTTTTAAGTGAAACAGGTTCTGCTCTGAGAGCCAGATACTTTACTTGAGGGGGAAAGGAAAGATGAGATAAATAAACTTATTTTTAAAAGCCTTTCTCTTAATATACTGCACATTTTGAGAAAATGAAAGGGACCATTCACCTTTGCTCTACAGGTTTAGTAGTACAAATCTAATCTGTCCCTTTATGAAGTCATTCATTGAATAACTTGAACAAATTAGTAAGTCTTTTCTCTCTTTGTATAATATATCCCTACCGACACTGCTGTTTTCTAAAGGTGTCATCAATGAAACTGAAACCAGTGAATTCAGATTTGTACGGTATAAGCTAACAATGTTGGTTTCTTTGTCCTTTTTTCATTTTTACTATGAAGATCAGTAAAATAAGCAAATAATGAATTACTCCACGTTTATATACCCCAGATTTCATAGAAAAATTTAATAGATATAGTCCAAAATTTCTTATTTGAAATCCTTTTGGGTAGTTATATTTGAGAATTTAACTTTTATTTTTTTAGATTTTAGAAAGGTTATCGTGTAGCAGCTATTCAGTATAATACATAACCCTTCAGTGGGGTGTTCTATGATATTCATAACTGTGTAATTATATAACTGTATACATAATGCACTTTATTCTAAAGCATGTTAATATTTGGAGAGTAAACATGAATGTTTGTTCTCTGTGGATTAAATAATTTTAGAAATTGTAAGTTCTATTCATTCTGTCTTCAAGTGAGTGATGAAAGTTTTCATTTTTAGCACTTTTGAATTTTATTATATTTATTTATTTAATTTGCTAGATGGTATATGTGCTTGCCACAGAGAGACAGAGAAAGAGGAAAAGTGACAAAGCACCTACCATGGGGAAAGGCCATGCCACAGTCTCTTCTCTATTTCTCCTTTGGGGATTTTATGCACACTTGCACATGGGCTGCCATGTTTTTCAAGCTGCCAAGTTTGGGACCCATACCGCACACTCAGCTATGTGGGATCCTGCTGCCTTAACCACCGTGCTACTGGTTGGCCCATTTTCCAACTGTATAAGTCAGATTAAGTGATTATAGATTTGTAATAGTCATTTAAAAGTCATTGTTGGGACCAGTAGATGACGTGGTGGTTATGTCACTGAACTCCCATGTAGTCCACCATGGTACCAGTTCAGACCTGGTGGCTTAAAACTCATGCCAGGGACATGTGCATGTGTGCCCAAGAAAACGAGTGGAGAATGGAGGAGAAGGGATTGTGGTGTGGCTATCCCCCATGGGGGTGGTTTATTATTTTCTGTATCTCTCTGTGTCTCTCCAGCAAGCACACCCACCCTATGGCAAAACTCTCACTAAAAAAAAATAAATAAAATAAAAATTACTGTTATAGACAGAATTCTAAGAACTCTAAGAATCTTGCCCTGCTCCCCACCAGTGTACACATGCTATGTAAAATCCTCCTCTTGAATGCTGCCAGGACCTTATGAACATTATGTATAGTTATTCTCTTCAATATGTCATGTTACACGACAAAGATGAGTCACTCTCGTGATTATTTCATATTATATGATACTCTGTTATAGCCACCTGGAGATAGATTATCCCACTGGCTTTGAAGAAGCTAAGTTGTCATGCTGTGAAAAGGGGACATGGCTAGGACCTAAGGACAGCTTCCAGGGGTGAAAGTCACCCTGGCTGACTGAGTGCAAAATAGAGACCTCAGTCCTACAACCACAGGAAACTGAGTTCTGCAAACGACCTAAATGACCTTTTAAGAAGACCCTAGGTTTCAGATGAGAGATGTAATTGCAACTGCTATGAACTCCTTGATTTTAGCCTGGTAAGATAATGAGAATGGGGACTGGATAACCCATGCTAGGACTTCTGACCCACAACTAAGGTAAAACATTTCTGTTATCTGTGCTTCAAAGATTGTGATCAGATGTTATGTAGTAATAGAAAACTAATGCTATCAGTGAATATCACTGATATCCAACTAAAAACATTTTTCAGATCTTTATCCATAGTCTAACTAATTTTCTGTAATTCTGTAGACATTGTCTTAGTCCAATGAAGAAGAGAAAAAAAGTGATTATGAGATCAAGATTTTTAAGTTAACTTTTCAGAGGATTTTCATGTTAAAGAAAGTTTACACATACTGCAGAGAGTTGATGGGGTTTGAGAAAAAGAAGTACTGATAAGAGTATATTAGAGAAGTGACTTGGTTTTAATTTATATAACACTTCATTTATTTTAACTAGAAGGGTTTTGGGAACAAATCTCTTCTCAGAGATGAAACACAAATCTGATCAAAATAAAACACACAATGTTTTGTAATTTGGAATATCATTCATGAAAGTCTAATAGCTAAAACACTTTATATCTGTCACTTCAATTCTTACTAGGGGCATGAAAAGAACTTGCTCTATGATATTAAATTTAAATGTGCTTTGGATCAAAATTGCCTACCCGCAGCTTAGAATTTCTATGAGAGTTTTTAGGATGAACTGGTGTTAGGGGAAAGACTGTTCTTTTAAAATTCATTTACCTTTCCTAGTCATTTGATATTTTAACTCTTTAACTTCTTTCCTCTTCTGAGTTATCTAATTACCATGAGCAATAAGTATTTAATGGACGATTGGGGCTAGCTGGCGGTGCGGTGGCAATGCGCCTCTGCAGTGGTAGACTCATGGCAAAGACCTGGGTCCATGTTTCAAGGCCTCTGATAAACACTGAGTCCACATGCACATGTCCGTGATGGGGTCTGGCTGAGGCTGGAGGTAGATCATGGTGTGAAGACTCTTGGGATACCTGGTTTTTTTCCTCTCTCTCTCTCTCTCTCTGTCTCTTTCCTTTCTTTTCTCTTTCTCTCTCATTGAATAAACAAATACATAAAACCTGAAAAAAGTGCTCAATTTAATCAGCGACCCTATCAAAATTACTGAATTAGTGATAATTGTCCATTTTACTTCTTGAACATTCATTTTTCAGTTTTTCAAATTTCAGACTACATCAGGTGTGATGCATGTGCTCAATTATTCACCTACAGAATCTTGGCGCTTTATGTTGAGAAACTTTCCTAAAGAGGGTAAAGGGTCCCTTGTTGGTTATGCATGCTAAGTAACACAAAACTTCTTTAAAGTTTACTTCTTGAGTTGAAGCCTATATAGACAACTGAATCAAGAAAAATAACAAAGGGGACCAGCAAATGTCATAATGGTTATGTTGCTGGACTCTCATGTAGTCAACTGTGATTCAAGTCCCAGACCTGATTACTTAAAACTCATGCCGGGTGCATGTGTGTGCATGCCCAAGATCCTGAGAGGAGACTGGAGGAGAAGGGATTGTGGCATGGCCATCCCCCCTAGGAGGTGATTTCTCGTTTTCAGTCCCTTTGTCTCTCTCTGTCTGGCAAGCACAAGTGCTCTATAGCAAAAATCTTTCTCTCTAAAAAAAAAGAAGAAAAATGAGGTTGCTCTCCTCCTTCCCATTTAGCATCTTTCCTGAAGGCACACTGCTTCATTTGCATTTGGTACTCTCCAATGCCCCATGGTTAACCAACATGTAACGCCATGATTTCTCCTGAAGTCAGAACAAAATCTCTAAACAGACCACAGTATACATCTCAAAAAGAGTACCAAGAAATGAATGAGACAAGGCCATGCCTCAAGGTAGCCACGAGGCAAGCAAATTGGTGACCGTTTATTCTCTTTGCCCCGAATAAAACAGTGCTTTTAATAGTAACACATTTTGAGAAAAAGTTATTTATTCTTATACATTAGCTACTTTTTATAAAGCTCAGATTTTGTCAGGGAGAATGTTGTGGAAAATATTATTTTTAAAAATGGATTATAAGTGTTCTTTAAAAACTGGAGACAGTTCAGGCTAATTGACTAAAAATATTAAGATAGAGTTTCTAGAGAAGACAAAACTTGGATGGGAAAGACTGGAAGACCGTTGGGGGATGCTGGCAGTTAACCCCCTGCCATAGGAGCACCCAGTTGCAGATGTTAATATGTCAAGCATTCACTCCAAGGTGGAATACTGAGTGAGGCTCCATGAAAAGTTATTATGAAGATGAGTCCTGCTATCCATGTAACGGAGTGCAGAGTATCCAGACCGCTCGCCCTCCTCCAGCGTTATTTTCTGTATTCTGCCTTATAAAGGTGGGAGTCGGAGATAAACCAATATATATATTTTTTTTTACCTTTTTATGATGTTGGAATAAATTCTGTGTCAATGAGGGAATTTGTTAGGGACTATACACTATTATTGAAAGTTCGGTTTTGCCCGTCACTCTAGTCCTCAAATGGCACATGCAATGCTCTCAAATGTATGTTTGCTAAATGAATGACAGATATATTTGATTCCAAAAGCCATGTTCTTTCTACATTCACAGCTATGAAAAAAAAAATACACACTTTTGAATACTTTCTGTATCTTAGACATCTTTTTCTTAAATGGATTGTGTAATCACACATGTTCTGCTCAGAAAGATACATCATCTCAGAACCCAAAGCTTTACTCTTGGATAATCTAATTTTAGAGCTAGAATTTTGAACATGACCAGGTATTGCTTCATGTGTAGTAAAGGATTGTCAGTGAACTTTCAAAATCCAGGTAAGGAGAGATGGATATAAACTGACAGAAGAGCAACTTGTTTCTTATAACTCTAAAAGCTTTAACTGAAGAAAGTTGTCTTGTTCTTTACCTAAGAAAAGAATGAGTTAAATGAAAATGAGTTTTCCACGTGACCTTTGTAAACAGGATAGATAAAGGGGGGGGGGGAAGACATTGGGAATGTTCTTAGAGTGCTTTATGGGTGAGCAGCCTGTCCCGCTAAAGCCTGGGTCTTATTCATGCAGCACAGATGTTAGAATAATAGAGATTGATGTATTATGTTACCATGGCTTGATGTAATCAGCTATTCAGATGAATGAACTAGCTCCATTTGCTCAGAGTTCATGATTACCAAATAACCTTCTGTATAATATTGAACTTCCTATTAGTTTTGTTGATAAAGAAAGAAAACATTGACCCTGAAAAGGAGTAGCCTATTTGATAGTTATATTTCTGGGTATAAATTAATTCATTGATATCATGGTTCTTTCATCTCTCTTGTGACTCTGTAATACTAAATTTCAACTTGACTAAAAATGTGTCATACAAAAAAATTATTACTGACATAGCTTTCACTTTTCAGAATGGCATATAACTCATCACTTAATAATAATAAAAATTCATTTTTAATATTCTTGGCACACTCCAAATATAAGGAAAAAGTGTGTTTCAGTTTGATTACAACTCTCCCTCATACTGAAGAGGATCCTGAGATATATATATTCCAGAAATCATTCTTGTGGAAGTGTGAAATTATATAGGTTTGCTATAAAGAATACTTATTTGAAAAAAGGTTGAAAAAACAAAAATATTGTAATCAACCAGTGAGCCCAACATTAAAGACTGGCAATATTGCAGATAACTTGGTGTAAACTGAGTCAAATGAACTAACCCTCCAGACTGTTTCCCAAGAAAAATCTTTTAATTGCTCCAAAGGAAAAAAAAATCTGAATCTTTCATTGTGAATTTTTGAGTGTCCTCTCCTGGCCCCCACTTAAAGCTACTACTATTCTCCTGATGGAGACAAAATATTAGATTCATTGCTTGGTTTTTTTTTTTCCTTCTTTTATATTTTAAGCAGTGAATGTCTTGTAAGACTAAAGTTCTTCCTATGAAACTTTAAAGCAAGTTTACAACACATTCTGTAGTTTTGGTAGTTCTGCAGGTCCCAAAGAAATCAGTTTCTTTCAGTTTGTTTATTTTTCAGAGTCTTCAGTGTCTATTTCTATGTAGGAAATACTTTATTCTAGAAAAAAATAAAATTATAATATTTGTATTTTCTATTTATAATAGTATATTAATATATCCTGAATTTTGTACTATTACTAATTTCACCTTATTCTTGTTTCCCTTATATCAGAATTTCACAGGGATGATGATTAATTCTGATCAGGAAAACAAACAAACAAATAAATGATTGAACAAATAAATCCAGAATGTTTCAATAAGTTTAAATTAATAGAACTAATTTAGAAAATACTTCTATGAAAAGATAGGAAATTATGTAAAATTAGGGATTAGCAGTTAGTGTAATGGTTATGTCACTGGATTCCCATGTAGTTGACCGTGGTTCGCGTCTCAGACCCGGTGGCGTAAACTCATGCCGAACATGTGTGCGTGTGTGCCCAAGATCCTAAGAGGGGAATGGAGGAGAAGGGATTGCAGTGTGACCATTCCCCCTGGCAGGTGATTTCTCGCTTTCTGTTTCTCTGTCTCTCTCTGTCTGCCTGGTGAGCTCACGCGCCCTATAGCAAAAACCTCTTAAAAAAAAAAAAAAACTTATGTCTGGGGACCAACAGTTAGCGTAATGGTTATGTCGCTGGACTCCCACGTAGTTGACCATGGTTCGAGTCCTGGACCCTGTGGATTAAACTCACACTGGGCGCATGTGCGTGCATGCCCAAGATTCTGAGAGGAGAATGGAGGAGAAAGGATTGTGGCATGGCCATCCTCCCTGGGGGCTGATTTCCTGCTTTCTGTCGCTGTCTCTCTCTGTCTGGCAAGTACATGCACCCTATAGCAAAAACATCTTCAAAAAAAAATTATGTACAATTAACAAGTTTTGTCTTTTGTTTTTAGAAGGTTTTGCCATAGGGCATGTACACTCACTAGAGACAGACAGACAGAGACAGAGAGAAGAGAAAGTGAGAAATCACTCTCTGGGGGGATAGCCATAGTACAATCCCTTCTCCAATCTCCTCTTGGGATTTTGGGCAGGCAAGCACATGCAACTGAGTTTTAAGTCACAAGGTCAGGGATTTGAACCATGGTCAATATGTGGGAGTCCAGCAACGTAATCATTACACCATCTCCTGGTCTCTGTATTTTAAAATTTTTGTTTAGTGCTTTATTCCCAATTACTTGTAAGTTTAGTGAAAAATATTGGGATCCATAAATTTGCTCATTCATTCAAAAAATACATGATGGAAAATATACTTGATAGAGTACTATAAAATTAAGTAATATTCAGTACTCTTCCTTAAATAGTTCTCAAAATATTAGGGAAGGCAGATCTACAAGCAAATAAGTGCATGTCAACTTTTTTTTTTTTTTTTTGGAGAGGTTTTTTGCAACAGGGCACGTGCGCTCGCCAGACAGAGAAAGATATAGAGACAGAAAGCGAGAAATCACCCTCCAGGGGGGATGGTCATGCCGCAATCCCTTCTCCTCCATTCTCCTCTCGGGATCTTGGGCACGCACGCACACGTACCCAGCGTGAGTTTTAAACCACTGGGTCCGGGATGTGAACTGCGGTCGACTACGTGGAAGTCCAACAACATAGCCATTACACTAACTGCTGGTTCCCTCAACTTTTTGTTCCAAATAGCTGTCATACTGAATAGACAACCAGGTATAGGTGTGAGGAAATCTACTACATATTGTGATGTAACGTGGAAAATATTGTTGTGAGTTTTTGCATACTCTTTGACCCCACATTTGAATTCTGATAGCACAGAGATGGACTTTGCCATAAACACATTTACTTCTTTGGCTAAATATACATGCGAAGTGTCAGTGTAATTAGGATGAACTTCCCACAACCAAATGATAGCAAAATGAAATACCTAGTTCACTGAATATGCATATTAAAGAAGAGGTCAACTCTCTAGATAGAAATTAGGTATTCATCCACTTTTCTATCATGGTTCTTCACTTTTGACATACTTTCTGATTTTTCTTTTAGGCAGCGAATGTACATAGACATGAGCCGCCCAACGAAATAAACGAAACAGAGCCAATGCTTTCTACTGCAAATAACTCCAGCTCCTGGCAAAGTATACCCAGATCAAAAATCAATACTGAGAAATGGACTTTGCAAAAACAAATTAACTGCACTAGTGATTTGAACTTTTTCTGCAAACTTTTGCTCTACTGTTATTTAACCCTTATTGTGAGAGCAGTTTAATCAAGAAACAGAGTTAGGCATTTAACCAATTCTTTCATTATAAATTTCAGAGCAAGTAAAGCCAGAGTACAGTATGTTTTAGAAATTCATAGACTTTCCCTCAAAATTATTTATTTATTTATTTAGTTAGTTAGTTTTGTAATGTCAATGTTTCTGGGACAAACTTTCTGGAACATATTAAGCTATAAAATAAACTATTTAAAAATCTGAAGATGCACGATGGACTTTTGTGACTGATAAACTTAAAAAATGTCAGAATTCTGGGAACCAGCAGTTAGCGTAATGGCTATGTCACTGGACTCCCACGTAGTCGACAATGGTTCGCGTCCCAGACCTGGTGTGCGTGCGTGCCCAAAATCCCAAGAACAGAATGGAGGAGAAGGGATTGCGGCGTGACCATCCCCCCTGGGGGGTGATTTCTCGCTTTCTGTCTCTATGTCTCTCTCTGTCTGTCTGGTGAGCATACGTGCCCTATAGCAAAAATCTCTCCAAAAAAAAAAAAAGTCAGAATTCTAACGGTAATAAATGTCATATTCTGTCCTTTTGAAATATTACAGAGAGGAAACATCAACTATTTATAACATTAAAAATAATTAGGTTTCAGATTAACTTCTAAATCATGAGTTATAAGGAGATGTAGACTAGAATTTTACTCTACTCTTTGCTTCCATAACTCTTTCTACCTTCCCTTCCCCAACCCTCCTAGGTCTAGGTCTTAAGAACATTGCAATCTAAAGGCAACACAAAAAAGCAGCAGATACATCTTCCCAAATGCAAGGTAGCTAAACAAACAACTAAATGTCAACACAAAAGAAAAGGAAGAAAAAAAAAACAAGCTCAGTGTTTCCGTTTTCAGCTGGAATTCATAGCAAAGTGTTCAGCGGCTCATTCCTCAACTGGGAGTGACAGGGGTGACAGGGAAGAAAAAGATGTGACACTGAGGAGCACCTTCTGACTAGACTCCTCTGGAAGACATAGGTCAACCTTTGGTTTCTTTCTATGCTAAGGTATTTTTCTGGAAATGGCACTTGAAATTTTAGTAGAGATACAAACGCATGTTTACAAACTAATGCAGGAATTATAAATAGCTTTTTAAAAATTATTATTTAATTGTATTTATTGTTATTGGTGGTTTGTTTATTTGTTTACCAATGAGAGAGGGAAAGTGAGAAAGCAAGCTCCCAGGTCTGGAATTCGAACCAGGTTTGGCCATGTGGGAATCCAGCACCAGAACCACCATTCCACTGGCTGGCTCCCAGCTTCTTATGTTTTAATAGAAAAAAATTTCTACCTTTAATTCAAAACATTTTTCAGGGTAAAACACACACATACATATACATATGGCTACACAATAAATATGGGCTTTTCAACAAGAGGTCTCTGAAATATTGAGAAAATTATGTATTTAAGTTTAATGACATATATGAAAAAACACATGTATCAAGATTTTGAAAGTTAATATTGCCCCTTTACTGTAATTTTAATTTGATAAGTTACTTTTGAATATAAATATTTAAATATAGGAAATGCTATTTTAAATGTTATATCAGTGGAAAAAATTTCATTGGAAGGGACATAGAGCTCACTCCTATGCAAAATTTGTGTGGATCACTGCCTCAGATTATACCACTGTACTTAGCATATACCTGAAATATATTAAGAGCTCAGTAAGGTGGAATTATCATTATGATATTGTTATTATTATTAACATTAAGAAGTCTGGCTAATCCATATATACTCTTCTGTCTTATGCACTGAAATCTACAATGTACATATTTCTGAAAATAGCACGTAAAGTGAACATTTATACTGAATGTTCATGTATACCCTTCATACTTCTAAATGATATGTGTACGTCATTTAATATGCAACCCTATGAGGTAAGAGTAGTTATTATTCTTATATATGGATGCGAAAACTAATAGACAAAGTATTCTAAGAGTATACATAAGAATATATTAGCAGAATTATAAGTTCTGAAAACAGATTTCTGTCCCACGTAATAAAGGTACAGACTCATTTTCTTCACAAGGCATTGTCTCCTTATTTGTCTATGTTTCCATCTCTCTCTCTCTCTCACACACACACACAGCCCTCCACACCCACACACACTGACTCATTTACTTATGGTCATGTGCTGCATAATGACGTTTCGGTCAACGATGGCCCACATATACTATGGTGGAACATAAGGGCAGCCCATGTAGTCTAGGTGTGTAGTAGACTATACCATGCAGGTTTGTGTGAGTGCATTCTACAAGGTTGTAGAAAGAAGAATTAGCTAACAACACATTTCTCAGCTTTTTTTCTTCATTGTTAAGTTACACCTAACTTTATATGTCTATATACATGTATATGTAAGTATGCATATAATTAAATCCCTACATAGGTACACTTATATGTAGACACAAACCCATGCAGACATATATTCGTGGCTTTTTAGTTTTCCATTATTGATTTCCCACATCTTTCTTCACTTTTCTAAAGGGTTCCCATAGAATTATTTAACTTTTATGTGAAACAATGCACTTAAAAAGCTTAATCCAGCATTTAGCACACACGGAGTACTTAATTAGAAAATTCTCTTGCAAATGAAAGGGATCTACTTGGAATGGTTTAAGAATTAAAAAAATAAAGAACAAAAACACAGCAACAGAAATAAAACGGGGACAGAGGGGACAGATTTAATGGCTCATGTAACTGAATGACAGAGTACCAGTGTACATTCAGTCACTTAGGGACAATGGAGACAAGGAACTGGATGATCTCAGGACACTCATTCTCTGAGTCTTGTCTCTTCGTGTTAGCATCATCCTTTCCTGTTGCATAACACACCAAATGGAATTTTTTAACACAGCAGGGAACATGACCAGAGGCTACTGGAGGCGAGCAGAGTTTCATTTTGTTGAGCAAAATGAAACCTTCCCCGACAGTTTTACTTAGAAAAATTCCAGAATAGGGCTCAACCACAATGGCATAGACAGAAGAGACATTGCTGTGTGATGCTGGAGACTATATGGGAAAGTTCTAGGTGTGCAACCCAGGTCCACCAGAACATGCTTGGCATGCTCACGGTCATGGCTGTGATCCTGGCTAGCTGCAGGATGAGGGGAAGCATTATATTGTAAAGATGCTGTTGACAGTGCCCCCTATCTCTTTAAGAAAACCAACATAAGAAAGTAAAATAATTCCAGAATAGGATTCTGAATAATTGAATGTGGTTTTCATGGTCATTATTGGCCCACTTGTTTTATCAAAGAAGGGAGGTCAAATGCTCATCTTGGGTTTAGGGATAGTAGGTATAGTGATAATCCACAACTGACCTAGAGCTGGGATGAGGGAGGAGTAATTTTCTCAAAGATTAGATGTGATGGCAAATTAGCTGTTATTATTCTTAATTTAATAAAAGGGTTAAACCTGGATAGGAAAGTTGGGGAGTGAGAGGCATGAGGGAAGCCTATTCAACTGAGCTGACTCTGAGATCAAATCTGTCCAAGTTTCAGTAGGGTGCCACCCCTCTAGCTTAAATATTAGTGGAAGTATTATGGCTCCTATGACTAGCTGGGAATTTGAGGATAAGGACGCTGACTCCAGATATCTGCCTGTTTGTAGATCAAAACCCAGGTAACAGTAGGAGCTTCAGGGTCACTGTCTACATTTTTTACATTTTTGTCTCCCAAGGTGGATGTCTTGCCACTTCCCCACCATAAACCTCCAGGGCATGCTGTCCCATGTCTTCTCCTTTAAGTTCCATTTCTCTCCACCCTCAGACAGAAGTAAAACTTTTAGTCTATTTACTTATTGCCAGAAGGCACATGTAAGAGAAAGAAAGTGACAGAGAGAAAGCATCCAACAGTGGGGTCTGATCACACCACAACTGTTTTCTCTCTCTTTCTGCATCCTATATGGATCCTGAACACACATGCAAGTTCCTAGTACGCTTTTCAAGACAAAAACATCAGAATTCAAACTATGGTCAGCCATGTGGGATCTGGGTCCCTTTGCATAGCACCAACCTCTGCACTACAGGGCCAGCCCTCACCTCTCCCTTTTTTAAAAAAATGATACTATGGGCATAAGAAGGAGAGAGAGAAAAGTATTCTTTTTTTTTTTTCCTAAGAATTCTGTATTGGGCCAGCAGGTAATATGGTGGTTAAGGGTTTTGGATTTCCACATGGTTGACTGTGGTTCAAGTTATGGACCTGGCAGCTTCCTTTCTCACTTTCTTTCTCTCTCTCTGTCTCTCTTTCTCACTGTGTCCCTCTCTAGTCAAAAGATAAATAAATAAACAAACAAACAAATACATGAAGTCAAATAAAAGAATTCTTTTTTAAAAATAGAATTATTTATTTAAGGACCAGCAGATGGCAATAATGGTTACATGCTGGACTTCCACATAGACAACCATGGCTTAAGTCCCAGACCTGGTAGTATAAAACTGCACACGTACGCATGTGTGCCCCAAATCCTGAGAGAAGAACGGAGAAGGGACTCCAGTGTGGCCATTATCCCTGTGGAGGGGGATGATTTCTCACTTTCTGTCTCTCTGTCTCTGTCTTTCCAGAGAGCACATGTTCTCTATAACAAAATTATCTCTCTCAAAAAATATTTAATTTTATCATTACCATTACTTTTTTTTAAACTTGCCACAGGGTACATACATTCAACAGAGAGAGAGACAGAGTGACAGAGAAAGAGTAGGAAAGTGAGAAAGCAAGCTGCCAGGTCTGTGACTGAAACCGCAGTTGGCCACGTGGGAGTCCAGCACCTTAACCATGCCACCTGCTGGCCCCTTACTGTCCTTTTGAAGAGCCAAACCTAGGAGAACTGTAAACAATCTTTAATTTAGTAACTACAGTTCAGTTACTATGGGCTTTAATCAGTCATTGTCCTGTTGCTATGTTACTGGGAACAGAGATGATTTTGTTCAGGTACTTCTTGGCCCTTCTGCTGTATGTAGTACTTAGTTAAATCACTCTCTAAGTTACTTTTCCTTTTATTTCTTTTAAATAAATCTTCATAGCTGGATTATTTAAAGTTTAATGGCCACATTCCAATAATTTACAAACTCCATTCGCTGGGAAATAATTTGAGTTTTCTGAAATAAATTTCTTTATACTCATCAATTTCTCCTTACTCCTCCAACTCAGTATTCAGCTTCTAGGCTCCCTAAGCATATCTATTAGACACTTACTTCAAATCCAAATTTATTAGATATTAAGTTTCCTGTAATTAACGTTCAAAAGTATGTTTAAATATCAACATAATTTTTATTAGTCTACTTAAAAATATGAAGGAGGTTCGGTTGCAATGGTACAGGCAGTAGGGCGCTTCTGTACAATACTGGAGTCATATATGAAGGCCTGGGGTTCAGATCCTGGGTTGACATGAACACACTAGGCATGCCCATGGGTCTTGCTGGCTAGAAAAGTATAGGGGATCTGTTGGAAAGCAAGACCCTGTAGGGGGAGAAAAGGGGAGCTGTCTCTTTCTCAGATAAAAAATTAAATACGTACATACACATCTTATTTTAAATTCATAATGTACTTTTCCCATGCCTAAAGATGACTTGAATCACTAATAAGCCAGGCATACATAAAATACATAAGAACTTCAATACAGAGAGAATTTGGTACCACTAGGGTCTTTTTGTGCCAAGATATAGACCTCTGACTACAATGGAATGCTGCCTCGTATAACACTTGAATAAGTAACTGCTAAAGCTTAATTCCACCTTGCACAATTTTCTTGTTTGAAAACATGATCTTCTACGTGTATTAAAATAAACGCAATGGAACTGGCACTTGCCGATAAACAATCAACGTAGACCTGCAGGGTGGGTGCAGCTGTGGCCACCCAGATTCTCTTTCAGGATGGAGGCACTCATTTCCTCGCTTCCATGCCTTGTCAGGAAATCATTCCAGTGAACAGAATTTAGGGTGGCCCACTTTCAATGAGTGCTATCTTCAGGACTTCAAAGATTCAGCCCTTTGCCTAAATTTTTCTCTAGAATTTCCTGAAAGGTTAGTTGAGGCAACCGTTACAGCATTTCCCCTTTGTCTTCTGCCCAGTTCTACTGCCTTCACTTCCTTATGGGTGTTTCATGGACACTCATAAAAGTTCAACATGTAAATATCCATCTGACTCAGTCTATCCAGTGAGTATAGGCTAAGATAACTTCTATATATGGAAGTAGTGAAACTTTAATCACTTAACTCTCATTAAAGTACTCTGTGTACCTAATTCATTTACAAATGTATTCAGTTGGCAATATAGTACTCCTGTTATCTGTGGGGCTATGTTTCAGATCTCCAGTAGGTGCCTGAATCCACAGATGGTACCCACCCAATTGCCATCAGTCAGAACCCATTTCTGTCCATGTCCTTCACCCAGAAATTTAACACTTTTTCCATCTTAACTAAGCACTTATCATGAGACCCCCCATGGCTAGAACATTAGCATTCTGAGGTGTGATTGCAAAAACGAGAAATTTCTTTTTCTTTGTTCACAGTTTCTCGAATACAAGATTCATTCCGACCACAGAGCTTAGCAACCTCAACATATGATTGTTTCCCTTCTTCATTAAGTCAAAAACTATTTTTTCCCTTTGTTACCATTTCATTTAAAAAGATGCACTTATGGCTTCTCTTTCACATAGCTGAACTATCAGGACCACTACTCTTGTGCTTTAGAACCATTAAGTAAGGGTTACTTGACACAAGCACTGTGATGCCACAGCAGTTGATCTGGTGTCCAAGGGGACTACAAAGTGACTGACTGAGAACGGCAAACAGAATAAGGACACCCTGCACAAAGGTATGACTCTTATCCTAGGTGGGACAGATTAGAACAGCATCAGAATTCACCACACTACTCAAAAGGGTAAACGATTTAAAACATCAGTTATTTACTTCTGGAAATTGTTGTTTAATATTTTAGGATTATGACTGACTGCAGGTAATGAAAACTACATTTATTTATTTATTTTTCGAGCTTTTTGCCATAGGGTGTGTATGCTCACGCGAGAGAGAGAGAGAGAGAGAGAGAGAGAGAGAGAGAGAGAGAGAGAGAAAGAGACGGAAAGTGAGAAATCATCCCCCAGGGGATAGAGCCAGGTCACAATCCCTTCTTTTCCATTCTCCCCCTGGGATCATGGGCATGCACGCACACAAGACCAGCGTGAGTTTCAAGCCACCAGTTCCAGAACGTGAACCCTGGTCAGCCATATGGGAGTACAGCAACGTAAACACTATGCCATCTGCTGGCCCCCGAACTATATTTATTTAGTCCTTGTAATGTGCGAGAAAAAAATACTAAATCCTTGGGAAAACATGTAATGGTTTCAATCTTCAACAACTCATTATTTGGTATCATATTATATTTAAATGAAATTATGAACTGTAAAAGAAAAATCATGTGATACATTCTAGACCTCTTTCTCAAAATCAAGGACACTATCAATATATTTCTGTTAGATTTCATAAGATAGAGTTCAGACAAAGAAATACAAGACTAACGCTATGTATTGAATTTCAAACTTATCTGAGTGCCTTTCACTTTATCACTGGTGAGAATCGATGTGAATTTAGTCTGATTAAGAAAACAACTACAGGAACATCAAGGCAGGCAAGTTAAAAAAAAAAAAATCCTTGAACGAAGAGGTGTATTCTTACAGACATGGCCAATGCTGCATATGAAACAAACAAACAAACAATGCACAAGAGCCACCATAATACTTAACACGAAGGCTAGACCAGGGAGATGATATGGTCAGAAGTGGCCCAGACTCACAGGAGCAAGAGAACTAGAGCTATGAATGCCAAATGGTCTCCTCTGAAAAATGAGTATGTAAGTAGTAATATGAGTAATAAGTGCAGTCTAGAAGTTAAGAAATGAAAAGACGATACGTCAGTTAATTTTAGAGTAACAGCACAAATAACAGTTGCATATTAGGCTGCTTTTATGTTTTTGCCACCGTGATGCAAACATACTCAAGAAAGATTATTTTAGAAGATTTTTAAAACAGAAAAGTATACAGAATAATACAAGAAACACCCATTTCCTACTACCAGAAAAAATAACTGTTTTAAATTATCTTTCAGTTTTCCCTATTTTTTTGAGAGTTTTTTTTTTTTTTGCTATAGGGCGTGTGTGCTCGCCAGACAGACAGAGAAAGACATACAGACAGAAAGCGAGAAATCACCCCCCAGGGGAGATGGTCACGCCGCAATCCCTTCTCCTCCATTCTCCTCTTGGGATCTTGGGCACGCACTCACACGTGCCCGGCGTGAGTTCTAAGTCACCGGGTCCGGGACACGAACCGCAGTCGACTACGTGGGAGTCCAGCGCCATAGCCATTATGCTAACTGCTGGTTCCCTGTCCCTATTTTTAAAAATGACTGACATATATTCTTTTATCAACCACCTGAAATTCTCCTTCTAAGATATCTACAACTATGAGGTGGTGTGAGTTCTTTCAGTTTACTCTCTATGTATACCTGTATATAAATACCATATGATATAAATTTGTGTTTATTCAACTTACACAAACATCACCATGAACAGCCCTGCAATTTACCTTTTT
>NW_006159759.1:3129209-3161354 GCF_000334495.1 Tupaia belangeri chinensis
CACGTCGGGCATGTGTGTGTGTGTGTGTGTGTGTGTGTGTGTGTCCAAGATCCTGAGAGGAGAATAGAGGAGAAGGGACTGTGGCGTGGCCAACGCCCCTGCGGGGTGATTTCTCGCTTTCTATCTGTCTCTCTCTGTCTTTCTGGTGAGCGCAGGCACCCTATAGCAAAAAAAAACCTCTCCAAAAAAAGAAAAGAAAAGAAAAAAAAAATACCCTGCTATTATTAACAGTCTCTTGAATGCCTGTGTCAAATGTTTTTAAATATTCTTCCTTCTAACCATTTATGTCCTAATTTCATTGTGATGACTAAATTCTACCTTCACTATATAGGTGACTGATGAAGATTTCATATTTTATAGCTGCTGCTTGCTCTGCAGCAGTGTGGGATGGATAGGTGACCAATGGAGGGAGTGATGACAAGGGAGAGTCAATACCTTGACCACTTCTGTTCCCAGTTCACCCTGTTCTTAGTATGTGGCAGGAAAGGTATTTTTTTAGTTTTATTGGGTACAATAAGTTAGGCCACCCATCTTCCCTAAATAACTACAGTATTGAAAATATAAAAATAGTTGAGGATAAAAATATATTCCTATTCTTTTTTGTTCTTAGATGATTTATGAAGTGTCCCATTGGTATATGCATATATGTGTCTGTTTTCCTACTCAGGAATTTACAGAACATAAAAAATGCTTTTCTATTTTTATAGCTTTCTAGTTTAGTTCTTTCGTAAGTATCAACAGTATTCAAGAGAGTACAAATAAATTTTAATTAAATTTAATTCATTTTAAAGGGCTTGTAATTTTTTTTTTCAAAATTTCTTTCTCAGTAAAAAACAGGCAAAGAAAGCAGACCAAAGCTTTTTCTTGTATCAAAATACTGGTTTAGCATACCATTTGGGACATTCTTTTTTCCCTAGGATTTATACCTTTATATATAAAGTGACTGTAATAAAATGAAAGCTGTGAAACCCCAAGTGCCAACTTGAAAACAGTAACAAAACTGACATGAACATACAACTATATAAACATAATTTATTTTACCAACCATGAGCTTGTCATTTTCCTTAGGGATGTTGTCATTTAAAGGACATTTTCCCCTTCCTCTTTCCTTTGTTTTCACAGCTATACACAAAGCTAAGTACCTTTGTAAAAATAAAGATGCCTCCACATCCCTGGGATTCAGATTCCCTACAGAGGTTTATAATCAGAAGACAAAGATCTTTCTAGACTGGAAGCCGGCAGGCAAAGGCAGAGGATACAGTGATGACCAGTACTAAGCTAACTTTTTATATCATTTTTCATGCTGTGATTTCTAGTTTCCTCATCTACCATTTGCTGAGATCCTACTTTAAGCTATCTAGGCTGTTTAAAAATTATATAAGCTCTAATTTTAAGAGAACTGTGAAATTTTGCTAGCATTATCCTCATCTTACAGAAGAACCTGAGTCTAAAAGAATATAAATGACTTATATAAAGAAACACAGCTAAATTTAGTATTTCAATCTAGTTGATTTCTTGTCAGTGATTACTGACTTGAATGCTTTTGCTTATTATAAAACTCTAATTTTACTATTATTCATTGACATATATACACACCATATTTTAAAAATTTCTTCACTGAAAAAATAAAAGCCTTCTCCTTGAGCTAACTAGATAGTATATGGTTAAGGTGGCTGGATCCTTCATGACTGACTGTGTAATTCAAGTCCTGGACCCAGAGACTTGATGAACATGCTGGGCACACATGTATGCATGCCCCAAATCTTGAATGGAGGGTGGAGGAGAGGGAATTGTGGTGTGCTCACTCTCAGAAGGTTGATTTCTCACTTTATTTTTCTTTGTCTCTCTCCATAGAGCACACATCCCCTGTACTAATACATAAAAAATAAAAAGTCTTCCTCATGTTCAAGTCAAACTGTGCTCCAGTTCCACTTACATTCAGAAACCATTATTAGGGAACCAACAGTTAGCATAACGGCTATGTCGCTGGACTCCCACGTAGTCGACCGCGGTTCGCGTCCTGGACCCTGTGGCTTAAAACTCACGGCGGGCGCGTGTGCATGCGTGCCCAAGATCCTGAGAGGAGAATGGAGGAGAAGGGATTGTGGTGTGACCATCGCCCCTGGGGGCTGATTTCTCGCTTTCTGTCTGCATGTCTCTCTCTGTCTGTCTGGCGAGTGCATGCACCCTATAGCGAAAACCTCTGCAAAAAAAAAAAAAAATAGAAAAAAAAACATTATTAATACTGTGGCAAATATCCCTCTTAATTTTCCCCAAATTTATGCAGATATTTATGCATGTGTGTGTGTGTATGTGCGTGTGTGTGTATATATGTGCGTGTGTGCATATGTGTGTGTATGTGTATATATACACAAATAAGAAATAAAAAATTCACATTTTGCAGCTGCCTCTTGCTCGGCAGTGACTTGTTATAGGTGATAGGTGACCTGTAAAAGCAGAAATGACAAGGATCACATTCCACCAGGAGAGTTATTATCTTGCCCACTTCTTCCCCCAACCCACCACTGTTCTTGCCCTGTGCTGACTATCGAAAAGTGGAAAGACAGAGAAATGAGTAGGCAGAGTGTCCCATCCCCAGGAATATAGTCACAAATGGAAAATATTCAATGAAAGGAATTCTGCTTTAATATACTTGTCTGAGAAGCAATGTGTAGTGATTAGCCTGAGTAAGAGAGACAAGAGATAAAGAAAGCTGGGGACCAGCAATTGGCTTAATAGCTATGTCGCTGGACTCCCACATACTCGACTGCAGTTCGAGTCCCGGGACCTGGTGGCTTAAACTCACACCAGGCACATGTGAATGCGTGCCAAGATTGGGAGAGGAGAATGGGATTGCGGTGTGGCCATCTCCCCTGGGAGGGTGATTTCTTGCTTTCTGTCTCTCTGTCTCTGTCTTTCTGGTGAATGCACGCGTCCTATAGCAAAAACTTCTCCAGAAAAAGAAAAGAAAGCAAATAGGATACAGATGCAACAATTGACTAAGAAGCTTCAACGCAGCTTTTATAAGGAGAATGAATGTCATCCTGAAGAGTAAATGAAGACAATAAAAACTGGTATGGCAATGGATTCAAGAAATCATTTTAATTCATAAGATGTAGATACACAAAATAAAGAGATATCAAATATTATCTAAAGTATTTCAAAATCTTGAAAGTGGACTTTGACAAATCTTATTACTAGCAGATGGACAGATTTGGGTGGGGAGTTGGAAGTCTATAAAATTAGAGTTGTTCAGTGGCTCTCCAATGTTATGGGCTGAATTGTGTCCTCCCCCAAACTGATATATTGAAAACTTAACCCCTAATAATTCACTATGTCTCTATATTTGAAGATAGTGATTTAAAGAGGTCATTCAGTTATAATGAGGTCATTAAAGTGGTCCTTCTCTAGTATCACTGGTGTCCTTATAGGAAGCGATCAGGACACAGATAAATATAAAGGGAGGGCTGACTGAGGAAAAGGGATCAGATGGCGATTGATAAGCTCAGGAGAAATGTCTCAGAAGAGATCAACAATGTCAACCCCTTGATCTCAGATATCTAGTCTCCAGAATTGTGAAAAAACAAATGTCTATTGTTTAAGCAAACCACTCTTTGGTATTTCTTTAATGGCAGTCATAAAAAGCAAATACATCCAATTAAAACTTCCCAGGATGTAATGAGGGATTAGGAATGAACTTTTTTAATGATTCAGGATAGGAGTTTAATCTGGAATTTCTGTGAATGGAGATGACAGCTAAAGTCAAAAAACCTCCAATGGGATAATTATAAGAAGAAAGTATTTGTTAATGTGAGGTTTTAAAATTATAATTCCATAATAATAATCACTACCTATAAATTTATGTTTTCAAAGGTCACACCAATCCAAGTTAAAAACAATATACACACACATTTATGATACTACATTTATATATATATGTAATATATGTATATAAACATATATTATTTTTAATCACTTGCAGGATAAAAGGCAAAGAGAGATTATTTGTCCCAAGTGACATCAATGTAAGTATAAGAATCTAGATATGAATCTAGGCAACCTGTACCCAGATCCCACACGTTTAAGCATTGTAGGTCACATCTGTAATATTTACTTAGAAAATAAGTACTTCCCTTCTGGTGAATTCTGTAGTTGTCACAATACCAAATATTGAGTCATTGGAAAAGTCATTATACATTTTTGCATAGAAAAACATAGAAAAAAACACATCATGATGTTCTCAACAACCCAATATTAATAGTACCTCTTTCCTACTAGCAGAAATTTCCAGACATGGAATCTCCTCCAACAAGCAAATGCCCTCACATATCCAAATTGAATCATGCCTTCTGATTTTATCTCATTTAACTTCTTAGTAGTATTTGAACTTGTGAACACTATCACCTTCTTAAATTTCTCTCATCTGTTGATTTTCATCACGTTCCTTTCTTCTTTCAGGTCTTCTCACTTACACTTGTGGACATTCATTTTCAAATTATCCATTAAGTATAGATATTAATCAGGTTTTGAGCTTATCTCTTAAAACTCTCTGTTGGACCACTGCAAATTGCCTTCTAAGAGTATTTCCTTGCCTTTTAATCCACCCATGACCCACTTCCTATATAGCCTGCACATTACCCAATTAACTTTTCTAAAATACAAACCTGATGATTCTGTCTTTGCTTAAAGCTCTCTGTAACTTTGGAATAAGATAAAGTTAATGCCAACCTCATGAACAATGTTAAAAACCATTGCTTGATTTGGGTCTCATCAGCCTTTCACCTGCTCTGCAGCCTCCCTGGCATAGGCGCCTCTCCTCCTCTCTTACTGAAATACCATATACGGATGAGCCATGTTCTTGCAGGCCTGTGTGCATTTTAAAGGGTTCTCACCTAGCCTTCTTTGCCCTTCCTTCTTAACAATATTTTTAAATATCTCAAATATCTATTCTGATGAAAATCATTTCTTTAAATAAAACCCTACCATTGCTGCTCTTCCCATTCAAGGGAAAGCAATGGCTTTTCCTCTATGGTTCTACAGCACTGAGTTCATATTTCTATTAAACGGGTTACTTTTCTGTATACTCATTGGGTTTTCTGTTATTGTTTTGTCTTCTGCACTTAAGTTGATAATTCCTTTTCTTCTCTTTTCTTTCTTTCTTTTTTTTTTTTTTTTGAGAGGTTTCTGCTATAGGGTGCGTGAGCACGCCAGAAAGAGAGAGACAGAGAGACAGAAAGTGAGAAATCACCCCCAGGAGGGATGGCTACACTGCAATCCCCTCTCCTCCGTTCTCCTCTTGGGATCCTGTCACACACATACGTGCCTGGTGTGAGTTTAAGCCACCGGGTCCGGGTTCAAACCGTGGTCGTCTACAGGGGAGTCCAGTGACATAGCCATTATGCCAACTGCTGGTCCCAATAAATATTTTGCTCTTTTTTTTTTTTTTTGAGAGGTTTTTGCTATAGGGTGTGTGAGTTCACCAGAAAGACAGAGACAGAGAAAAATGACCCCCTGGAGGAATGGACATGCCACAATCCCTTCTCTTCCATTTTCCTTTCGGGATCTTGGGCACACACACACACACAAGCCTGGTGTGAGGTTAAGCCACTGGGTCCAGGACTTGAACTGCAGTTGACTACATGGGAGTCCAGCAACATAGCCATTACACCAACTCCTGGTCCAGTAATTTCTTTAAAAGAAAGAGGCCATCTTCTTCACCTTTTTCATTTGAAGATGCTCTTTTGTTAAATTTTTATTTTTTTAATTTTTTAATAAATTATTTTATACATTTAATCACTGCACATCACTACAACTTGTAAAGTGAATTTACCCAACATGAATATAGTTTACGTCAGTCCAGTTGAAGATACCATACAATTTATTATCAACAGGTAATCATCCTTTCTGTGTCCTGTAAACCTCTTATCTCTATTCTTCTCCTTGATTTCCTTCCTCTCACTCTCCCACCCTTTTCCCACAGTATCTCCAGTATTTGATGCTCTTGTTTCTAGAAGATATTTGATAAATTTATATAGCAAGGCTGCAAGACTCAGCTAAGCTGGGTACATCTCAATTTTTGACTAACGTTTAATATGATTCTGATTTTCATTAAATACATTTTTTTCTACTGAGAAATGCCTCTTGTTTAAGTCTACAAATTAGTGAGAATATTTCTGCCTTACAATATTTCTAAATGTGCTTTTACTGTAGAACACAGACATGAGCAGGGGCAAGGTCTATATGTGCCAGTTTAAAATAGAACACTTTATGCTCATGAACTATGCCAAATTCTAATACTAGGAGTCTATTCTTTTTAAGTCTATTAAAAAAGGTCACTGAGAAATAGAAAGTTCCTTTTTTTTCTTTTTTGTTCTTTCTTCCTCTCTTTCTTTCTTTCAAGAATTCTGTAGCAATTACCTAAGGGAAATAATTTTGGGGAGTTTTCAAACTGGAGATGGTTCTCTATTCCACCAGGATTTGAGTCCTATTTCTTGTCCAGTCCTAAGTACATTCAGATTCTGAACTACCCTATGGAGGTGGTACATCTTAGCACATAGTTACATTTTCCTTCAGATAAAGAATATGACAATTGTTTTTGTAGTATATTCTTTGTCTCTGAATAAAAACAAGGGTGACCATCTTTGTGGCCCTCAGAAGATAAGTAAGTATACACATACGTGATGGTTTTAATAAATTCCTTCTGAATACATAGACGCTGCATATTGTAAAGACCCCAATAATTTTTGGAATCTGAAAATCTAACACTGAGTAAGGCAGAGCAACATCCCTGAGAATGTTCCCTGCATTTAATGCATTGGAACATTAAGAATTACTGAATCCCTAGGGGCCAGCAGGTGGAGTGGAAGTTAAGGGCATTGGTCTCCCACATGGCTGATGGCAGTTCTAGTCCTGGACCTGGATGCTTGCTTGCTTTCTCTCTCTCTCTCTCTCTCACTCTCTCTCTCTCTTACACTTACACACATACACACACACACACACACACACACACACACACACACACACAGTCCCTCTCTGGTAAATAAATGATAAATAAATAAAGTTAAATAATTCTTAGGAAAAAAAAGAATTACTGAATCCTGAATCTTTAAATCCATACCCTATTAATTAGCTGCTAAAAATAGCATTGTAAATATACACACAAAAATATTAAAAGTTGAAGTGACAAGTCCAGATACCTGGACTACTCGGGTAGAAATCAATTATCAAGACTGATAAAGAAAAAGAAGAATTTGGGGTCACCTGTTGTCCTGGCGGTCGAACGAGCTGGATCTCACATGGTCAGCCACATGGTTTGGGCTTTGCTCCCAGTGGGTTTAGAAACATGGCAGACCAAAGTTCAAACAGCATGGAAAAATGAAGGGAGAGCAGCCTGACCATGCCCTACTGAGGAGTGCTTTTTCCCTTTTAATTTTCTCTCAGTCTCTTTCTCTGGTGAGCATTCATGACTTCAGGTAAAAAATGTAAAAACAAAAAATATAAAATTAAGCAGAAAGAGCAGAGGACCCCCTAAGCAGATCCAATCCATTCATGTCTATTGGTGTAACTTTGGGTCTTCGAAGCCATTTTAAAACCCTCTTCACTTTGGCAGAGTGCTCTAACCACCATACCTTAGCTGTGAGGTAGTAAAAAATGACACATTTACCCTATGAGTAATCATACAGCTCTAGTTGCAATTTGAGTGTAGAAAAGCTATAAAGTCACTTGCATTAATACAAATTTAATGATGACAATTTCTATGAATGTATTTGCAGTACAGAACTTTAGTCCAATTATCTAATACATAAATTTAGCTACATTAAAATGATTATATGTACTTATTTATATTTTATATGCCATTACATTTTAGTGCTAAATCATAAAATTTGACACTTTTATGAAGATTGTACAAAGATGCTTTCTGCAATCAGATAAATCTTAATCTGTATTTCAAATATTCCAGTTATTTACTATGTAACCTCATGTAAGTCATTTAACATTTCTGAGCTTCAGTTTGTGCATATGTGCATTTGATAATGGTGATAGTAATTCATATTAGTCAAGTTTATTCTAACAAAGTGAAAAACTATATTTGAAATGAGAGCTGTATATCACTAAACCTTAATATTATTTAGCAATGACATATAACAAATTTAAAAGACAAATATAACTGTATTAAAAAGAAAATGGGGGCCAGCAGGTGCATAGTGGTTGGTTGGAGCACTGAATTTCCACATGGTTGAATGTCGAAGTGTGTGTGTGCCCAAAATCCCAAGAGAAGAATGAAGGAGAAAGGATGGCAGTGTGGCCATCCTCCTGGGGGTGATTTCTCATTTTCTCTCTCTGTCTCCAGAGAGTGCAAGTGCCCTATAGCAAAAGCCTCTCTCTAAAAAAATAAAATAAATAAAATGAATACAAAGAGAACATGATATAATTTTCTAATCTACAATAAAAACTAGATAGTTATAATACTGTAAAGAGAAGTTAAGCCTATTTAATTATTTTCACTGAAAAATATATTATAGTTAGTTGATTTAGTTCTTCTTTACTAATTCAAGTTTGTTAATGCCCTGAAAACTTTCAGATGACCCATTCTGTACTTTACTAACACATATTACTATACATGCTGATATTACACTATACATAAGTGACTCATTATATGATTCTAAAATATATCAAAGTTACTTAACATAAAAGGATGTGCTCTTATCCATTTCTGTCTTCTCTTCATATTGAAATAGAGTGTTTCAATAATTCTATGCACCACTCTCTCTCAAAATTTAGTATGGTATTAAATCTCCAAGTCTTATCTTCCACAGACATAAGAAAATAAGCTCAAATTTTATTTTAATGTACCGAAAAGTACTCAGTGTGTTTCTTTCCCTGCTGGTTTTGTGTGAATAATTTCATAGGTACAAAAATCAGCAATTCTGCAGGGTAAATGAGCAAAAATATTTTGTGTTTTTAATCAGGAGAAACAACCCAACTCTATCTTTTTATGATGTGAAAGATAAAGGCTTTTAGATTTAATAGGTGCATTGATGCTGAGGATGGAAGATGAGTTAAGGAGAATAAAAGTCCACTGTGCTTTTCAGTGTACATGAAAAGGAAGCAATAAAGCTAATTTATCTCCAAAATAGCAAATTGCTTCTTAGCAAATGGTCCACAAGGGTACAATAAAAACAACAGCATTGAAGAATCTTTGACGTGGTAAATAATTAAGAGATTGGTCAAGGACTTGATAGAAAGTTTCTGCTCTCTAATCTACAAATTACTGAGTCCCAAGAGTACACCCTGGCTATGGAATGTATGTTATGTGGCTGAAGTAAAGCACTAACTCCGACACATACAATGAGTGGCTACATATAGAAGCAGATCTAAACTGTGATTAAGAAATAGGATGGTTTTCTCCAGAGAAAATTTATCTCCTCTCTCACTTGTGACCACGAACTTGAATTACGTGAAACGGGAAGAGAGGCAGAGTGGTTGTTGTTGTTGTGTGTGTGTGTGTGGTGTGAGATCCGGGGGAACTGGGAGCAAAAGGCAGCTAGTGTCATCATTTGAGTCACTGATGAAACCATACCAAGGAAACAAACACATACTATGCTCATATGTCTAAAAGAAATATACTAGAGAAAGGATAGACAAAGGAAAGTCTTCTCCTAACCATGCCACTCTGATGTCCTGTTGATCTTTACTCAGAGTCGATGGCTGCTAGCATTTTTAAATTATCTTCCCACTGATATTCTAGCCATGTATGTATACTTTCAAAAAGTGAAGCACAATGTTCTGTAACTTGTCTTTCAAATACCAAATATTTTGGTGATTATTACTTTTAGCATAAATTCCTTTTCCCCCCAAGGATTGTTTTATTTTAATGCCACTTATTTAGTGATTTACCCACTGATAGGCAATTAAATTGCTTGTGTTTTTAAATGTGGAATGAAAATGATAAACTGTAGTCATGTTTTCATGATCACAGTGTAGATGTGAAATATCATCACTACATTTAAATTAAAGCCTATATGAAAATGTCTACTAGGGGCTGATACTATAGCCTAGTGATTAAGGGAGCCAGATCCCACATGACTGATCATGGTTTGAGTCCCAGCACTGGTGACTTGAAAAAGAAGCTGGACACAGGTGCATGAATGCCTAACTGAAATGGAGAAGAGATTTCAGAATGACCATACCCCACTGAGAAGTACTTTCTTCCTCTCCCTGTCTTTCCCTGGCAATTGCCTGCACTCTCTGACAATTAAAAAACAAAAACAAAAAAGCTACTGGAGTATCTTTATTCGATAATGTGAGCATAAAATATATTTTATACAGAATATTATATTAAAATGTAATAATATAATCACTTTAATAATTATTTTTCCAAAATTATATGTACAAAATGCCAAGAAATAGACATCTGTTTTATATTTTTCACACCACCTAGCAAGAGAGTCTATATAATATGCCCACAAAATATTTACATAAGTGTCATAAGAATTGTTTTTTAAAATAATTACTTATTTGATTTTATTAATTACTATTTTCTAATTTCCTATAGGGCATGTGTGCTTGCAGGAGAGAGACAAGGAGAGACAGAGACAGAGGGAGAGAGAGAGAAAGAGAAAGTGAGAAAGCAAATGGCCAGGTCTGAGGCTAGAGTCACAGTCAGCCATGTGGGAGTCCAGCACCTTAACCACTATGCCATCCACCTGCTAGCCCCAGTAAGATTTGTCTTTTTAAAATTGCATGTAATCAAAAAATGTTAATTACATGTATTTATAATTTGAGAGAGCAATAGTTAAATAATTTTTATTTTTTATTTTAATTTACATTTTATCATGTCTTTACAGTATACATTTCTTTTTCCAACACAAATATCATGCTTGTCAGTCTTAAATATATTTTCCCCATTAGTCCTGCACCTCTGCTTACTCTTATTTTAGCTAAAACTCTTCGTGCGCTAGTATATAATTCTATAGGTTGGGAAGAAGAATATTGAGATGATGGTGGGGTCATAGGACTATTTGGACTATTTTTAATTTTTACAAATTTCTTAGAGATGCGGAAGCACCTCTAGAAGGGTCTTGATGACACAATCAGCCCCAGTGAGTCTCAGTCTATAGGCACACAAATACCTAGAATTCTCTGCGAAGTCTCTGCACCATCTCCCCCTATGGGTCAGCCTCTCAGAAAATTGCATTTTACTATTGCATCATTTTCTGCTTCCAAGGGAAACTGTATCATAGATTTCAGGGAAATTTCACTCCAAAAAAATTATGTTCGTGAACAATAAACTTTAGAATTTAGAGAAACTTTTTCTTCTAGATTTTTTTTTTTTTTGCTATAGGGTGTGTGTGCTCTTTGACGAAAGACAAAGAGGAAAAGAAATCACCCCACCACCATCACCACCAAGGGAGGATGGGAGGATGGCCACACCTCAATCCTTTCTCCTCCATTCTCTTCTCAGGATATTGAACACACACACACACACACATGCACCCAGAGTGATTTTCAAGCCATTGGATCTGGGACTCTAACCATGGTTGACCATGTGGTAATCCAGTGACCTAACTACAATGCCACCTGCTGGCCTCTAATTTTGAGAAACTTAATTTTTTAAATTTTCCACGTTGGGGCTCTGAGCCCAGATGAAGACAATAATAAAATCTCATTCACCATCTAGCAAAATACCAGTTTTAAATTATGTACTTCTTAGTACAAGTTCCCCCAAGCAAAGCAACATTCAAATGTGTTTATCAGTCCAATCTTATGACTCTGTAGTTTTAAAAGAAATTAGATTAAGTGGTGACCACAATTCTTACCATTCACTCCTCTAATACCATAGTAACAGACTTCTCGTTCTTTTCATTCATAGGTCTATACTTTTTCAGCACTGTTCTGCTTATTTATTACTCAACCATTTGTATTTAGTAAGGCAAATTTCAGGAACTGTTAATAGTTTCAAGAAGTGACTTTTTGTTTGGTTTAGTATTCAATTTGTACTTGGGAATATGTGCTGAGTCCATAAGATTTTTTCCAATAATGCTCTCACAAGCAAGTGCCACTATCTCAATTATCTTAACAGTAAATTGTCTACGAATTAACTGGTCACAGCTTCCACTTGTTTGAGCTTTGGTAAATAGCTTTTTTTTTTCTCTTTAAATATGAGCATAGACCATTATTTAGAGGTAATTCTGTTTTGTCAAACAAAGCAAAAAACAAATGAAACAAAAGTAATTGATGCTGACATATTTTAACCTTTTTCTATGTCCTTTGTTATGCTAAGTATTGTTTCACATATAAGATTTAAAAGCAGTTATATAAAAGAGTTGCAAACAATATTCCTCTGTGTGTGTGTGTGTGTGTGTGTGTGTTTACTCAAAAAGGGGCTTCAAAAATTTTACAAAAAATGCAATTAAGTACAAGTTTATTGTGGTGTGAATATTTCTTTGAATCCATGCATAGTTTTTTCTTAATAAGGTATGGATTTTCAATTTTGTTTTGTCACAAAATAAACTAATAGTTTAATTCTATTTTTCCACAAATTTTGGAACTCTTCCCCACCCCCATATACATTTAGCTTTCTGCTTCAAAGTACATGAAAATACGTATAGATATAAAACTCAGATTTTTATTTATGTCTCGTGTTTTCATTTTAGTGAAATTAGTAATATTTCATATGGTGCATGATACATTGTGGTCAACCTGCAGACCAGTTTTACAAAGCACTGATGCTTACTGAATCTTATGGCATTAACTTACAACTGCTGCTTTGCTTTAAAAAGAGTGACAATTTCTCAAATACCAGAAATAAGTGATGTCTTCAGTAAAGATACAGTATTTCAATGTAGAGATGCTTTTCACTCTAAGCAGTGTTGTCTTTTTTAAATAGTTAAGTGAAATGTAATGCAGAGGTAATGAGACTTTTAGATTGGTCAAATGTTTGTCCTAAAAATACTACTACTATGCTTTCTTATTGTATGGTAAATGATAATGATGATAAAGTATAAAGGAATAAACTAGACTTAAATTGCCTGCAATTTGAACCAAGCTGATGCTAAAAGGTACACCCTAATTGTTCTTTTTAAGTCCACAAGAGACATTATGAAATCAATGAAAGGATTATGACTTTTTTCCCTCACCTTAAAAAACATATTTTCCATTCTGTAAACTTAATTATCTTTGGTATTACTTGTTAAGTAAATCTTTAACTAGAGGAGGAATTATTTCTGCATTAGAAGCTATATCAGTCAAATTTTCATTAAGAAAATAAAAGCCAGAAACCACTCTAAATAGCCCAATTTGGAAATATTCAATATGAAAAAATGGAGGGGTTTTTATGTTTGTTTTAAGGTTTGTTTTAATGTTGAAAGAACAGGAGAAGAGCAGAAATACAACTACTGAAATCTGGTGATTCAGGAGTTGTGAGAAGTCTCAATAATCTCAGAGAGAATGAGCACCATCAATTTTTGCTGCCTGCAACACAAAAAGCCTCTTAGTAGATAGTCTACCCATGAATCTTTCTGCAAGGGACCTCTCCTCTTCTGCATTACAAAGCTTGCGTACATCTGTCTGTTTCTTTGTTTTGCTTATGTGTGTGCATGTTTTGAATGTTTTGTTTGTTTGTTGGGGGGGGGGGGCAGAATTTGACCTGGAACTATGTGGGAAAAAGATGTTCGAGTAAGTGATCTTCCAGTATTCTCAGTACTGCTAAAGGAATTACAGAATGTAACACTATGATGCTGACCACAGGTAATGCAGCAGAGAAATCATGCTTTATTACTTTTTTTTTCTTTTTATTGCTAAAGGTTATGAGCAACTGCAAGAGAGATAGAGAGAGAGGGAGGGAGGGAGAGAGGCAGGCAGGCAGGCAAAAGCACTTTCCACGGGGAATGATCACCCTTCTGTATCTCTCCTTCCCTTTGGGACTTTAAGCAGGCATGCACATGTGCTTAGTATGTTTCTCAAGTCACTAGGTGAACTCAAACTACACACTTGGCTGTGGGGTATTTGCTGCCTTAGTCACTAGCTGATCTATTATAATTTTTTCATTCTCTTGAGCATTGTAGAATTACAAAACACTTTCTAAATAAATGCACACTTTATAATTTAACATTTAATCCATCATAGTACTTTTAAAGTTCTGAAGATGTAAATAATTCAGGTTTTAGATTAAATGGATATTTTATTCTAATATTCTACTAATAATAATACAGTTTGTTTTTTTAGAGGTTTTTGCTATAGGGCACATGTGCTCACCAGACAGAGACAGAGAGACAGAGAGACAGAAAGCGAGAAATCACTCCCCAGGGGGGATGGCCATGCCGCAATCCCTTCTCCTCCATTCTCCTCTTGGGATCTTGGGCATGCACGCACATGCACCTGGCGTGAGTTTTAAGCCACCGGGTCCAGGATGCGAACCACAGTTGACTACGTGGGAATCCAGTGACATAGCCATTATGCTAACTGCATACACAGATTTGTTTGTGTGTGTGTGTGTGTGTGTGTGTGTTTTATAGTTTTGCTACAGGGCATGTGAACTTGATGGAGAGAGACATAGATAGTGTGTGAAAATCACCCTCTGTGGGGATAGCCAAGCCTCAATCCATTCTCCTCCATTCCCTCCATTCTCCTCTCAGGATTTTGGACACATATGCACACATGCCTGGTATGATGTTCAAGAAACCAGATCTGGGACTTGAACTATAGAGCATCTATGTGGGATCTAGCTGTCTTAATCTCCATACATCTGCTGGCTCCTAAATACAGTATTTTTATATTAGAAAATAATGTGACATAGTAAAAATTTTAAAAATTAAATGCAGAAATCTACATACAACTGTTTGTTGCAGCACTATTCTCAATAGCCAAGGTACGGGATCAATCTAAGGGTCTAACAGGAGATGAGTGGATAAAAAATGTGGTATGCATGCAAAATAGAATACTATTCAATCATAAAAATATGAAATCTCGTCATTTGTGACAACATGAATAAACCTTGAGCGCATTATTTTAAATGAAATAAGCCAGGCACTGAAAAACAAGTACTACATTATCACACTCATTTGTGGTATCTGAATAAACTAATCTCATAGAAATAGAGATTAGAATATTGGTTACTAGGGGGTGGGGAGAGCTGAGGAGAGAATGGCATAGAGAGAGATTGGTCAATGGGTACAAAGTTACACTTAACTAGAAGGAACAAATTCTAGTTCTACAGCACTAGATAGATGCTATAGTTAATGATATAGGAGGTCTACAGTTAATAATATAGTACTGAATATTATTTATAATATTCTAAATAGCTAGAAGAGAGGATTCTGAATGTTGTCCCCATAAGAAATGATAAATGTTTCAAAAGATGGATATGCTAAATACCCTGATTTAACCTTTGCAAAAGGTACACATGCACTGAAACATCACACTGCACCACATAAATATATATAATTATGCACCAATTAAATTTTTAAAAAATCAGTGCAAAGAGACAGTTGGTACTGTAATTTCTAGGAGTGATTACTCCAGTCTGAAAGCATAATAGAAGATTTCTTGTAGGAGGTTACATTTTGCACTGGACTTGAAGGATAGTGGAATTTGGAGAAGCACTGATAGAAATAAGAGGCCTTTCAGTTGCACCAAAACTAAACAAACAAGGCCAAAACCTATAAATACTCTTAATACTGCTAAAAGCGTACTCCTAAAGTGTCATTTGGATCATATTCTGTGATACTAGAAACACTCAATAGTTTTTCATGTCCCCCAAAATTTCTTATAACCTCCTTACTAGGTTTGAGACACTGCAATGTGGAACCAAGCAATCTTTCTGTTCCCATTAATCCTCACACAAAACCTGTTTCTGACACATACAGCAAGTCTGAGAGTCACCTGGTGCCCATATCCTTCCTTATGTCTCATATGGCTCCCTCTTCTTGTAGCTTCTATTGATATGTCCCTTCCTGGACCCCACATTAGACTAGCAAATCTCTGTGCTTCCTTCAGAGCCTAATTCAAAATTCTATGAAATCTGCCTCTTCATACCCCCCATTTTATGTTTCCTTGCTTTGTATTCCCCTTCATGGTTTGAGGTTGCATATTAATTCCAAATTTGTTTAGATTTACTTGTATTCATTTCTCACAGCTACCATGAGCTTATAGGACACTTGATGAAAAGGTTATACTGTGTTATTGGAAAAGTCATGAGGCATTTTGCATAGAAAAATATAGAAAAAATACATTATGACTTTTCTAACAATCCAATATATTGCCTATCTTTACTACCCTTACCTCACCATGCAACATCCAAGAAAGTGCCTTCAGTACATGTGCCCATAGTATAATGATCAAGTCAGGGTATTTAGCATATCTTTAAACTGAAACATCAGTCATTTCATTGTTGGAAAACATTCAAAATCCTCTCTTCTAGGTATCTGGAAATATTTGAGTTTCTTGAATGAAACAGTCTGTGAATAAATCTTATTTTAATTGAATATATGTCCTTATAAGTCAATAATTATCTCACCTGACGAAGAGCAATGAGATATACATAATAGTTGACTTTTATGAGATTTAAGGATGTACCCCCCACTCTAATTTGTTATTAATAACTGTTGGATCTCAGGGACATTAAAGTGACTGCTAACTGATAGTATGTACATTCTATTAATGTATTTTGGCCATGAATTAAGAACCAGTAAACCATCTCCACCACAACACCAACTGACATTTTCTTTCTGTACATTGAATCTCGCTGCGTAAGTATAAAATAAAGGGAATTCAAACGTGGTAGGAAAGAGAGTCACTATTGCTGGCACTTCCTCTGAGGTGGAAGAAATTATGCCACTGGTGATGTTTCTTTCCTATTTAGACTCATGGCTCTCCAATGAATGTTCTTTGCCTGAAATACAATTGCTTTGAGGCTTTGTTACCATGTGAGGAATAAAAATACTATTCCCCTTAATTCACTCATAGCACCTGCCTATTTTCTGTCATTCAGTTAATTCTAAACATTTGGTTAAAAAAAAAAAAAAGCGCCAAATAAAAACTGGGTTTGGAACAACTAACAGACCACTGGGAAATTCAATGACAGATGTGTGTAATACAGAAGGCACTATGGAGTCTATTTCATTTCTCTTAAGATGAGTTTAATACATAGATATCTCTTCATCAATTCTATTTTTCTACCATGTTCAGACACTGTACTGCATGTCAGGGAGAAGAAAAGGGCAATTATTATTTTTTTCCCTTTTATTTTTATTTTTTTCCTTTCATTTATTTATTTTTACATTTTTCCACAAACATTTACTTTACATAGCAAAAATTTTAGCTCATGTGTCTTCCTTTGAGAGTTATCTATTCTATTCAGCACTTCTTGAAGACCTAGTTTACTACTTGTGCTATGCTTCAGTTTCTATTTGAGAGTTATTTTATTCATCCTTCCATTTTGAAATATAGTTTTGCTGGGTATAGTATTACTGGCTAAAGCTGATTATTCTTTCACAATTTTGAGTATGTAATTCCATTCATTCCTAGCCTTCAAGGTTTCTGCTGAGAAGTCTCAGGTTAGTCTATTGGGATATCGTTTATAAGAAATTTGGCAGTTTTCTCTATCTCTATCTTTGACTTTTGACATTTTGATTATAATATACCTTGGAGAGAGGCATTAAATCTATTTGGCATATTTTGAATTTCTCAGATCTAGGTGTTTGCCTTACTCTTTAGATTTCAGAACTTTTAAATTAATATTTAGTAAAATCGATTTTCTATGTCTTTTTCTGTCTTTTAACCTTCTGGAATAGCCATTATGAGACTACTCACTTAATGGTTTCAAATTTCCCATGTGTTCTCTTCACTTTTAATTATAATTTTATCTCTTTTTTTTTTGTTGTTGTTCTTTGCAAGTTTGAGCTATTCCAATGTTTGTGTTTCCAGGTTCCAATATTCTTTCTTCTGCACAGTCTAATCTGTTGTTGATGCTCTCCACACAATGTTTCACTTACTGTATCATATCTTTCATCAGCTAAATTTGATTCTTTTTTAAGATGCCTATCTCTCTCTTCTGGGGCTGGTGGGTGGTGGAGTGTTTTAGGTGCTGGACTCCCACATGGTTGACCACAGTTTGAGTCCCCAAACCGGCAGCTAGTTTTCTCACTCCCCTCCCCTTCTACTTCTCTCTATCCAGTCAAATTAAATAATAATAATAATAATTTTTTTTTTTTTTTTTTTACAAAAAAGATACCTAGGGACAAGCTGATGGTGTAATGATTATGTCTCTCGACTCCCAAGTAGTCAACCATTGTTCGAGTCCTACACCTGGTGGCTTAAAACTCATGCTGGGCACATGTGCATGTAAGCCCAAAATCCTAAGGAGAGAATGGAGGAGAAAGGATTGTAGCATGAACATCCCTCCTGGGGGATGATTCCTCTTGCTTTCTGTCTGTTTCTCTCCGTCTCTCTAGTGAGCATATGTGCCCTATAACAAAAAATCTTTCTCTTACAAAAAAAAAGTATTTCTCAGCTGAATTTCTCATGTCATGAAATATTTTTTTCTCATCTCCTGAAATTGTTTAACTGTATTCTCTTGCATTTCACTGAGTTTGCCATGATCCATGTTTTGAAATGCTTTTCTGACACTTCTATGATTTCCTGCATTTTGTCTATAGTTAGTGGGAAATTAGTGTGTTTTTATGAAGGGAAATATTTTACCTTTTTATATTCATGTGTCCCTGCATTGACCTCTAGGTATCTGGTGGAGAGCTTGCTTCTTTATGTCAACAGGATGGATTACCGCATGTCAGCTGCTTCCTTGTTGTGTGGTTACCTGAATACTCAAATCCTATATAAGGGATGGTAGTTCTCCTCCAGTCTAGGTAGCTGAATGAAGATATCAGCTGGAAGCAGGTAACAGCCTCTGCTTTCAAAGAGTTGTACACAAGACAGATGGGGGTGGAGATAGAAGCACTGTGTCTCAGGGATTGACTAGCTCACTGCATGCACTGCATTTCAGGAAAGTCAGGTGATTCTGAACTGCAGGTGACAATGGAGGAAGCAGAAATCTGTTTCTGGAGTTTTATACTGGGAGAGTGGGAGTGTGATGTGGGCCTGTCAGTCACTCAGGGAGGAATTTATGTTTGCCTCTGTCTCTTCTGTGGAGGGAGAGGAGAGATGTCAGACACCAGATTCTGTTCCTTAGAGCAGTCCTCCCAATGGTGTGGTCCATCTATATTCTGAAGCATATAATGCTGTATGGGTTGTGCATGGCATCACAGCCAAAATGCTTGGTCAGGGTAGCCACCTACAGTGGTCTGGTGGGATTTCTGCACTTTTCAGGGATGTGAAGACTTATTGCAGGTTGTCAGTCTTTCAGACAAGTTTCATTTTAGTACTTTGTGAATGGCCCTGCTCTGCAGCTCCTTACATCCTGGAATTTGGGTAAATCAGGGCAATTTCCTTCCCTGGAGTTACAGAGCACTGTCAGCCTCCAGAGTGTACCCTCAATAGGTCCCACATGTGGGCACAATTCTGGACTCCCAGGCAGCTAGGAATGCTGCCCCAGTGACTTTGGTGGCTGATAGAAATCTCTCAGTCAACCTTTCCCAGAAAAGTGGATTTTATCCTGATTTCAGCCTGCCAATTTCAGACAACTGGATACTTTGGCTCCTTTTCCATGCTGTTTCTCTTCAGCTTCTGTGTTTCCTAAAATTCCCTATGTTTCCTTGGTGCTTTCAAGTGCTATTTCTTAGACATTTCAGTCAAAAGTGTCTGAGTAATTATTTTATATCCTGACTAGAGAGGAGATGAATGCTGGGCACTTTTTGCAGGCCCTCTTAAACCCACTCTCTGATCATTAGATTTAACAATTGAAGACAGAACAGCAAAATATTATGCTCTGTAGAAAATAAGGAAATGTAGGCCAATAATTTACAAGCTAGATGATAAATTCTGTAATAAAATTTTGCATAGAACAATATGGAAATACTCTTAGATTTGACTTGATTTCCTCTCAACATTTAATTTTACCAGACTGACTGGTTCTAGTGCTTCCATTTCATAAAGATCTTTGTTCAATTAACTTTCTTTCAACCACATTTCAAAAAGAACATTCCTAATATTCCATTTGCTTAAATGGATGCATATTAGAAACCAAGCTTTAGACGCTAATAAAATATGAACATCAACTCCAGTACATAAATAAAGTCCTACATACCAAGGAATTTCTTTTGTTTAAGAGTTTTTTTTTTGTTGTTTGTTTGTTTTTTGCTATAGGGCATGTGTGCTCACCAGAGAGACAGAGAGAAAGACAGAGACAGAAAGCAAGAAATTACCCTCACCCCCTGACCAGGGAGGATGGCCACATTGCAGTCCCCTCTCCAACATTTTCATCTTGGGATTTTGGGCAATCACATACACGTGCCTGGCATGAATTTTAAGTCACCAGTCCAGAACTCAAGCCATGGTTGACTACATGGGAGTCCAGCGCTGTAACCATTATGCCATCTGCTGGTCCCCCATACCAAGGAATTTCTAAAAGTTTATGCAATAAATTAAATTAGAATTCAAGTTTATTTTGATAAAAAAGAAGGAAATCCATGCAGTTTTTTTATAGTATGCATTTTCTATGAATATTTTAAAGGCCATTCACATATACAAATAAATGAAAATGCAGATATCCTAATATACAACTTTTAATTTTTTTCTTTCTCAGCCAAATATTCTCTGTACCACTGATTTTTGGTAAACATAGTCTAAATTCATTTTTTAAATTTATTAATTTTTATCGTAATTGTTGGTTTTGTTCAGTATGCATCTCTCTGGGATACAGTATAGTGTTTTCAAAGCATATGTACAGCCTATAATAATCAAATCAAGGATAAAGATGTAATTATTTTCCTCAACATTGAATATTACATTATGTTGAGCACATTCAACAATAATTCTACTAGCTTTTGATTTTGGAGGTCTATATTGAATTTTTTCATGTATTTTCTTTGTTGCGGTATACCATTTCAGAATCAGTTTCCTTGGGACTAGCAGTTAGAGTAATGACTATGTCGCTGGACTCCCATGTAGTCTACCATGGTTTGAGTCCCGGACCCGGCGGCTTAAACTCAACGCCAGGCGCAAGTGCATGCGTGCCCAAGATCCTGAGAGGAGAATGGAGAAGAAGGGATTGTGGCATGGCCATTCCCCTGGGGGGGGGGGATTTCTTGCTTTCTGTCTCTCTGTCTCTCTCTGTCTTTCTGGTGAGCACACGCACCCTATAGCAAAAATCTCAAAAAAAAAAAATCAGTTTCCTTTATATGTATGCGCTCTTGTGTCTGTTCAAAATTTCTCCTGAAGCACTCCACTATCCCCCACATCTACTCCATACACAGCTTCTGGTATCTACTATTATTCTCTCTACTTTTATGCTTTTGAATCGTTCATTTTCTGCCATAGAGGGTGGACATTTAGTATATGTTCAACAGGGACATACAGTACTTATCTTTCTTAGTCTGGCTTCTTTCACTTAGCATTATATCTTTTAGTTAAATTCAATTTGTCTCAAGTGATAGAATTTATTGTTCTTTATGGGTGAGTTGCATTTCATTTACACACACACACACACACACACACACACACATACACACACACACACACACACACATATATATATATTACTCTATCTCAATCCATTCATCTTTCATTGGACACTTAGACTGATTCCATGTCTTAGCTACTGTAAATAGTGCCACAATGACCATGGATGTGATTTTCTGTCCTTTGAGTATATATCCAATAGTGGAATTATTTGGATTTCTTTTATGTAACTATCTCTCCCCTTCCCTCATTTGATGTTTTTGGGCTGACCTCACCCCCAGGTCTGTGGGTAAGAATAAGTTTCTACATTATCTTTGTAGTGAGGGATAGAAGGGGTGATCTTGAAAAAGTTCTTGGAAAATGCATGCTATGAAATAAGATGTACAGATATTTTTACACCAAATAAACTCATTCTTTGATTCCATTTCCACAAACTTTTAAAAACCCTTTTTAACTCAAAACATGCTAATGTGATCAGGAATTTTGTTGGAACCTTTGTTGAAATAATTGAGAAAAAGGCTGTTATTTTTAGAGGGTTAGAATTTAAGCCTGGAGATACTGACGGGGATCATTGCCATACCACTGGGGTCAAATGAGTCAAGTTCATATAAAGAAAAGCATAGTTATGTCAAAGACAAATAGAGCCTAGACTACATAATCCGAAGCCTGGGATTCGGCAGAGCCTAAACTATTGCCATTCTTTAAACATCCCAATTTGAGTCAATAAATTTTCCTATACTTTGTTGTATAAACTATTCTGAGTGGGGTTTTATCACTTATAAATTATATCATATTTAATTTATAATTGCTCATAATTTTAAGTGTCAAATAAGCACAAAGAACACTTGCAACTCAGATGAGTGATCACTAAAATAGGAGAAATGATTAGTCAAGGAGTCATCAAGTCCAGTAACACATGACCTGGATCTTAAAGAATGAACAGATTACTGTGGTATCCAACAAGGATGGCAATTCCAACCTCAAGAAAATAGTGAGAGAGACATGAGGATTATTTAACAGAATTATGAGTAATTCTGATTGAATAAAGCACAGATTATTTAAAAACCAATGTTAAAGCTACCAGGTTGGATAGGACCCCAATTATGGTGAAAGTTTAAATGTGGAGAGTCATTAAAAATTTTGAATAAGAGCACTAAGTTGTATACATGTGGGTTTATTTGGCATTTGGTTTTCTCAGTCTTTCAATAAAAAGGTGAAACAGAATACCATGGGAGAAAATAAATCAATTAACAAGTTAAGCAAAAGTCATGTGTATAACCTTTCCAAGGAACTGGCCTTTTCATTGAATAATCAATGCTGTAACACCTGTTTCCAAATCTAAGAACACAGTGAAATTTAGATTACCATCTCTCTGTTAATTAGCATTCTACTAAAAACAAAGCTTAGAGAAGTTGGGTCAGCATCTATTCTTGAATCATCCTTTCATTGAAAGAGTGATTGATATTATTCCACAGCTCAATTAAAAGTACAGGAGGCATTATAAAGTACCTAAAAAACACATCAGTAGAAAATTCAATCTCTAAATCTTCCCCAGATAAGATAATTAGAATTTTCTACTTTGTTGATTAATACAGAATAAATCTTCTTTTAGTGTTTTGGAGCAGCCATGTTTCTCATGATCTATTTAGACCAGAACAGTTGTTTCCATTATGAATTCAGCAGACAACCAAAGGCCTTCCTCTCTCCAGTCATACTGTATGGCTTTAATTTCATTAAACCAAATTGATTGCAAGCTCGTTTACATTTAAGACAGCAGGGTGTTGTAAATTTTATTTTAACTGGTTGGAATATATGATCCAACAAAATTAGGGAGAAAAAGTCTCCTGCTGTTGCAAACATCCAGTTATTAACTTCTGAATCCCATATGCCAATGAAAAAAGTGATGCAAATGAAGCACAATTTTCACATGTCCAGGAACTAGGAAATAGATAAAAGATATTTTTCAACGACTGCTTTGGTAGAGGAGAAAAACAGAAAGCGCCTAAAAAGATTCTGTGTGTACCTGTATTAAATTAGGAATATATCCCAACTGACTGTGGCGCTGATGTGTTTCAGGTAAAATGAGTCAACTTTTGTCCATCATGGTAGAGAAATCAGTCACTTATTTAGGAAATAGCAAAGGATAATACTTTCAAATGCTTAGCAACTAGCAGTGAATATAGAGAGAATATATCAACATTCCCACCTAAAGTCATGCCGTAAAACAAAGTCATGTCTTCCTATACTTACTGATATTTATCAGTTTATATTTATACTACAAAATATTTTCAGTTAGACATGTATGGGCAATGATAAACACACTGTGAAGATGAGTTCATATGTCCGAATTTTAAGGTAACTTGACTACTAAAGGAAGATCCAGGGGCCAGATCTGGTAAAGATTTTCCTGTATGTGGGATGATGTGCAGGATGTTACATTGTAAGAGAACAGCAATGCACACATCCATGTGCCCACACCTGTGTCTGTGTTTTGGTCTCATTCCCTCTCCTTTTTTTTTTTTTTTTTTTTGTTTTTAAGTTTTTGCTATAGGGTGCATGTGCTCTCTAGAAAGACAGAGAGAGACAGAGAGACATAAAGTGAGAAATCATCCCCCACAGGGGGAAGGTCATGCTGCAATCCTTTCTTCTCTCGGAATCATGGGCACACATGCACATGCACCCGGTGTGAGTTTTCTTAAGGGTCCCACCGTAATAACTCAATCATTCCCAATCAACACCATGAAAGGACTAAATTCTGTCTTACTACTGCACTCCCTGAAGGTAAACACTACATCTTGTCATTTGAATCTTTTCTGCCCAGCATAACTCCTGGCACAAATGAAGCATTCAAATTTTTATTGAATAAATTCATCAGAAGAAAAATTATAGCAAAAAAATCAGAGAAAAATAATTTAAGTATAGTTAGATCCTTAAATTTCTCTGATGCTGATCTAGTTATTTTTCTGTCTCTATTGGTGTATAGTTTCTTAGAATCCTCTTTGATAAATTCACAAATTTTTTAACTTGATAACTCATAGGCTCAGAAATCAAGTGATTCTTGAACAATCCTGGTGTTTGTCCACAGAATGCAAAGCACCATGAAATTGTGAGCTGCTGAGAGGCTAGCTTTCCTTCCCTTAGTTTTCTGTGCCTACAATTCAGTATACTACATACAACTTTCCTGGGATTTCTGCTGCTACTAACTGCTGGGACATCAGTCTTTAAGGCTAGGCATGCAGTTAACTATTTTAGGCAGAGCTGTATTTATTTATTTCATGTCTCATGTGGTAAAAGCTCAAAAGAAATAAAAGAGTTTTAAAATCCTGCTAAGCCGTTAACTCTTTACTTACTCAAAATGCAAAATGTTGCTGAAATTTCAAAGGAAGGGCACAAAACTTTTGCAGTATTTATAACAAAGTATTACATGCTGGTGTAGAATGTATATGTTTATTTTTCGTTTAACTGTAAAATATTAAGATATTTTAAAATGTACATTTTAAATAAAGTTCAAGACAAAGTTAAGAAAAACTATGAAAGAGATTTTAGAGTCCATTATGTATAAAATAAATAATGAGTGCAAGAAGTGGGTATAATTATACTTAGCCTTAAGGACAGACTTAATGCTTAAAGAATTATGAATTTAAAGGCAAAGAGTACTTAGCATTTAACCAATGTATACCCTGCAGATTCATTTTAAACATTTTCAGAAAAAAAGAAAGTTCACGTTTAATGAAAAATAATTATAGATTAACATCTCTTGGGGCTTTGAACTGATCTAAGATTTCTTTCTGAGTATTTGACACATTAGAGACTTTTAAAACTTAAGAAACATCTTTTGTCACCTATAAAACTCATTTTATAAAAAGACGAACTTATTGGGTCATCAGAAAAGTCACGACATATTTTTCTGTCTTCTATGCAAAAACACGTCATGACTTTTTTGACCACCCAACATTTCTAAGGCATATTATGCCAATTCACACATCTCAGAACTTTTATTTTCTGAATTGTTTACTTAAATCTCATTTTAAAGCCAAAAAAGTATAATAAAATATCCTCTTTCTATTGTTGAAAAGAGGAACATGTAAAATCTCAGCTCCAAAAGATGAAAAAGTTTGAAGATGGATGGTAGTGATAAGTGCATAGTAGTGGGTGTTCTTTCTTCATTTATTTTTTAAACGATTATTTTATTTAACTTTATTTATTTATTTATTTTTAATTTGACCATAGAGGGACAGTTGAGAGAGAAGGAAAGTGAGAAAGCAAGCAAATGGTTCCGGGACTCGAACTGTGGTCGGCCATGTGAGAATTCAGCACCCTTAACCACCATGCTGCCTGTCGGCCCCCTGTGTGTTCTTTTATTTTTTTATTTATTTTTTTTTTGAGAGGTTTTCACTATAGGGTGCGTGCGCTCGCCAGACAGACAGAGAGAGAGACATAGAGACAGAAAGCGAGAAATCACCCCCCAGGGGGGGATGGTCACGCCGCAATCCCCTCTCCTCCATTCTCCTCTCGGGATCTTGGGCACGCATGCACACGCGCCTGGCATGAGTTTTAAGCCACCGGGTCTGGGACGTGAACCGCGGTCGACTACGTGGGAGTCCAGCGACATAGCCATTACGCTAACTGCTGGTTCTCTTCTTTTATTTTTTTAAAAAGAGAGATTTCTATAGGGTGCGTGTGCTTACCAGACAGAAAGAGACAGAGTGACAGAATGAGAAATCACCCCCCAAGGTGGATGGGCATGACTGAATTCCTTTTTCCTCTGTTCTCTTCTGAGGATCTTGAGCATACACACTCAGGTGCCCAGAGTGAGTTTCAAGCCACGGAACCCGGACTCCAATAGTAGTCAACTATGTGGGAATCAAGCAACATAACCTTACACTATCTGTTGGGCCCATTAGTGATGTGTGTTCTTAATACCTCTGAATTGTATACCAGAAAATGGAAAAATGGTTGAGTTGTCAATTTCTTTAACCACTATAAAATAAATAAATAAATAAATACTAAAGAAATGCCAAACAAAAATGTGTGTTACTTAACATAATGCTTAATTAGTTGTTTACTTTTCTTTTAAGGTATTTTTGAAAGAATCAAAATGAACTTTTTTTTTTTTCTTTGGAGAGGTTTTTTGCTATAGGGCACGTGCGCTCGCCAAACAGAGAGAGAGAGACATAGAGACAGAAAGCAAGAAATCACCCCCAGGGGGGATGGTCACGCTGCAATCCCTTCTCCTCCATTCTCTTCTTGGGATCTTGGGCACGCACGCACACGTGCCCGGTGTCAGTTTTAAGCCACCGGGTCCGGGACGCGAACCATGGTTGACTATGTGGGAGTCCAGCGACATAGCCATTATGCCAACTGCTGGTTCCCAAAATGAACTTTTTATAGTTTTATGACAAGTGGAGGATTCAACAAATGTTACACTGATCCACAAGAACATGTAAAAATCATTTTTAAAATGGAAAATATTTTTGTGATTTTTGCTTTGATACAGAAAAACTTATTCTAAGAATTTTGATGGAGACAGTTTCGATCATCTGGAACAGGACAAATGGGACAATATGACCACAAGCCTGCTGTCTACAATTGTGTACTATTTTGCTTTTCCTTTTGATGGTATTAATAGAGAATATTAAATAATTTCATAAGCCTTAATTGAAATGTCTAAGTTGTTCTTGTTTATTCCAGGGGTCCCCCAGTCCCTAGTACAGGGACTCGTACTAGTCCGTGGCCTGTTAGGAACCAGGCTGCACAGCAAGAGGTATGTGGTGGGCAGGCAGAGCTTTGTATTCACAGCCACTCCTCATCACTCACATTATTGCCTGAGCTCCACCTTCTGTCAGATCAGCTGTGACTTTTGATTCTTGTAGGAGCTTGAACCCTGTTGCAAACTATGCATTTGAGGGATCTAAGTGCACTCTCATAAACCACCCCCTCGCTTTAGTCTTCCACAAAACCAGTTCCTTATGCCGGTTGCAGACCGCTGAAAATGGATGGTCTAGATAATGCAGATACTTATCTTGTATGCAAAATGAATCAGACTCACTGATTATTTTAGACTTCTGACATTGTGCATTATGCCATGTAAAACAAATAATGTAGTATACAAACCTGGATATCTTGAGAGTGAAAAGAGGAGTTATTAATAGTTACCCTGCTAAAACAGACAAACTAGAAGAGAGAAACCAGACTATACCCTATTTACGTCCATATATTAGAAGAACGAATGACAAGCTTAGTCACTTGAGTTTCCCTCAGTAGATCACTATGACTGAAAAGCAGTAACAATGATATGTACTGAGTGAAACTTTGTACTGAAGATATTTTAAAAATATAATCCATTTCCTCTTCTGTCAGTTGCCTAAAGATGGTTAAATACAGTATCTGCCTTCATGAAGATTACACAACAGATGAAGTGTAGACACATCAAAAAGTAAAGGATAATTATGGTTGATAATATGCATGGTATTATCTATAACTTGACTAATATGAGCACTTTTCATATTGGGAAAGACCATTTTGTATGTCCTAAAGATGCATAGTGACAAAACATAAATTTAAAAATTTACCTATTTACCAAGAGCTGAAAAAAAAAATGATGAAAGTGGCCAACATATTTATAAAATGATTGAAGCATGAAGTTCAAAGAAATGAAATCACTTCTACCTACCATGTTTCTTTCTTTCTTATTTATTTTTTCTATAAGACATATGTGTTCACCAGAGACAGAGAGACAGAGAGAGAGAGAAAGTGAGAAATCACCCCTCAGGGGGGATGGCCACACCAAAATCCTGTCTCCTCCATTCTCTTCTCAGGATTTTGGGCATATATGCACACATACTTGGCATGAGTTTTGTTTTGTTTTTAAGTGAGATTTTTGCTATAAGGCTCATATGCTCACCAGAGACAGAAAGACAGAACATGAGAAGTCACCTCTCAGAGAGTAACGCCACAATCCTCTTTCTATTCTCCTCTTGGGATTTTGGGCACACATGCATACATGTGCACCCAGAATGAATTTTAAGCCATTGGTTTGGGCCTCAAACAGTGGTCAACTGCATGAGTGTCCAGAAATGTAACCATTACACCATGTGCTGGTCCACCTGGAATGAGTTTCAAACTGTCAGGTCTGGGACTCAAACTGTGGTCAGTCATACGGTAGTCCAGCATCTTAACCACCATGCCAGCTGCTAGACCCACCACCCATCATGTTTCTACCTTTAATTAGTTTACAAGGTGACAATTTTATAAAGACTAATTTTTACCATTTGTTGCAAATTTACCTTTGTCATGTTTTAAGTATTTTAAAAAATTTTGACCCTAGCATGTAATAAAGAACCTTTATCTTCACAAGTTCTATGAGTAATTTGTTGTGTAAGATTCCATATTAGATGCTGTACCTACAGATAAATACATAAATATGATATGGGCTCTGGCTCGGGAACTTGTTCTCTGGTACTGAATATAGAAATGTAAGTCAATAATGAAGAAAGAATGTGACAAATTCTGTACTAAACTATTTATAGGAAACAATGGAACAACTGTTAGATTTGACTTGCTTTTCTTCTCAACATTGACTTTACCAGACTATTAGTTTTAGTAGTTCATTTAATGAATTTATCTATTCATACTTCCTTTTGGTTTGTCTTCATGTGATAAGACTCCATATCTTTCTAATGGCTAATGTTCGAATTAGGATGATCTCAATATTCATCAGAATATAAAGAAAATGTCTTCTATAGCAATAGGGATCTCAAGTCCATTACCTAGGTTGTCACTGAAGGAAATAAGATGGTTTACAATCTTCTGCAAAGAACAACTGCAATTGCAACTCATCAGTACTGTACTGAGATTTGTCTTTCAGGTTCTTATACCTGCGCACAGCTTAGCTTTACAGAAATTCTTTGAAAGTCTGCAGGAAGATAATGAGTAATACACATGTTTTGCACATTAAAAAAATATAGGAAGGTTCATCTGCCTTCTGTATACACCTTTCATCCTTTAATTCTCAAGGTTTTTTTTTTTTTCTTTCCTTTTCTTTCTTCTTTTTTTTTAAATAGAGGATTTGCCTTAGGGCATTTGCATTGAAGGTGGAGGGAGGAAACAGTGAGAGGGAAAGATAAAATCAGCCCTGGGGGTGATGGCCATGCCATGCCTCAATCCCTTCTCCATTCTCCTCCAGGGATTTTGGGCACACACATACATACATGTCAGGAGTTTTAAGACACTGGGTCTGGGACTCAAACTGCAGTTGGCTGTGTCAAGTAACACAACTACAGTGCCATCTGCTGGTCCCCCAGATCTCAGGGTTTTTAAAATTGCTTTCTCCAACAATCTGTTGCTTAAACTTCCTCCCTCACCCTCAATTCTAGGTAAGATTTTTTTAAAGAAGATTTTGCCTTAAGGTGCATGCACAAAGAGAGACAGACAGAGATAGTAGGAGGGAAAGAAATCCCACCCCCCAGGGGGAATGGTCATGCCACAATTCTTTCTCCTCCATTCTCCTCCTGGGATCCTAGGGATGCACACTCACACGCCCGACATGATTTTTAGGCCACTGGATCTGAGACTCAAACTGGGGTTGGCCCTGTGGGAGACCAGGAAGGTGACCACGACACTGTCTGCTGGTCCCAGTTCTTTTTATTTTTTTAATAGATTTTGACATAGAAATCTCTTGCTAGCTACTACACTATTTTATAATATTCTGTTCCCTGTGTTTTTTCTAGATTATAAATGACACAAGAACAAACATAATTATTAATAATTTCTACCATCATAATGGAGTATTAAAATCAATTATTATAGCACCATTAAGTACATTCTATTACATACATACTCTATTATAAATGAGGAAACTTGGGACCAGCAGTTAGCGTAATGGCTATGTCCCTTGACTTCCATGTACTTGCAGACAGAGATAGTAGGAGGGAAAGAAATCCCACCCCCCAGGGGGAATGGTCATGCCACAATTCTTTCTCCTCCATTCTCCTCCTGGGATCCTAGGGATGCACACTCACACGCCCGACATGATTTTTAGGCCACTGGATCTGAGACTCAAACTGGGGTTGGCCCTGTGGGAGACCAGGAAGGTGACCACGACACTGTCTGCTGGTCCCAGTTCTTTTTATTTTTTTAATAGATTTTGACATAGAAATCTCTTGCTAGCTACTACACTATTTTATAATATTCTGTTCCCTGTGTTTTTTCTAGATTATAAATGACACAAGAACAAACATAATTATTAATAATTTCTACCATCATAATGGAGTATTAAAATCAATTATTATAGCACCATTAAGTACATTCTATTACATACATACTCTATTATAAATGAGGAAACTTGGGACCAGCAGTTAGCGTAATGGCTATGTCGCTGGACTCCCATGTAGTTGACTGCGGTTCGCATCCCAGACCCGGTGGCTTAAAACTCACACCGGGCGCGTGTGCGTGTTTGTCCAAGATCCTGAGAGGAGAATGGAGGAGAAGGGATTGCGGCATGGCCATCCCCCCAGGGGGTGATTTCTCGCTTTCTGTCTCTATGTCTCTCTGTCTGGCGAGCACAAGCGCCCTATGGCAAAAAAAAAAAACAAAAAACAAACAAAAAAAAAACAACCAACTCTTAAAAAAATAAGAAAAAAAAATAAATGAGGAAACTGATGTTTAAGGAAATGAATTGTGAAGTCACATAGATAGCACATGGTAAAGCCAGGGTATAGAATCAAACAGTGTGACTTTAGAGCCTAGACTCTTAGTATGTTTTAAATACAATTTTGCTGTGTCATGATCCCCCTGCCTCAACCTTCTCAATGCCTGGGAATACAAATGCACACCCATGTGCTCAGTGTTCAGGTTGGACAGGTCAAACTCAGGTCTCCTATGTGGTCCCAGTGCCTTAACAACGCATGCCACTGCAGAGCCTGATTCATGACTCTTAATGTGCATCTTGTCACTGCATGTCTACTGTCTGCTACATCAGAGGCTGGCAGGTGTCAGAAGACCTGGAGAGGGAACTATGAAAGGATAACAAGACAGATCCTTTAAGAGACAGAGTAAGTATTTCTACTTACATAAATTTATACATGTGATAGAAATGGATAGAACTAAATACATACAATACACACAGGTAAGTGCATGTAAAACAGGTATAAAATTGAAATGAAGTCTGGATTTTGTCAAGTTCAATCTCCTGGCTCTCATATTGTATGACAGTTACATAAGATGTTACCAGTAGGGGAAACTGGATAAAGGCCCTCTGTATATTTTACAGCATCCTATAAATTTGTATTTCAAAACTAAAAATTCAATAAACAAAATAAAAATAAGTCAAAAATCAAGTGAGTTTCAATAGTTAGGCTTGGCCCACACCCCATGCGGCGGTGGCGGTGGGCCCTGCGTGGGCCCTGCGCGGCTGTGGCAGCGGCGGGCCCTGTGCGGCCCCCGCCTGGGTCCTGTGCGACCAGGGCTCTGCTCCGCGTTCCACTGCCTCCCCTGGCTGGCGAGTGGCCTCCGGGCCAGAGCAGGGCCGGCACGCCAGCGTGTGGCACACCCGCCCTGGGGGTTGACCCCAGG
>NW_006159759.1:3162716-3186968 GCF_000334495.1 Tupaia belangeri chinensis
ATTGGATATATTTAGACTAATTAAGTTCATTGGCAGAACAATTGAATGGGGGGGGGAAGCATGGAGGGCAACCATGGATGCCAGGGACAATGGGGGAGGAGGATGGGACATAGCAGAGGGTAGGGGATGGGGAATCAAGGATGGCAAAACAAAAGGCAAGGTATGCAGGACATAAGAATTGGAAAATTATTTTGCTGAGAACATGTATGTGGATGTGCTTGATTGAGCCAATGCACAGTGTATTTTGGATGGAAAATTCATTTGTGTGTTGTGATGGTGTATAGTGAATTAATGTCGAAAATGAATAAATTTTAAAAAATAGTTAGGCTTTAATATTCAGAAGGAGGGCTGCTATTATTCATTCAAAGAAAAGGTAGAGGAAATGTTAATTATTAATATTACTATAAAGTTAGCACTAATAAATGAATCATTTTCAATTAAAAATTATTCTTCTTTAAGAGGTGGGTTCTAACTGAACTTGAGGTTAGATTCTAATCTTGTGATTTTTGTTAAAAACCTGTTAAGGAGACTTAAAAATATCATTTTAGTAGTAAAAATAGCTAGTTTAGAGAAGTTCAAAATTCAAGAAAACAATGAGAACAAAGTCACTTTTTAATAAGCAGGATTCTTACATCTGCATCAAAGAAAAATATAAATAGCAGTTTCAAGTATTATGACATCTTAATTATCAAATAATTAGTCTTGGGAAGTTTTACTTTCCTAATTAAGTACTCTTTAGCGATATACAATGCTTTCTCACATTTATCTTTATATATATGTAGGTAGATATAGATATATCTCTATGTGTGTGTGTATATATATATATATATACATGCATATATATGTATATATATATACACACACACATATACATATATATCGCTATATAATTACAATATGTAGCCTCTCTACTGTTGCGTTTAATAGACATACATAAGTAAAAACAGAGGTAGTAGTATATCTATATTTATCTATATAGTAAACCATTCTTCATAAAGAAAAAGCTTAAAGATTACTTTCTTAAGAAAAATGATCATTTTGGGGACCAGCAGTTGGCGTAATGGCTATGTTGCTGAACTCCCATGTAGTCGACTACAGTTCACGTCCTGGACCTGGTGGCTTAAACTCACGCCGGGCGCGTATGCATGTATACCCAAGATCCCTAGAGGAGAATGGAGGAGAGGGGATTGTGGTGTGGCCATACCCCCTGGGGGGTGATTTCTTGCTTTCTGTCTGTCTCTGTCTGTCTGGCAAGCACACATGCCCTATAGCAAAAACTTCTCAAAAAATTTTTTTTGGAGAAGGGATTGTAGCGTGGCTATTTTCCCTAGGGTGTAGATTTCTCATGCTTTCTTTCTCTGTCTCTCTAGCAAGCGCACGCACCCTATAGCAAAAACCTCTCCAAAAAAAAGATTATAAACTTCGATATAAAGAAAATACTTTTTAACAGGGTGATACTTTACATGCCAAATTATTTATCCAGAAAAGAGTAAAAAAGAATTAAGTCAGTGAACTGGGAAATATGATAGTTTCCCATCAGCTCCTTCCATCGTACCAGTTTCACCATGCAGATTTTTCTAACTCAGCGTTACGATCTGCCCCATGGCCATAGAAATAGCAGAGCCCAGGAAAGTGGGGGATACACAGTGAATTCTGGGTTCCTTTTTAACCCCAGCTCTCAACTCTTCCCAAGCCCCAATGCTAAGAATCACTAATCCAAATCAGTGCCTTTTTCCTTAAGTACCAGAGAATATAAGCAATCTCTGTCTCCAAGTCACTTGAGAGAGCCCTTGCATAACCAGAACATTTACATCAGCTATTTGCTGCTCCCACCATCCTTCTACTCAGACTAGTACATTGAAAAAGACAAAAAGTAAGTATGAAAGCTTGAACATGACGGAAAAAAAATATCAATTAAGTTTATATTTTCTTTTACTTTGATTCTTTTATTTCACTGTTGAGGATTGATCCTAAAACCTGAGAGAGAATTATATTAGCATAGCATAAATAAATTTCAGTGAGTGAAAACACTTGTTATATATAAAAAATTTGGAAGTGAGAGTCATACAGGTGGCATGGTCCTTAAGGTGGCTGGATCCCATATGGCTGACTCAGGTTCAAATCCTAGAACTGGTGACTTGGAAGATATGCCAGACACATGTGTGAGCACGTCCAAACTCTGGAGAGAAGAATGGAGGAGAAGGGATTGCAGTGTGGGCATTCCTCCTTCTCTTCTTAGTCTCTCTTTGACAAGCACATGTGCCCTATAGCAAACTTGAAAGAAAAAAAAAAAGAAAAGTGGAATTAATAAACAGATGCTTCTTAGCTTAGGATGGGGTGAAGTTCCAATGAACCCCCTGTATGTGGAAAATGTTAAGTGAAAAATGCATTTTACACACCTAACCTACTAAACACCATAGCTTAGCCTAGCCTATCCTAAGCATACTAAGAACACTTACATTAGCTTATACCTAGATGTGGATAAAATTGTCTAACATAAATCCTATTTTATAATAATGTGTTGAACATATCATGTCATTATTGAATATTTTACTAAAAGTGAAAAACAGAAGAGTTATATGAATGCTCAAAAAATAGCTTCTACTGAATTCGTATTGCTTTTGTACCTTTGTAAAGTCAAAAATTGTTAAGCCAAATCATGACCAGTTTGGGACCATCTGTATAAAAAACAGCACATAAAGATCATAATGCCTACATGAAAATATGGAATTACGTCTTCTTGAGAATAAAAGATGGTAGATAAAAACTACCATACCTAAATTCTTCAACTTGAAGAAGTTTGCTTTGATAAATACAGAGTAGTATTTCAAATACATAGAAAACTTTACAGTTGGTCTCTTGAAAATATAAAACACATGGTATATAGCTATAATAGATTTTTGTGATTATTCTAACAATGTAGAGAACAAAATTTGGGCAAGATTTTTTGCTCTTCTTCTCACATTTTTAGCAAAATTTATAGATTTAACTGAAATAGCAGATCTGCAATGAACAAAACAATATAAATAAACTTCAACAAGTTTGTGAAAAATGAAATTGAAGTATGTATTTATTTTGGTGCAAAAAGTTTTGAAATCCACCTATGGATTTTTATTGTATGTATTGTCCATAAACTTTGAAAACCCTTTATACAAACTACAAATGAGCAATCTACATTGAGACTATTTATTCTAAAATGTATTTATAAAAAAATGTACTTTCTTTTATTTCAATTTACCTGAATAACCTAACTCTATTTAGTAGATGGTTCCTTTTTTTTTCTTTTTTAAGAGAGATTTTTGCTATAGGGCAAAATGTGCTTGCCAGAGAAATGGAGAAACAGAGACAGAAAGCTGGAAATCACCCCACAGGGTGAATGGCCATGCCACAATCCCTTCTCCTCCATTCTCCTTTAGGGCTGTTGGGTGCGTGCACACACACACATACACACACACACACACACATGCACCAGGCATGAGTTTTAAGCCACTGGGTCCAGGACTAGAACTGTGGTTGACCACGTTGACTCTGTGGGTATCCGGCAATGTAACCATTATGCCATCTGCTAGTCCCAGCACATGCAAGAAAGCATCTTATCTTTCTTATCCCATCAAACCTCGAGTTAATATCTATTGTCCTCTCAGAGGATAATAGAGGCATTTTTTTTCAATATATCATTTTCATATTGCTTTTCTATGGTTTAAGTATGCTTCTAAGTTTTTTGATTTACATTTAATGCTAGAAAATAAAAATTTCAATCCTTTTTGCTTGCTTTACTCAGTATTCCTTTTCTCTCTCTTCCACTGCCAGTTATCCTTGTTACCTGGTTCTTGCTTGGATGACTTTAATGGAATATTACTTTTCACATCTATCTCCTCTTTTGGCCTTCTCCTGTTCTGACAGAGGTTCCGTGAGCATCCTGATTCTAGACTAAAGACTTTGAGCTAGAACTCTGGCTTTACTTTGCTATCTGGCTTCCAAACTTGGAGTTTAATTGACTCTGAAACCTGTCAGTTTTCTGGGTTCCAAGCTCTCTACCCTCAGTTTTTGTCTTACCTCTGGGTTTACTCTTTTAGGGTGTGTGTGCTGGCTGGAAAGACAGAGAGTCAGAGAGACAGAAAGCTGGTCTTTGTCCACTTCTCTTTCTAGTACTCAGTTTACTTACAAGTCAACCTCACTGGGGGGGTAACATCTCCAAGGACAAAATTTTGTCTTACACATTTTGAATCTGTCGTCTGGCACAAAGCCTTTCGAATAACAGATAATAAAGAGTTCAAATAATATAAAAGAGTGACTAAGTCATGGTATGCACGTGGACGAGATTAAGATGAACTGAAAAAATACTTGACAAAATTAGGGGCAGCTCTTGAAGACCCAGGCTACTACGCTTGTTGATTCAGTTCATGAAAGATTCAGCATTCTCTAAGTCAAAAGTGTCAAAAACACTAAAGGCAATAAGGATTAAATGACTACTTCAAAAGGAGATTCAATTTACCAGGAGGAAATTCAACAGGGTGTTTATCTGTTTCAGCTGGTAAGATTTTTTTTTTAAGCTTTCATAAAATACTACCTTTTGGGGACCAGCAGCTGGTGTAATGGCTATGTTGCTGAACTCCCATGCAGTTGACTGCGGTTCGAGTCCTAGACCGAGTGGCTTAAACTCACACTGGGCACATGTGCGTGCGTGTCCCAGATCCTGAGAGGAGAATGGAGGAGAAGGGATTACGGCATGGCCATTCCCCCTGGGGGATGATTTTTCTCTTTTTATCTCTCTGTCTCTCTGGCAAGCGCATGCGTCCTATAGCAAAAACCTCTCCCCCCCAAAAAAAAAAAATATATATGGGTGTGTGTGTGTGTGTATATACACACACACACACACACACACACACACACACACACACACTACCTTTTTACCTACTCTAGCCAAAGCATTTAGGAAGAAGATGGGACCAGAGAAACTGAGTCAGCTGCCTGGGGACAGCTGGTAAGAAGAGACTTTAAAACAAAGGTTTATCTCATCCCAAACCCCAAGCGCCTCCTACCACATCTTGCTTCAAGCAGAATGAACAGTAGTGCTGAGGTTAGGAAATCTGGGTTGAATTCAGGTTTTGTAATTTAGCCATAGTATGATTTTAATATTCTACTTGGGAATTGTAAGCCTCAGTTTTCTCACATGAAGTCTAAATAATATGATCTACTTCATGGGCTTACTATAAAGACTAAGGAAATATTCATGCAGGCACCTGCTGCATATTAACTGCTGAGTAATGTTGATCTTTTTTGAAAGTTGTGGCTCTTATGAGCCTTTGAAAATGCAAAATGTGCTGGGACCACAGGTAGTGTCTCAGTTATGTCGCTGGATTCCCACACAGCTGACCTCAGTTGGAGTCCCTAACCTGGTGGCTTCAAACTCATGCTGGGTGTGTGTACATGTATGCCCAAGATCCCAGGAGGAGAATGGAGGAAAAGGGATTGTGGCATGGCCATTCTCCTTCGAGGGTGCTTTCTCACTTCCCTTCCACTCTCTCTCTCTCTTTCTATAGTGGGTGTGCATGCCCTAAGGTGAAAGCCCTTTAAAAAAAAATACAAAATGCAATAGTGAGTGTGGGTGGCAATCTCTATTAACTTGGCCTCTTACTCTCCCATATGGAGTAAATTCTACAAAAGTCTCTTTCATTGTAGGGTTATAGAATTCTGTCATTATCTTATTAGGTTTTGAGATCTTTTTCCCAGTGTTTCCTTAACATTTTAACATGCTACAGTACAAAACCACAAGCCTAAACAGTTGGTTATAAAGATAGGTTTCCCAATGTAATTTTTGCTTCCTAGTCAAATGGAGCTGTTGGAATAATGAGGGAGGATGGAAGATTATGCCTTTATAATGAAGACTATGTAGATTTCCTTACAGCTTTTTTGACTGCTTGGGTTTGTAATACTATACAGGTATCATGTAGGAACTGAAATTAGTAGATCATACCTATTGAAAAGGATGACTGATTTAAATATAGTGTTGGTTTAAAAGAAACTGAACATAAGTCCATTTTCTCTTACACTTATTCCCAACCACAGGCTCTATTAATAGCGTACTTAGAGAATCTGAACTGACTTTTATTTTACATTAAACTTTTCTAAACTGCCAGATAAATACAAGACGTACTATAATTAATTATATGTCTTTAGTAAGATTTATGTCCTTTGAGTCAACCTGATAAATTGCAGCTGTATATATTTTATTCAGATGAATTATATCTGTTTTGAGAATCTCTAAATACTAGTGGGTTTGAACAGTTTTCAGAATGTATCTATTTCAGACCACACTGTTGAAATGCATTACACTATAGCTTGGTATTCTTTTGATGTCATTATTATGAATTAGAAGACTCCTGTGTTAAGAGCTGTGAATATGAAAAGGTGACTGCTTTATTTCACAATTTCAATGATAGGTAAATATTCACATAAAATTCTGGTGCATGAAGACACATGAACATTTTTTGGGAAGTGGCACTTCGCACTGTCTTTCTTGGCAACTTAAAGATGAAGATTTGAAATTGTTTGTATCACCTTAAAAAAGCAGTGTCGAGCCTCATGTTTTGATCTTGCATCAGCACCTTGAGAGCCAAGATTTATGCGGGCTCATTTACATTAATAAGTGATGTCAATCATGTCCTGTGTATGCACAGATACTTGTGCACTTAGAATTGTGTCTACTCCCTGCATTTCTGTTTGCTTACTTACTGTCCTGCTTACTTAGTGTTCTCATTAACAAATATTTCTTTGTTCTGAACCATTTCCCCCATCCGTGCTATATGCTTAGCTGGAGGAGAAATTGCCACTACTCCCATTCCATAAAATATTTAATGAATACCATCTGAACTAAGTGTACTGCTCTCCAGCTACCTTCCATTATTCCCTAACATGTGGCCACCAGAATCCCTACGATGTTTAATATCATGTGTTCTTCACATGATTCCTTGTAATTCTTTTTACCTCTGTATTGGAATCCAATTTTGTTTTTACCTGGTAATAATGTAAATGTCACTGTCCCTTTTTGACCAAGAACTGTCTCCTAAAATGATGGCTTTACCTCTTGTATACCAGTTTTACCTCTAAACCAAAGCTCTCACTGTATTTTGTCTTCTAGAATTCATTTCCACTTTCCTCTATAAACATAGCATTTAGATCCCCTTATTATGCATCATGCTATCTATGTCTATGACTGGTACTAAATTTTGGTGTGGGACTAAGAATCTATGGGTGAGAAATAATACCTGCTACAAACAATAGGGTACATGAAGGCTAGAGTCAGATAGACATTACATCTGTACAATTTTCCTACTGACAAAGTAGAGATGTCATCATCAAGAGCTCACAGTATTAATATTTTAGTTAGTTGGTAAGTAAGGATTTGTCATCTGTTCCATGCGTCTGTGTGTAAGATAGCCTAACTGCTTTACATACATTAGAAAGCACAGTTAGCAACCAGCAGATGGCACAGTGATTACATCACTGTACTCCCACATAGCCGACCGCAGTTTGGGTCCCGGAACCAGAGACTTGAAATTCAAACCAGACACGTATGTGTGTGTCCCCAAAAGCCTGGGAGAAGGCTAGAGGAGAAGGGATTGTGGCATGGCCACCCTCCCTAGGGGGTGATTTTTTTGCTTTCTGTCTGTCTCTCTGGTGAGTATGCACACCCTATAGCAAAAAAAAAAAAAAAAAGGAAAAAAGTCTCTTAAAAAAATAAAAAGAAAGAAAGCACAGTTAAGTGTTTGGAAATTAGAATAATATTAACCTCCACCATTTACTATCTTCATAGCACTGATAAAATAACCAGATCTCAATTTCCTCATTTGTAATAAAAAAATAAAAAATCTGTATTTATATACTGTATGCAATATATACTTATAAAGTGCATTATAAGGATTATAAGGTAACACATGCGAATCATTGCATATAGTGCCTGGCAATCAGTACATGACGTATAACTGTCATTTAGTCTTTGCAACAACCTGATGAAATGGAAAATGATATTTAGTAAAATTAAAGGCCTAGCAAAAACAACAACTAGTAAACAGTGGAACCAGTACATCAATATTATCTTTTCCATTTCCAAAGTTTATGTCTTTCCCACCAAATATTCTCTCCAATATAAACATCATCTCTACAGTAGCTCTAAAAGATGGTGAAACACACTGTGTCACTAAAGCAAAGATCATAAATGAATGGCCTTAAAACTTCTGTCCCTAATTCTACCTGTTACATTGACTGTAACCAAAACAGAAGTATCAACAATTCCTGTTTCCTACCCTTTGCCTCCAATAATCAATTTCTAATTTTCTACTTGGGTCTTCCTGAACTGTCATGTTCCAGTCTCCTGAACACCATAATGATTATATTAAACATGGGCTATAACCTTTTTAAAGGAAAAAGGACCTGGACAAATGGGGTCTCTGATCTGTCAAGTATTACCTTTAATCACTGGTGATATAAGAAGTCCTTAAATGTTCAGTTTTATTGCTTGCTGTTCATCTCTTTGGGTCTGTGAACCCCTGCTTTTCTATACTATCTATATTATTTTCTTAAATATAAACAGAATAGGTTTTCCATCAGGGACATTCCAGGTAAATCAGTAACTGAATGTTCAATTGAAATGTTCCCCAATTAATTGCTATTCCTACAACCAAGGACTGTCCTTGATTTCATTCTATTGCCAAATTCCTGCAAACATATCCCACTTTTTGACCAAATCTGCAAGATGCCAAACTAAATCTGCCATTCAGAGGCTACTGATCATTTGATTATCTCTCATTTTCACTATACCAGGAAAATATCAGCTTTGAAGTTAGGCAGAATTTGGTTTAAACACTAGTTTTGCCTTTTACTTAGTCTGAATGGGTAAATCATATGCATTCCTTAATTGTGTGAAAAAGAGATAGATAAATTAACTCTAGATAATTTTTTTCCTGCCAGTTCAAGATTGTGAGGATTACAGAATATATTATATATATATGGTACTTGATATGTATCTAGTACAGGTTTAATGATACTTAGCATTACTGATGATAATGCATAATTTTTCCATTTTTTTTCTTTATTAATGACAGCGTGTGTATATGCAAAGGGAGAAAGAGAGAAGAGAGGGAGAAAGAGATGAATACTCTCCCCAAGGCCTGGTCACCTTGTAATTCACTTCCTCCAGTCCTCCAGCCCATCAGATTCTGGGCACTCATGTGTGTGCCTAGCATGTTTCAGGCTGACCAGGAGGGAAATTCAAACCACTGCACCACAGAGCTAGCCCACAATTGTTTCTCTTTCCATACTCTCCTTCTTTGGGTGCTTTATTTAGTTGGATCTTTGAACAGTGGTATTCATATTTTATTCTCCCTAACATTATGTAGACTTTTTTTTTTTTTATTGGAGAGGTTTTCACTATAGGGTGCGTGCGCTAGCCAGACAGACAGAGAGAGACATAGAGACAGAAAGCGAGAAATCACCCCCTGGGGGGATGGTCACACTGCAATCCCTTCTCCTCCATTCTCCTCTCAGGATCTTGGGCATGCACGCACATGCACCCAGCATGAGTTTTAAGCCACCGGGTCCGGGACACGAACCGTGGTCGACTACGTGGGAGTCCAACAACATAGCCATTACGCTAACTGCTGGTTACCCAACATTATGTAGCCTTTTTTAAAAAAATCTTGCATGGTCTTGTAAATATTCCTGAACTCTTGATTTTTCTCTTTCTTTGGAAGTTGATACTGCCTTAGCCAATGTTGAATTACAATTCGGTAAGCTCAAATTCCAGACTAAATGCTATAAAATATAATTTGTTGCTAACAGTAACAGGTAGTTGTACTCTAGATATAAACCTACAGTAAGATGCCTCACACTTAAGGAGTGATTATGAGAAATCGTGGAATGCTTGGGGCAATACAGGTAGCTTTACAACTAAGTGATGAATGGTCTATCATAAATCAGTATGTCTAAAACATCCACTATCTTTTAATATCAATTTCTGTACAGAGGTGTGTATCTAGTCTTCCCATTCACAAAATTCTAAGATATTTATTAAAATGCTTTAATTGCATTAAGATTTATGCCTCAGTTTCTCATGTAAAAAGCTCATTTTTAACACTTACAAGAGAAACCTCATTTTGTGAACTTCTGATCTAAAAGACTACATGTTTCCACTGAAATAAGGAATAGCTGTTACATATTCCCTTTAAAATGTTGCTATGTACTTCAATACTGCCTATGTGTTTACAAATTTTCCCATATATCTTTATTTCTTTATAGACAGTTGAGCTCTTGAGGGAGAACAAAAAAAAGCCAAAGACTTTGAAGACACAAAGAATGAATGTCTCGTAGATAGACATCAGTACTGTAACACAAGTTTAAATGAGCAGAACTATAAACAAGCAGAGGGCAAGAGGACAAAAATTTGAATTCTACCTGGATTTTTAAACATTGATCCAAAAAATCCATTCTAAGCTATTTGCATCATCTGTCATACCCATGTCAATGCCAGAAAGAAAGGTGGCCATTTGGGAATATTCATGTGAAACTGGAACAGGAAGGTGAAGGACAGGCTTGAGAGGGAGCTGCATATTTCTCAGTACAAAGGAAGAATATACAATGAAATTAATTTTTGCAGGTCAGATTGCAATGTTTATTTCCATTGCAAAATACATAATACTCTTCCAGCCCTGTGATCTCCAACTGATAAATATTCATAGCTATTATTTGAGACTTAGATCACACATAGAAGGATACTGTTCTTATCTTAATAATCTACATACATAGGTATATTACACAAGGGGAAGTCAGATGAGTAAGTTTAGTGCCTGTCTCACTTGGCTAAGGCTAAAAATAAAGGACCACAGATTGGATGGCTTAAACAAAGAAGTTCAGCATCTTAGAGTTTTGGGGGCTGTGAGGGCAAGATCAGTTCCAGAGCTCTCTCTTTGGCTTGTGGATGGCTGCTGTCCCTCCATGTGTCTCTTCATATTATCTTTCCTCTATGCATGTATGTTTCTATGCCTAAATTCCCTCTTCTTATTGGGTTGTCAGAAAAGTCATGACATGTTTTCCTATGCAAAAATTCATCATGACTTTTCCAACGACCAGTAATAAGGACACCAGTCATACTTGAACTAGGGCGTATTCTAATACATTTATTTTAACTTGATTAACTTTGTAAAGATCCTATCTCCAAATAAGGTCACTTTCTGAAGTACAGGGATTAGGATTCCCACATAGCTTTCCTTGGGGGATATAATTCAACCCATGACATGGCTCTTGACTCCCTATTCTAATCTAATTGTTTTGGTAGGACTGATTCTCTTCACTAACAGCAATTTGCTGGACAAGTAAGTAAGGCAGCAGGATCCAACAATTATAGGAAGCAATATGAAGTCATCAAACATCTGATTTAAGATTACCACTATTTTTAGCAGATTATACAATAGGTTTACAGTACAGGAAATGTTTTGAGTTTACAAATACCTTGATCTCATGAGGGTTTTTCTTTTAAAAAAAAATTCAAAAACTTCAATTAGAGTAATCAGCAGAAATAGTGCTTGATCAGTTTAATCGGATGGATCTTCTGCTCCTGAAAATCCTTTTGTTGGATTTTCAGCTGTGTTCTTGGCTTGCCTAACTCTGGAGGTTATAAGAGTGTAAATACTGCATTTTTTTCTTGAATATCATCTCTCAGTTCACTAAGTTTTTAAGTTTTGTTTCTATGATCTAAATATATTTCTATTCTCCAATATAACATGCTTCTCCAAAGATTAATATTATTTAATTAAGGGGACCAGCAGTTAGCGTAATGGCTATATGTCACTGGACTCCCATGTAGTTGACCGCAGTTCGAATCCTGGGCCCAGTGATTTAAAACTCATGCCGTGCACGTGTGCATGCGTGCCCAAAATCCCGAGAGGAGAAAGGAGGAGAAGGGATTGTGGCATGGCCATCCCCCCTGGGGGGTGATTTCTCTCTTTCTGTCTCTCTGTCTCTCTATCTGGTGAGCGCATACGCTCTATAGCAAAAACCTCTCAAAAAAAATCTCTCTCTCTCTCTCTCATTAAAGAAATAAATATATTATTTAATAAAGTAAATAATTCAACATAAAAGCTATAGGTAAATATATAAAATAAGCATTTATCTTACATTTATTCTATGTAATATATATTCCTATTTCACATTTATCTTATATAATATATATTCCTATAAGAATCTGTCTCTAATTCATACTAATAATCTCATCCTCTCTTCATTTATATACATGATTTGTACTTAATATTACTAAACTCTTGAGAACTTGTACTTCACCTAATAAATTTGTACTCTCCACAATATAGTAATTATGTATGTTTACATATCTCCATATATGTATTATTCAAATATCTATTAGTATATGGGATAAATTCATCTTATAGATGTAAGCTAGTCCATACAAAATGATTAAACAGTGATAGGAGTGGATCAGGAAAATATGGTACACATACACAACGTATACTACTCAGCCATAAAGAACACAATCCTGCATGACGTAAATCTCAGTCCTATATTTATCATAGAGTGGAGAAATTTAAAATATATAACCCTAAGTGAAATAAACCATAGTATGAAAGACAAGTACTATACTTCTTGCTTAACATGGAAAAATGTCTGCCTTTTATGGTGAAAACTGAAGGGCTTGAAAACAGAAATAACCAGCGTAATGTTGGGTACCAGAACCTGCCTGGGATGTGTATTGGGAGAATTGAAGAGAATATTTTTATGAGTTGATGTATCCTGCCTACTTTTTTAGGTTTGTTTTTTAGTTTTTTTTTGCCATATGATATATGTGCTCATCAGAGAGGAAAGAGAGAGATGGACGGGGGGAAAGTGAGAAATCATCTCCTGGGGGATGGCCAAGCTGCAATCCCTTCTCCTCCATTCTCCTCTTGGGATTTTGGGGCATGCATACACAAACACCTGGTGATTCTCAAGCCATAGTGTATGGGCCTTGAACCACAGTCTGCCATGTGGGAGTCCAGAGCTCTAACTGCCATACCACCTGCTGGCCACATATTCTGCCTACTACTAGTAATGCAGTCACTATGGGGTTTCTTTTCTCCACATTCCTGCAGCTTTTATCTACAATACATTAAGTATCAATGACCTATTTGATTTTTAAATGTTTTGTAAACTGGTCACTTTCCATATATTGGGTCAGAAAGTCATGACATACTTTTTCTGTGCAAAAATGTGTCATGACTTTTCTGTCAACCCAATAGATTGTAAACTTTTGACCAAGTGTCTGTGTCTAATAAGCCAAAGAGCACACCATTAAGCATATTGTAAACATTGAATACATTTTTATTTGATTGATTTATGGAAGACAGCCACCCCAAACTTTTTAGAAACATTTGTACATATGACTAGGTCTGAATGAGTCTATTAGGATATGATAGACTAGCATGTGAGTCTATTAAACTTAGCATTTTGGGTGAAAGAGAATTAATATGTGTTCAAGTGCTTTACATAAAATTAGAACATCCTGCTTTCCTTTAAAAATAAATAAGGTAAATAATACATGTTTCTTCAGCATAAAATGGTATATTTAAAATGACATAAAAGTAATATTGCAATCAAAAGTTACTTAGCGGCCAACTGGTATCTTCAAGCATGTTTGATTTTCCCAATAAGAACATACAGATATGATTTGTAAAGTAATAGACAAATCAATAATAGGTCAAAATCTATGTCTTATGCAGATGAATCAATACTATAAAACCTACAGAAAACTTATCTTCTAAAGTTACTTGTCAATATTCAGCCAATGAAAGGTGAAGGCATTTTTTAAAAAAATAAACTCAATAAAATGATTGAAGAGAGATGATAAAGTAATTTGAAATAATCTAATTCTTTCAGTGCCTCCAGAATGTAGGTGAATTACTTTATTTAAAAAGAATCTCCAAGTGATGAATTGAGATTTACAAATACTATTTTAGACACAGTCTGTATTATGAAGATTCAATAGTTTGTTGCTCTGGAACTGACTAACTATGGATCTACAGTATTTAAAAAGTACATTAGGGACCAGCAGTTGGTGTAATGGCTATGTCGCTGGACTCCCATGTAGTTGACCACGGTTCCAGTCCTGGACCAAGTGGCTTAAACTCATGCCAGGAGTGTGTGCCCAAGATACCGAGAGGAGAATGGAGGAGAGGAGAAGGGATTGCAGCATGGCCATCCCCCTTGGGGAGTGATTTCTTGCTTTCTGTCTCTCCTTCTTTGTCTTTCTGGTGAGCGCACGCGCCCTATAGCAAAAACCTCTCAAACACACACACACACACACACACACATATTAAAGGACCATCCTATTGCCTAGGGGTTAAGGGAACAAGATCTCACATGGTTGACTGTGGTTCAAATTCCAGCCCCAGTGGATAGAAAAACACACTGGCCCAAAATTCTGACAAGATAAAGAAATAGGGGAGAAGAGATTGTGGAGTGACCACAACCCATTGGGGATGCTCCTGATGCAGGAATGTGGGGGCATAGAGGTGACTGGGCCCATACTTGCAGTGAGACACAGGTTTTTGTCCCATGCTCAAGAAGAATTAGAGCTGTGGACACAGAGTAGGTATAGCAAAGCGGGGATTTATTGGAGAGGGAAGGAAGAACAAAGCTCCCAAGATGGGAGGGGTCCATGAAAATGGGTTTCCAAGGAAGAAATATGGCAAGGGGTTTTTATTTGGGTCAGGCAGGGCTTTGTCCAGACTTAGCTTCTAGGTGGAACTTGTGCATGCAATCCCCTCCTGGTAGGGAGGGGTGTATGCTGAATGCATCCAATTATTTTCCTAATTTTAGAGTGGGTATCAAGATCAGAAGACATGTTGTCTAGAGCTTTGGACCATGCAAACCATTATTTTATCTTCTTCTTAAAATGTGGTGGGGCCTGAAAAAGCCTTTGTTTTAGGCCTAGGTCATATTACTTAGGTCAATCACTGAGCTACCACTGCCTCAATCTCAAAACTTAGCCATTTTGTGATTCCATTTTGGGCTCATACCCTAACTATATTTTTACGGTCCCTGTCTCCTACCTCATTTCCCTTTTGGAGAAATTCTGTACACTTGGGCAGTTAAAAAAGAAAAAAATTATATGTGTGTGTGTGTGTGTGTGTGTATGTGTATATGTATATATTCAAAAAGTGTGACAAAGATTCATAATTTTAATCTTCTTATATGTAACCTGCTATAATTTCATCATATTCAATTTCCTTAATCTTATTTGTTTAATATAGGACACTATTAAAGGTATATGTACTGCAGCCATAGTTTTGAGTTTTGTAGCATTTAAAAAATTGACTTAAACATTTGTAATGAAGATGAAATGTCGTTAGTTGTTAACAAAACTGGTTTATTTCATATATATTGAAATATGAATTGTTCCCTACTGGTAAAGTCAAAAAGCTCCTCAGTGACTCTAGCATTAGTTTGTGATCCCACATCACATGCCGACATGAAGTATCACAGAGACATGCCCTTTCCTGCTTCCCCCAGGTACCAATCACCCCTTCCCATCTGAGGGCTAAATGGGAAGTTCTGGACTTCTTAGTTCCCACCTGAGGGGAAAATGAGCTTTTTCTTTTTTTTTTCTTTTATCCTAAATTAAAAAGCACCTTTCTAAAGGGCAAACTTTCTTGATCTCATTAAGTATTCATCTTAATCTTATTAATACTTAATAAGATTAAGTATTTAAGAGGCAAAAAGGCTTCTGCCCTCACTCAGACACAAATATATAAAAATACACACACACATATATAAAATATATAAAAATATACATAAATATAAAATATATACTTATTATATATTTTATATAACATATAAATATATTTCTTATATATATTTTAATATAATATATACATATATATTTATGTATATATAAAAATATATATATATGAAAAAATGTGTATATATATATTTATATATGAAAAAATATGTAAGCAAACACACACACACACACACACACACACACACACGTATATGAAAAAGGGCCTGGGGAATGGAGATGGCACAGAAATTTTAGAAAACAATAACTGGGGAGTCTAAAATTGTGCTTCTTTACATATCTCTCCACAATATGTTGGGTTGTCTGGAAGTAAAGGAATCTGATATCATGCTCCTCATATGGGATCTGCCAACCAACAGAATCTCCGAACACATCCTAATAGCTCAGAATTGTAAGTACCAACAAGAGATGACATATTGGTATGGCAAGGAGGAAAACCTCAACGATGGCTTATTATTCCTGTGGAATTGAGGTGATCTATTGATAAAAACAATCTGTAGGCTTTCCAGAGACCCAGAGAACCAAGACAAGATGTTTGGGTACTCACTGGCTAACCACTCCCTTGTACTCATCTCAAGAAGGTATTCCAAAGTGAAAAATTCTTAGCAAAACTGTGAAGCAGACCATATCTTGAAGATCTGGAAGAGAGATAGTCACTTCCTGGTAGAATTCCTGAAGCCATAGAGGGGATCTTGAGGAACACTTAAATGAGCCAAATAGAAGAGCCAGTATAACACATGATTTGAACTGAGAAAGCCAAGTACCTGAAAATAAATATCAACAACTGGATACAACCAGTTCCAGAAAACTAATTGAGCGAGGACTGTGACAGGCAGAACCTGCAGATACCTGAACACAAAGTATATTAACAAGACCTGTTTTGCTTTCTCAGAGTGCCCTAAATTTAAACAGAGATTCTATCCCTTATAAGGTCTCCTAATTAATATTCCTAGGGTGAGCTTGAAGATTTTCAGAGTTTTGAGTCAGCAACACAATGTGAAAGGATTAGGAGTAGTCGATTTTTTCTAATCGCGGTTCTACGTGAGACTATTCAAACTTGAGGTGAGGGAAATAAGTGCTAGCATGGACTGAATGTAACTGGTTGGGACAGAACTAACTGTAGATCATGTGCTACATGAACTGACTGTGGCTTCATGGCCAAGAACATGCCTTGGAATTCAACTTTTACATTTGCTTACATGTGACAGTAAAAATTCACTTATCTTTGTCATTCCGATGATGCTCATCATTTATAACATTTAATATATCCTTTTATAACAGCAGGAAACTCCTTTGGATCAGAAATGTTTCTCAACTCTAATTCCTCATGGAGTTGAGGTCTAAAATGGAATACTATTTGAAGTTTCTAAAAATTGAGAGGTTAAAAAACAAGTTATCTGAATGGCTAAGTGGCACTTCTTTCTCCTGCTAACCACTGTTTGCAGAGAACTTTTCATGTGCAAATAGATAAATATTAGACTAGATCATGAAATCATTTTTCTGGTATATTAGTTTTGTGAACATGATTATTTCAACCCAGTATAATTAATTGTGATTAATATTATTTGTCCATCTCTGAAATTTTGAATCTTTTTGCCTGATGGACATCTTTAGTATTGTAGTCTGAAAAAAACCCAAAAATCTCTTTGTATGGATGAAATGTACTTTCACAGTATGGAAGAACAACATATGTTTGAAAAATTCCTGGAAATGATCACTTAACTTCTGGCATTCCAATAGTAAAATTCTGAAAAGAGAGTTGGGTATCCAAAAACACTGAAATTCAATCAGAACAAGACTTTTCTTTGCCCTGAGTGTTTTTGTGTGGCCTAACTACATGTCTATAAGCACACTAATAAGCAGGTATGTTCATGTGAATCCTGAAACAAATACATAGAAGAAAGTCTTACCTATTAAAGTTTATGAGAGTTTCCTCAAATCTGTGATTTGGAATGGGTGCGAATGAGATGTTTTAAAAAAACGCTGGTTGTGAGGAGCAGGGGAGCAGGTGGTAAGGTGGTAAAAGTATTGTACTCCCACATGGCCAATAGTGGTTCAAGTCCAGACCTGGTAGCTTGAAAATCATGCTGGATCTGTGTGTATAGATGCCCAAAATCCCAGGAGGAGAAGGGATTATGGTGTGGCCAAGCGGAGTGATTTCTCACTTTATTTCTCACTGCCTCTGGAAGCACATGTGCCCAATGGCTAAAACCTTAAAAAAAAAAAAATGCTGGTTGGGTGAACATATGTTAAATGAAGGATTTATGTAATAGATGGATCTTGGTAGTTTTCTGTGATCTTTTCATCATAAAACATCTGTAAGAACAGCAATCTAAACAGCTTTCTGAGTTTCTAGGAGAACTCCTTGATCTTACTGTGATCCCTACAAACAGGAATCAGGGACTGAATTTAGTCTCTTCTGTAGAATTCCAGGATACTTAAATTCATGAGATCCTAATCCTTTCTTTTGAAACAGGATAGAATTGCTCAGTCAGGAAGTGAATGATCTCTGCAGTTATTAGCACAGTCCTGAAGTGGCTCCAAAAAGTTAGACAAATGGTTCTACCTAATTTAGTAACTGCTTCTTTGACTTATCCTATGAAGCTTTAATTTGGATGGTGATGCCTGGGCCTGGGCAGAATCTTCACAAAGTAAGACTCTAAAGACTATCTAGGTCTTTTAGATCGATGATTCTTAAACTTTACAGTGAGTCTGTGTCAGGAGGATATTTGCAAAATGCAGATTCTGACTCAGTCAATTGGAGTAAGATTCTGCATTTTTATAATCTCCCAAGTGATATTGATGTGGCTGGTCTGGTGCCCACATTTTGAGCAGCAAAATTTAAAAGGCTTAAAACCCCTTTGAGAATTATGGGGCACCATATTAAAGTTCAATATTCATTTACTTAATTTATCCAGATGAGCTCGTGCAACTAACAGTATTACAATATATATATTGTCATATATATTTGGAAGAGGAGGAGTTTAGTCAATCTTTATTATAGAAACTAATATTCATAGGCTCATGGACACAGATTCTGTGTTATTATTCTTCATTTAGAATAAAATTTTAGAGAAAAAGATTGGCAATTCATACAAAAGAATCTGTTTTATACCTTACCATAAGCTCCTGATTCCTGTTATTGATTGACTGACAGAGGGCATATGCACTTGCCAGAGAGAGAGATCTGAGACATGAATATACATGTGTCCTGTGTGTTTTTCATCCAAGGCCAGGATTCGAACCAAGGACAACCATGTGGGATCACTAGTTACGGGGAAGCTTTCCTGTGATATATTCAACTCTAGTTTTCTACAGATTGTACATTATCTACCATAAAGATCAAGTGTCTTTATTTTAAGTTAATACTTGTTTAAAACAGATTTGTTTGAGAGGTTTAGGGTATTTCCATATTGAATCTACTTATTTTAAGACAAAGAAAACTATGAAGAAATCATTGATACTGACAAAACTCTTGCCAATATTTTTACTTAATGATATTTTAATGCCCTTTGACTTGAATGATGATGAAAGTAGTCTACATTATCATCTATGTATCCAATCAAAAACCACCTAAAATGTCAGTATTACCATGCCAGAGTCTTTTTGAATGAAATGAAAGCAACACCTCTTACATTGTTATGCTGAGTTTAAATGCTACCACTTACAGGGTAGTACTGATCTAAAGTGGTACCATTAACAGCAGTGTGGCAAGTCATTGTTAACCACCTACAGCTTTGTGCTGGGCGAAATTGATGCTACCTATTGCGTTGTAACTAAAGCACTTCTTTTCACAGTTGCACTCCAACTTAAGAGCTCATATTGATAAAACAGGCCAAGGCAAACCTAATACCTCACCATACCCCATTATATGGTGGGTGAACTGTAACTGCTAACCTTTACCTGCCACCAAAGTGCAGTGCCCTTCTTAACAGCACACAGGTGAAGAACAACTGCATGTTATGAATTGAGCTTCCATAAGGGTCTAAACATAAAAAAAACAAACCAAGGCTACCTTCTGGGTACGAGCTTTGTCCAGATATTAGCAACATACCCCAGTCAGGCGGAGTGCTAAAGCTTCACTTGACTGCATTAGCTGTAGCTCTTCACGCTACTGCACTTAATGAAAAAAGCTACCAACCAAAGCACTCCACTCAGCAAAGCTGTTCCCAGTCAAAGGCTAGCAGCAAATAAAATAATGCTACTTCCATAGTATTAGAACAGCAGGCAAGGCTAGGTCATGGAAGGTAGACTAACATGCTTCTTCGCAATAAAGCAAAATCATCTGCTGAATTCAATAAAAGTATGCTATGATACTGAATAAACTATGCATAGAAACAGGTGATTTTGGATAGACCAACTATCAGGCCTATGTAGTAATTATAAATATCAGGCATTTCTACAGGAAATTCTGTTTAAAGTGCACTACCATTGAAAAGAAAAATATTTCTAATCACTCACACTCATTGTGCAAATAAGAGAGGATACCTCTGGCGAAGGCATATATTAAGTAAAGTCAACTGCCACACTCCAGTGATTAATCTCATCTTGGCATTATGTTGGGGATAGGATAGAGATTCTGGAAAACATTCAAAAGTAGGGATGGACATAATCCAAATCGTGGGAATCTGGCAGAAGTTACACATTCTGGTCCAGATGCTCTGTAAACATAGATAAAGGAGAGGTTGAACACAATAACACAGGAACAGGTTTTAGATGGTGTGATTTTGTTGATGAGAAGAACACAGCAAACCTAAAAAAAGGTTACAGAGTTAATTTTGTCACTATCTAAAAAACCTTCTCTATTATTAAATCTGCTGGATATAGAATTAGTTCCTGCAACCATAGTAACACAACTCTTCTATGATGAAGATGGTGGAGGTAAAAGGAAGAAAAAAAGATTTTGTTACAGCATGCTTTTGTGGTCACATAACAATATGTACTTTTAATAAATGCAGTTAAAGGTTGATGCCACACTGACAGGGGTCCCCGGCGTGTGACAGAATCACTTACAGAAGCAGTAAACAACTGACGAGCTCTTTCATGCAAGTGACAAAGAGTTTACATTGAATTGTTATATCTTATGTGCCTTGTTGGCCTATAATATAGAGCTATGGTTTGATGATGTATCCTTCGGGCATTCTAGCAATCAAGGAGTTATTACAAGAGAAGATCAAATATCTTTATACTCTTCATCTGTAAGTAGCTAAAATATGCATTTGGGTTTCATTGATATAGCCAAAGAGAAAGCACTCCTAAATGGAACAGGAGAATCTAGGGCTGGAAGTTAGAGAAGTATCTCAGTTTGTCAATAAAGTCAGTCATGGGAAGGAAAACAAAACAAACATTTACTCATTTTTTTCTAAATTTACTTATTGAATGACTATATTGTCATATTCTGGGAGTTGTCATCCTTGTCTCTCTTGCCTCTCTTTTTACCTTTTACATCATACATGGAAACCATTGGAAAATTTTATTTTCTCTAACTTTCAAATATATTAAGAAATAATAAATTATCATTTAATACCACCTCCCCTGTTTTCATGCTGGTCCAAAACACCATAATTTCTTACCCAGATAATTGCATTAACCTCTTTACTGCTATTTACCACCTACAAGGCATGTTAAAACATAATATCTTGGGACCAGCAGATGGCATAATGGTAACATTGCTGGACTTCCACATAGCTGAATGTGGTTTGAGTCCCAATCCTGATGGCTTAAACTCACATGGACGCATATGCTTGTGCATGCCCAAAATCCTGAAAGGAGAACAGAGAAGAAGGGATAGTGGCATGGCCATCTGCCTGGGGGGGGTGGTTGGGGGATGGTGGTGGTGATTTCTCACTTTCTGTCTCTCTGCTCTCTGTCTCTGTCTGTCTTTCACATGAGCACACTTGCCCTACAGCAAAAATCTCTGTTAAAAAACACACAACAATAAAAATAATGTTTTTCTTTATAAAATCTTGCAATAGCTTCATATTTCAATGAAAGCTGAAGTCTTTTCAGAGACAAAAGTGTTCTACTCAATCAGGTTTTTGTATGATGTTTCCTGCTCTTTTCATCTTGTGATTTAGCTGGTCAGGCCAGAGGACCACAGTCCTGTGGAGAACACCCAGATTCTATGAGAAAGCAAAGCCACAACCCAGTAGGAAAAAGGCCAGACTCCAAACAGTGCCTTCTCACTCCACTCCTATTCACAAAAACCACCATCAAAAACATCAATGGGATGATAACCTGAATGAAAAGTAAACTTGAAAGAGTTAAATAACTGAAATATTTTGTGGTTGTTTCAGTTGCCTTCCCTACTTTTAATAAAGCACTGTTGATACAGCAAGGTTAACATGAGGATTTTGAAAGACTATATTATCCGTGTCTAATCAACTGTGTAATCTATATGTTCAATTGGTTCAAAAGAGAGAACTATCACTCTGGATTGGAGGGCTTAGGAGAAACTTTACCTGAATGGTAACCAGAGTTCTTGAAGAATAAATAAGGATTGGATAGGTAATAACAACAGCAGCAAAAATTGACGTATCAGGGAGGACTGGAATGTTCAAGTAGTAGACACAGGAATGTGTATGACATATGGGAAATTAGAGAAGAGTCAAAGAACTCCAACCAAAAGAAATGTCCAGAAAAGAACATATGCAGGGCCTTCAAAAAGTTCATGGACAATGCATATTAAGAAAAACTACACATGAATTTTAATTAATTTTTTTCCACCAAAATAAACCTGTACTTTAATTTCATTTCTCCTTGAGTTTTCAGGAGTACCCTGATATAAGTGTTGTCTATTCTCCTATAGTAAATCATCAACAATTATCATGGTCATACTTTAAAACATGTTATCACTAGTAACTGCATTCTCACTAAAATATCAACTTCATACACCATCTTTGAAAGTCATTTCTTAATCTCTAACTCATTTGCCCTGAAACCCTTAGTCTATGAATTTGTGGTCTCTGCTCTGTGAAACTCAACCATTTTTTGCTATGCATGTCCTTATTCTCCTTCTCTTTTAAAAGAACACATTCCATGGTCTTGAGACATCCCATCTCTCTCTCACCACATTTCACTGCACTAATTCATCAGATTTGTTGAATCCAATAAATACTCTTATTTCATCTGCCCACAACTATCTGGGATATAATAAGAGAGCCATACAAGTGGACCAATTTCTTTCCTTTTGGTTCCAAAACTTGAGCTTCAAATTTATTCCCAATCATATTTATGTAGTTTTTCTTACTTTATAGAATGACAGTTGCACATATTTTTTTGCATCTTCTCAAATTGTCTATGTGTTCCTTCTGCACCCAAATCTTTATTTCACAGACTGTCCCTACTCTCAATTTATTAGAAGCAATGATATCCTCCTTTACCACTTCTACAAATCCATATGATTCTACTAGTATTCTTTTCCATTCCTTTACTGTTTAAAAGATGTTCCTGTTCCTACCACATGCCAACTCTCTGTCTTTGAATTATGATCTTGTTCTACTTCAAGGTATATACAAAAAAGAAATGATCATTTACGTGACATTGACAAAAAAAATACAGTTACCAGCATGCCTTTGCACTTTGATTTTCCTCTCCCTCTACCTGTGTCAATTTAGCTAAAAATTTCTAAGGAGAATTGCCTCTGCCTGTCATCTCTAGTTTTCCACCTCTGTTTCACTTTTCTAATAACTCCAGCCTTGCTTCTTTTCATAAAAGCCTAGATCCCTCTCTCCTTCATGTTTGTGATCATAACAGCATTTGATATATTTATCTCTGCCTCATTTTGGGGTCAATTTTTTTTCTCTTGTTTTTTTACTTATAGTTTCTTGGGGTTTTTTTTCCCCACTACACTGGGAAGTTTGAGCTTTTATCTTTTCCCTCTTTCCTCCTCCTTTTTTTAAATTTCAATTTATTTATTTGCATTCATTCACTGTACATCATTACAACATACAAAATGAGATTTTTCCATCCATAGTACACTGTATATTGTCTCAATCAAGCACATCAACAAACATGTTATTGTCAGCAAATGATCTTCCATTTCTTGTTTTCTGTATGTTTTTCTCCCCCCCCCATCCTTGATTCCCTATCTCTTACCCTCTGCCATCTCCCACTCTCCTCCCATATCGTCTCTGGTATCTATGTTTGCTTTCTATACTGTTTTCCCCCTACATTTTATTGAATCACTAAAGACCCTAATCAATCCAAATACCCTCATAGCAAACACAGGTGACACACATTTCCATGAACACAAGTCTAACTTCACGCATCCTATAAAGTGGCACCTAGCTGGGGCTATGTATCCTACTGCAGTCATTGAATAGATATACATTTTTTTTTCCTGAAACTTTTTTTTTGTAACTCAATTTACATTCCTTCCCTAAGCATCATCACAGCACACAAAATGC
>NW_006159759.1:3187231-3194234 GCF_000334495.1 Tupaia belangeri chinensis
ATTTGGGGTCCTTTGTATTTCCTGGGACTGGATCTTCGAATGCCTCTCTAGGTTTGGAAAGTTTTCTTGCAGGATTTCATGGAATAGATTATCGATGCCATTATGGGTCTCTTCACCTTCTGGAATGCCAATTATTTGGATGTTTGGACGTTTGATGGTATCTAGTACTTCTTGTATATTATTCTCAAATTTTTGGGCCATTTTCTCAATCTTCGTGGTGGATTTTTCTAGGTCAGCAATTTTCTCTTCTACATCTGAGATTCTATTTTCTGAATGACCTAGTCTGTTTTCAATACTTTCAAGGGAGATTTTGACTTCTTGTATTATAGACTTCACCTCTAGCAGTTTCGTTTGAGTCTTTTGTAAAGCGTGTAATTCCTCTTTTAGATCTTGCAAGAATTTCCTCATCTCCTGGAACTCGTCAACTTCTTTCTCCTTTCTCTTTAGCAGTTCATTATCTCTCTTCTCTTCCATCTCTGTTAGTTTCGACATTATGAATGCCCTAAATTCCTTATCAGACATTTCCATGAATTTCACCGAACTGCTTGTGGATGAAGAAGAGTTACTCTTTTCCCTTGGAGGAGAGGTATTTTCTCGTTTTCCCATATTTCTCATGATCCGGCAGTGATTTCTTGTCATCTGATGGATGGTGTGTTTCTTTCAAATTCTTGAAGTTCAGCCGCTAGCTCGTTTGCTGGAGGCTGAATTAGCAGTAGAAAATCTTCATTCCCTGAAAAATCTAGTTCGCTGGAGCCATGTGGAACCTTCTTCTGAAGGCCCAGCCTCTTCTGCCGCTAGCTCGTTTGCTGGAGGCTGAATTATCAGTAGAAAATCATCATTCCTTTTTTTAAATCAGGTTTTTGCCATAGGGCATGCATGGTCACCACAGAGAAAGAAAGAAAGGGAGTGAAAAATTACCTGGAGATGGCCATGGTGCAATCCCTTCTCCATCATCCTCTTCCTGGATTTAGTCATGTACAGACATGAGCCCAGCATGATTCTCACGTCACAGGATCTAAGACTTGAACTGTTGTCAGCCTTGTGGAAGTCCAGTACCTTAACCACCATGCCACTGGCTGGCATCATTGCCTCCCCATTTGTAACCTTATGTCCAGGATCTAATGGAATGTCTAATCATCTTCATCTATTGACCCTTATCTAGAAAATTTCATCCAGTTACATGGATTGAAACTGAAAGATCCCCTAATAACTCTCAATTAACTTTATATAGATACACAGACACAGGCAGTCCTAAGTCCCTGAGACTGAGACTTATACATCCATCCACCTAATCAACTTATGTATGGTGACAACAAACTTAAGATATTCAAAATAGACCTCTTAGTTTTTCTTCCAAGTATCATACCCTCCCAGCTTTCACAATTCTAGTAAACAGTCCCCTATATACTTAGCTACTCAAAGTAAAAACCTTAGAATTCTTTTTTCTTTTTCTTTATTCTCTCATATTTTTATAAAAAATTTAAGCCAAATCTGTTTACTTTTCTCCATTTTTAATGGTAGTTTCAAGATTCATTTTCATTATTTCATTACACTAAGTGACTTTGAAGTGTCAGAATACAAGTATTTCTATGTGTATAAAATTCTTATGTCAGGCATTTGTCAGCAAGTTTTTGATACTCTCTGTATTTCCCTACCCTTTATTTTCCCTGCCTTCTCTTATCCTAATTCATGCCACTTTTATACAAACTTTCCCCAGACTCTCTTTTCCCCATAATTCTTTTTTTTTTTTTTTCTTGAGAGGTTTTTGCTATAGGGCGTGTGTGCTTGCCAAACAGACAGAGAGACAGAGAGATAGAAAAGGAGAAATCACCCCCCAGGGGGAATGGCCATGCCGCAATCCCTTCTCCTCCATTCTCCTCTCGGGATCTTGGGCATGCACGCACACGCGCCCAGCGTGAATTTTAAGCCACTGGGTCCGGGACGCAAACCGCGGTTGACTACGTGGGAGTCCAGTGACATAGCCATTACGCTAACTGCTGGTCCCCATTACTCCATAATTCTTAAAATATATAACTCACATTCTTATCATTTTTTTCCCATCCCCACTGAACAAAGAGGTTTTGTAGATTATGAAAAATAAGCTCTCCTTGTCAGAGCTAGCAAGGGGTTAAATTTGCTGGCCAGTGAACAGTTCTGAACTCTCCATTTTTTTCTTTTAAACATTTATTTATCTCTTCATCTATTTATTGTGGTGATTTTTAAGCCACCAGGTTTGGGACTTGAACCATGGTTGACCATGCATGAATCTAGCACGTCAACAACATGTCACCTGCTAAACTCCTTTTGAGGACCCTAGAAGGAGCAGGAAGGCAGAGTCAACTGGAGGAGGTTATGACACAGGCAGCAACGATCCCTAGCCACAGGGGACTGAAATCAAAGGAAGCACAAAGTCCTCATGTTCGTTAGAATGGTCATTTATTCTTAGCATTTATAGTCTGCGTGCTTTTCTTGATGTTTCGTAACATGCTTATTGTATCTTTACTTGGCATATAGGAAATATTTACTTCTTTAGATATTTTTAAAAAAACTGAATCCTAAACTTTCACTTTGTGCTAGCATTCCTGATATTATGGTATTTTATAAACACCAGGATAGTCCAGGTGACTGGCACAAATTCATCTTTTAAGGACTTAGATCCCACTAACGTAATGGATGTATCCTTAATCATCCTTTCATAAAATGTTCTTCCCTGATTATTTATGTATTGAGTGGATGTTTTACAGTGTGACTCATCTCCATTCCCCTCTTCAATTCTCCTATACCCAAGGCTGTTACAAGAATCTTATAAGGACAGGAAGCTTGTTTTATATTTCTATGAACATTGTGTCCCATTGCTACTTTTCCAATGCTGGGGACATGGTATTTGTTGCATATGCACTAGACTGGTAATAATGATTCACTTTTAAGTTGATATCAACATAAAAGTGTGTATTTAAGTTATTTCTTTTACTCAAATATCTTTTCATATATTTTTTAAAACATAAGAATTTGTGAATATAAATGTATTTCCCACCTATCTGTAAAAAAAGGAATTTGTGATTCCGACTAACATGAAAAATTTCTATAGACAACATATTCCCAAGATCACCTTTGATTCACTTTCTATTATGACTTTTTTTGAAGGTAAAAAGACTGTTTTCATATTCTGAATATACATGTGTATTCATGCACATTTAACACACTTCCAAATTATTGCACTTATGCATCCTACTGATGGTGGTTTCTACTGAAACTGCAAACTCACAGGTGGTATAACTGTGTTTGTTTGGTCTAGTTCCATCTTGTTTTCAGCTGACAGTAGTTTAAAGCATTTCTCTCTCCTAAAAAGTGTATCTGGGCCAGCCTGTAACATGTTGGTTAAAATGACTGGATCCCACATGGTTGACAGCATGGTTTGAGTCCTGAGCCTGGCAGTTTGAGAAACGTGCCAGGTGTGCATGCCTGTGTCCAAAGTCCTGAAGGAAGGGAGATGGAGGAGAAGCAATGGTTTCCTTCCCTTCCCCTCACGGAGAGCATGCAACCCTTCTGGGGGGAAAAATAATATCCATTTTAAAGCTGCCCCTTTAAATTCTTCCCCTTAGGGACCAGCAGCTGGTGTAATGGCTATGTAGCTAAACTCCCAATATAGTCGACTGTGGTTCGAGTCCCAGACCTGGTGGCTTAAAGTCACGCAGGGCGTGTGTGTATGCGTGCCCAAGATCCCGAGAAGAGAATGGGGGAGAAGGGATTGCAGCATGGCCATCCCCCCTGGAGGGTGATTTCTTGCTTTCTGTCTTTGTTTTTCTAGCGAGCATACACGCCCTATAGCAAAAACCTCTCAAAAAATAAAAATAAAAAAAAAATAAAGTCTCTCCCTTTTATTAGGACAGGGTTTATATTTTTTGCAATATTGGCCCCAAACAGTATCCTGCCTGTCCAGATACAAAACAATATTGTATTTACTATTTTCACTTCTTGAAAAAAAAAAAAAAAAGTCAAGCCTAAGTATACTTGAGGGAAAACCATAATTACTTCATATAATTAATTACTTTTCCACAACAGCAACTGTGACAATTACTCATTCTGTGAAACTCTAATCACATTACAGAAACTTGTTCCAGTTACTTAGCTCCCAACACAGGTAGGAATATTGTTACCGGGTTGGTCTGGATTGAGACCTGTTTCACTGCTATACTGATATGATTTTTACCACCTTGGATTTCCCTAGCCTCTGAAGTTAAACAGAGGTCAGATGTTAGCCCAGATGTCACCTGCTGGGTGTCTATAAATCTGCCAGCTTTAGAAGTTTTCTTTTCTCTTTAATATATTAAATAAAATGGCTTGAAGACACAGACAAAAAGGGGTAGAAAGTTCAAATTCTCCTACTTCCCACACCTGCTCTCTTAGAGCTTGCTAGATGTTTAATGTCTTTGTGGGACACTTTGTCTCAAAGTCCTTATTCTTGCAAATTTCAAATTTTACCCAAGAGCATTTACTTTTCCTTCTTTTTAATCTGAAAATGACACAAACATGGAACACAGTGTTTTCCCTTGACTTCTTTTTTTTTTTTTTTTCGGAGAAGTTTTTTTTTTTTAATTTTTGCTATAGGATGTGTGCGCTCGCCAGACAGACAGAGAGAGACAGTGAGACAGAAAGCGAGAAATCACCCCCCAGGGGGAAGGGCCATGCCACAATCCCTTCTCCTCCATTCTCCTCTCGGGATCTTGGGCACGCACGCCAACATGCCCAGTGTGAGTTTCAAGCCACTGGGTACGGGACGCAAACCAAGGTCGAATACATGGGAGTCCAGCGACATAGCCATTATGCTAACTGCTAGCCCCCTCCTTTGACTTCTATAAAAAATCACTTATATAAAGTGATTGTGTGTAGTAGTCTAGAGCTATAGGTTTCAGGTTAAGAGTAGATAAGGTAGAATGGAAGTCTTAGGGCTTTCTCACTAACAAAGTATCTTCCTCAGGTTTGGTTGAAATAGCTGAAAACATCCACTCTCACACAGATATGTAGTCAAAAAAGAGAGGAGTGTCTTACTAGTCTTTCTAGGTTATCACAGATTTTATTTTTCTGTTATACCAAAATGCAAAAACCAATTGTTTCTTTAACTCCAGTTGCAATGAGTAATCTGAAATCCTATCAGTTAACTTTGTGTACTCTGCTAAAGTAAAATCCTTTTTTTCTGTCTTGTCTTTTGAATAGATGTTATCTTTGTGTGATTTTTGTAACACCACATTTGATCATTTGAAAATATATTAATTCATTGGCTTGTACAGATCTATAAAATTAACCTATTTTGTTATACAACATGTAAGCAACAACAACAAAAAGAAAACAAAAATCCCACAATACTTGTTATCAGAAAACTCTGTAGGTATTGGGAAAGAAGTCTACTGCATGAGGGTAGGTAAAAGTTTTCCAAAGTTTTAGTTTTTATGTGAAGGCTTGAATTTTTATTGGCAACAGATACCACCAGTTGTTTCCCCTTAAGTATCAGATCTCCCTAGTTCATTTTTACAAAAATATCTGCTAAACATACAGGTCTGAAAAACAATTTGTGTCTTTCTTTTAAACAAAAATGGTGTTTTATGGAAAAGAAGCTGCTAGTTTGTGTCACAATTCCAACCATCACCGCACAGTCTCCAACAAAAGCACAGGGTTTTTCCCTGAAGCAATCGTACTTCTGTAAGAAGTAGAAATATTTATGTGTATGTCTTATTTCTATTTCTGTACGAAGACATTTCTAGTCTTAGGTATATGTCATAAATTTCTCAAAGATGTGTATTATTCCAGGGCTTCATTTAGTAAAATTAATTTTTCTTGTGATTTCATCAAGGACATTTTCGAATGAGAGTAGATTTCATTTTTTTTTTTTTATATTGTTTGGTGCTACTGCCCTGTGTGACCAGTTGCACCAGCATATTCTCACCATGGCTTTTGTTCCACTAGTGAAAATAGTAAGACAATAAAAAAGGCCCATGATAGATTTGCATTATGTTCAAAATAGTTTTGATACCAGGGAACCTCTGATGCACCTCCAAGATCATGTGATCTGTGACCTACACTATAAAAATGCCTGCACAAGGATAAAAGAATAAGGTGGGACTGAGTGGCAATCTAGGAGGAAAATAGTATTATTTTCAACTAGAATTGTGAGGCAATTTCAGAGCCGGAAGTGGATGACCTGGTAACATACCATACACTTTCTCCCAAAAAGGGAGTACAAGGCTGAATAATTTAAATATTCCATAAGTTACAAAATTAGTTTGAGGAACTCAGCAGAGAATGCTTGGTACAAAATCATATCTTTATTAGTGTTTTTGATATTAATAATTCTCTGACCTATTTCATGGGGTTGATTTTATGGTTATGGCTATAATTCATAGCCAATAACAAATAAATACAATAGAAACTTGGGGGAACTACCCACTATAAAAATCTTCAAGAACGTAGAGTGATTGTTAAGTATTTAAAAGACAGCAATTGAAGGATGGTCTAAACTTTGTTTTTGATACATATCTATGCTAATTATCATGAAATATTCCTACAAACATTGTCAAATATTCTATTTTGTTCTTTTTATCACTCTAAGAATAAATTTTCCCTCTTTCTCAATGGAAAAAAATCTGCCATTCATGTTTCTAATTAAATAAAATCATAACATTTTAGAACTAACAACTATATTGACATGAGTTATAGCAAAGTGCATAGTAGAAATGTAAGCACTTTGTTTCTGCCATAACTTCTGCACATTAATCTACTAAACATATTTTATTTGTTCTGGATTCTATGCTTTTTCCAGATACTGGTATTAGTAATTTGTGGATCCACAAGTTAAATACTCTCTATTTTTCTTAAACAGGAAGAGTCCATTTAAAGCATGTGGCTATGGAATATGAGTACTTTGGGGGAAGGGAGGGAAGTTGGGCAAAAATCTCTGTAATGTTTCCAAGCACATAAACAGCCAGTAGAGTTCTCTGTACAGAATGAG
>NW_006159759.1:3194649-3204712 GCF_000334495.1 Tupaia belangeri chinensis
CTGTACAGAATGAGAATGCAATCCTGCTTCAATGCACTTGTCTTTTCTTTCATCTCCTCAAACACCCTCAATACGTTATTACTCTCTTAACTCTTATCTTCTGCTAGAAGAATTTTAGTCTGAATTATTTAACAACTGTGCCAGTGAGGGTCCAAGAAAGACCACTTGTAAAATCATGATTAGTATAAAGACCCCTGGACACTTTTCCCTCTTTGGCTTAAGATTTGGTCAGTCTAAGATTTGTACTGTGGTGTGAATGCTGTGTACCTCCAAAATTTCTATACTGAAATCCAAAGGCTTTAAGGTGTTGGAATTAGGAGGGGGCTTTTTGGAGATGATTAGGTCAGGAGGACAGACCCTCCTGAATGGGACTCTTGTCCTTATAAAAGTCACCTCAGAGAGCTGCCTTAGTCGATTGTATGGGTGAGCACACAGCAAGATGGTACCACCCGTGAGAAAGCAGGGCCTCACCAGTTCCCACATCTACAAGTGACTTTTGACTCTGTACTTTTGGTTCCAAAAACAGAGAGAAATAAATTTATCTTGTTTAATAAACAAGCCATACTTTTTATAGTAATTTGTTACAGAAGCTCAAAGGGACCAACCCCATAACCTCTGTGAATGACAACTGTGTAGGGTGGTCTTTTCCTCTGATTTGTACATAGTTTTCAGGACATTGCCTGATTTAGAATATTGAACACATTTTTACTGAAAACATATCAGTGAAAGATTACCAGTTTTCTATGTCAATAAGAAAATGTGCAAGTATATGTAATGCACTCATAAGATGGAGTGAAAAGTTTTACATGTTTCCAACTAGTGCTTTAAAATGTCTTACCGGATTTTCCTTCTCCTGCTCTAGATAGCATTCTTAATAGGTCCTCAGCTTTCCATATACTTTATGGTATTAGAACAAAGTATGTTTGGGCCATTGAAACTCATTTTTAAAATACTAATATTTCTAGCCCCATCTAAACAAAAACCTTGATCTCTCAGTCTGACTCTCCTTACCAGCTAGATTTGGCTTGCTTTATAGCTTGAGGGCCTATGGTAGGGTAAAAGGGGTGTGTTTTGTTCTTGGTTTACATCTTTGTCTTTCTCTTCTCCTGATAAATTTTTCAGATGCTTTCAGAAATATAAAGGCTGAAAATCTTAGTTGCGTGGTGCAGTTTGATGTGGCTAATACGGGCTGTAAGGTGGCTGCCCAAGTGCTAATTCTCTAGTGGATTATGAATGACGGACCTTTGACAGTCCCTTCTACTATGACACACCAGGTCCCCCAAAAGACAAACTTCTCACTTCAGGATGACTTAAGCTGGCCCTCTTACCAGTTACAGCTCCTAGGAGGAGTGTGGCCTCCTCTTTTTCTGAAGCCACCTCCTGTTGGTGGCATTGGCTAGAATCAATAAAGATGATCCAATCTGGCTAATTCTGCACCATCAACTCCTGTCCACAGAATGTTCTTGATCCTTTGCCCTTCCAAAAGCTAGGACTTAGTGTATTCCCTACTACCTCTGAATTGCATTGTTTCAAGAATAGCTTATCAACTTCCTGACCTCAGGAAACAACATGGTTTCCATACTTTTTGAATACCATATCACCCTCCCTCAATATCTACAGAAAACATGACAGGCTTCCCCCAAGATTGTTCTAAGTTTTTTTTCCTTATAACATCTGAGTTTCTATCACTGAGTAAGCATTTCATAGTGGAGTGAGAGGTATGTTTCTTCCTGCAGATGCTCCAATAGCCACAAACAATGCTCCAGAGCTTACTTTTGTTTCCCCCTAAATGCCACTGCCATCAGCTTTATGTAGCTAGGTGACTTTTTACTTCTCTTAATTTTATTTAAATTTCAAATTGTCTGATTATTTACATAAAACTATATTGGATGTATTTGAGTAAATATGACATGGATGTGTCTAGCACTATTCTCTCAAATACTGTGATATTTACCATCTGTTCTCAATGTTGAGGTATTACAGTTCTGAGAGATTGGAAAATAACATTAGCATGTGAAAGGGCATTTAAACTATGTAGCCTAAACCACTGTGCTACAGAGAAAGAAATGACTTGCCCAAAGTCTCACGACTCATGGCTAAGTTAAAACTAGTATTTGCCCGAGTCTATTTTCCCCAAAGTGTCTGATTATGTACAACTTGAAAGGAGTGATTTCTGGAACCTGATTTGAAATTATGTTTAAAACAAGATCTGACCATACAGAATAGCCTTTCAGAGTGAGTTCATGGAAAGAACATTTGATAATCAGGTTTGTTTTATAACTTTAACATCTCGTTGGATGGGATCCAAAACAGATTAGATTCTTGTCAATTGATGCTCCATAAAAAAACAGGTGACAGTGTATTAATTTCCTACCCAATTCACTGCATTCTATTCGACAATAATAACTGTTTATTTCTTAAACTCAGTGTTACCTTGTATTTTATCATCATTACTTTCAAAATCATCTCCCCTTTTAGTCTTTATTTTTATCACTGGTTTCACTATTCTTCCACATCTAGTTCCAAACAGCAGACAAAAACATCATTTACTCTCTCTTATTTTGTCTTTTATATTTAGTAGGTGTTTTAGTCTACCATTGTATTGCTAATAGGAATATTGGAAACTAGACAATTTATCAAAATAGTCATTTATGCAGCTCACAGTCCAAGGTCCAAAGTCAAAGGACTTAGTGGTACGAGTCTTTCAGCTGCATCATGGTGGATGGCAAAAGAGCGTGATTTGTGTCAAGATTTTCTCTCTTATTTTTTTTCCCATAAGCCTACCTGGAGTCAGTCATGATTCTCCTTTAGAAGCCCTTTATTTGGGAGGGGGAGGGAGAGATGTTGGTATAGTGTGTACACTTGCTGGAGAGACAGAGAGAGAGAAAGAAAGTGAGAAATTGCCCCCTAGAGGGATGGCTATGCCACAATCCCTTCTCCTCCATTTTCCTCTTGGGGTTTTGGACATCAATGCACACACACCCAGCATGAGTTTCAAGCTACCAGGTCTAGGACTTCAACTATAGTTAGTCACATGGGAGTACAGTGCTTTTACCAGTATGCTACCTTTTGGCTCCAAAGCCCTATCTCTTGCCAGAATAATTATTGGGTTGTTTGAAAAGTCATGACATGTTTTTGCATAGAAAAACATGCCATGGGAACCAGCAGTTGATGTAATGGCAATGCTGCTGGACTCCCATGTAGTCAACCATAGTTTGAGTCCCGGACCCAGTGGTTTAAACTCACCCCAGGTGCGTGTGCATGTGTTCCCAGGATCCCAAGTGGAAAATGGAAGAGAAGGGATTGTGGCATGGCCATCCTCCCAGGGGGATGATTTCTTGCTTTCTGTCCCTCTCTCTCTTTCTGGTGAGTGCACGTACCCTATAGCAATCCCCCTCTCCCCCAAAAAAGTAAAAATTAAAAAAGAAGGGAAAACATGTTATGACTTTTCTAATGTCCCAATAGCTCAAGTTTTCACTGCTCAATTCTGTTATGGTGGCTCAACTCTATTTTTCCTTTTCCGGGGGGGGTGGGGCAGATATATTCAAATTATAGTAGGTACCAAGTCCACTAGATTATATCCATGAACACATTCTTCCCATGCCCAGGTCTTCTACCTTCAACAATTCATTCCCTTGATAATCACCTAATATTATTTTTGGTAAAATTAACACAAATAAAGTTTTCAACTACTTTTGTCCAAGTTATAGAATATAAATTTAAAGACAGGGGTAGCGTTTTAGATCTGTTTGAGAAATCCCTATGCTGCTGAGATTGTTTTTACATAATGATCATTTAGCTCATGCTTGAACTTTCTTTACTGAGAAATGACAGACCGTCTTGAGATAGAGGCAATTTTACTACAGAGCAACTTTGGAAGTTTAGTATGATCTTTTTAGACAAATTAATTCTACCCTTTACTTTTCTGTAGCTTCTACTGGTTTGTCCCTTCAGATCTTTTAGAATAAGTCTAAGCTGCTTATATGTGACAAACTTTCAGCTATTTAAAGATAGCAGTCATATGGGGTATTAATCTTTGGAAATTTGGTCTTAAGATGAAATTCCTGGTTATCGGCTATGTGACAATTTTTTCTTGCTGTGGAAACTGAGAGGCTTTTACATCTCACTAAGACAGGAAAATAATATTTATATATGTTACATTAAGAAATAAGGTAATTTTCTTCAAAGTCTTTATATTTTGTTTTATGTCATGTACAATTATAGTGCCTTATGAGAGAATTACAAAAACCAACTATAAATATCCTACATTAAGATGATGGTAAGCAATTGGAATAATTATTGTCTGAATATAAAAGAAGACACAAGTGAAATCACACCATGGGCACCATGGGAGTATGACCAGGACATGTCCTCAGAATTCAACTATAGTAATCCTTTCTATCTGTCCTCCTAAGACATTTGTATCTTGGAGTTCTGAATCTTTCACTCACTGGCTTACCAAAAAAAAAAAAAAAAAGATTAAGCCAATATTGGGACCAGCAGTTAGCATAATGGCTATGTCGCTGGACTCCCATGTAGTCGACTGTGGTTCGTGTCCCGGACCCAGTGGCTTAAAAATCACACCGGGCGTGTGTGCGTACGTGCCCAAGATCCCAAGAGGAGAATAGAGGAGAAAGGATTGTGGCGTGGCCATCCCCCCTGGGGGGGTGATTTCTCACTCACTTTCTGTCTCTCTGTCTCTCTCTGTCTGTCTGGCAAGTGGACGTGTCCTATAGCAAAAACCTCTCCAAAAAAAAAAAAAAAAAGTCAATGAATTTCAGTAGAAATCTTGTAAGAAGTAAATAATCTTTAGGTAAAAAATTCCCATAAATATTGGCTTAATCTTTTTTTTTTTTTTTTTTTGGAGAGGTTTTTGCTATAGGACACGTCCACTTGCCAGACAGACAGAGAGAGACAGAGAGACAGAAAGAGAGTGCGAAATCACCCCCCCAGGGGGGATGGCCACGCCACAATCCTTTCTCCTCTATTCTCCTCTTGGGATCTTGGGCACGTACGCACACACGCCCGGTGTGATTTTTAAGCCACTGGGTCCGGGACACGAACCACAGTCGACTACATGGGAGTCCAGCGACATAGCCATTATGCTAACTGCTGGTCCCAATATTGGCTTAATCTTTAATATAATTCTCAGACCTGGCATTTCTACTATGACATGATTTTGAGGTTTTCCTTTGATTTCCCTCCCCAAATACATTTTTGATCATCTATATGTTTTATTTCAGTGATATGATTGAGTGTGAAACTGAAAATAAAGCCAATCATTGTCATAATAGATGCAAAGCAGATTGAGCCTCTCTCTTATTCCAGACATTATTAATATAGCTAAAGATAGTGTTAGTTCTTTTTTCAGTAGACATGTCAGCATTGACTGACAATGAAGTTATTAAATAGCCATTGACTATCTCAAGGTCTAAGTTGTTAGACTTCTCTCTTTCACATTACTGCAATAGCTTCCTACCTGTTCTCTGTGCTTTCATTCTTTCTGAGCTCTAGTCTATTTTGCATAAAGCAGCAAGGATAATCTTTAAAAATGTTATCAAATTATACCTTTCTTCTCCTCAAACTCTGGTCTGGTCATTTCCTATCTTGTTTTTGTATCATCTATCACTCTTCATGTCATATACTCTTTGTCCATGTTGGTTTTTCTCTCTTCTGTACATTCATTCTGTTCACACTTGAGGCCTTTGATACTTGTCTTCCTGAAATACTTTTATTTTTTGCAGATATTCACGTGGCTTGCTTTCCCATAATAACCAGATCTTTCCTTAGAGACCTATGGACAGTGAACTTTCTTGCTTATCCTGTGTAAAGTAACACCTTGCTGCCCCATCACTAACCATATCACTTCATTAATCTTGGCTACTTGACTTCTATTATAAATGGAGACTATCTCTACCAGATCTTGTATTACTTATTTTCCTGCTAAATTGGCTATCTTCTGTAGTAAAATGTGAGTTCCACAGAGTCACAGATGTGTCTGTCTTGTTCAGTGCTGTATCCTTACTCTGAATTACCACAGAAGAGCTAGCAGATGGTCACATAAGTCCTAAAGGTTTCTACAGGGCCAACTGCAGCCAGTCCTGTCAGGTCTATGTACTGAGTGGGAATGGTTGCTATAAGGCTGAATGGCTTCGTTGAAGGAAGTGAATATTCAAAGATTTTACCTGTTTTATTTTTTTCCTTTCTTCCATTTACTGGATATATTTATAATCCCCTGAACTAATCTTAGATCATTGCTATTGCTTTAACTCAGCACTTCAGTATGTCTGAAGAAACTTTGGCTTAGTTCTTGGTACTGATAACACCAGAATGACCAGGTTAATGAAACCAAGATAATTAATCTTATTGGGATGTTTTCTGACCAAAAATTTTATAACCAGGAAGCTCATGCAAAATGAATAAATAATTAAACAAGTAAATCTTTCTTTTTATGCATTATAAAATAAGTATCTTATACTTTATAAGAAACTTCATGTTAGTTCCTGTATAAAAAATATTAAAAAGAACAGACAATATCTCTGTTCTTATAGAACAGATAGTCTTATATGTTACTACAAGCATACAAAGTCATAATTGAAAAATAAACAAAATACTAAAAAGGAAAAGATCATCACTTGAAAACCACTATTCTTAATGTGGATGATCCAAATTATTCTAGTATATTCTACAGCCACAATGAGGTTAAGGCTATACTATAGAAAATAATAATGCCACTCACCAACTGGAACACATCACAGAGAATAACTAAATTTTCTCAAAAAATTTTCATTATTTAAGCCATTATGAGAGCTATTCTGGAAAGTATCATTTTCTAAATGCTAGTACAGAAAAATATTGTGGCCTACAACTATATCAAATAAATATCAGTACATGTAAATTGAATTTGAAAAAGTTTAAGAAATCTGACAAAGTTGATTGGTGGTGAGCAGAACAGGATTTTCCAAAGGGGAAAATACATAGTATTCAACACTTAACTCTCTTTCATTTTCACAGTTATACACAAGTCATTTTATATGTGATATATGATCAATATTTGGATCATGAGAAATGTAATAAAATTTGCTTAAAATCAAGAAAGTAAGAATTTTGTTCTGCATTTCATCAGCATCTCAACTGAATCTGCTTGACAGCTCCATGAATATAACTGTCTTTGCATTTTATATTCTGAATAGAATATAAAGCATGTATCTGTACTTGAATCAATGAGATACAGAAAAAAATAAATCTGGGGGCTGACCAATTACTCAAATGTCATTTTCTTCCATTTGCGATAGTGCACATGCACCTAAGAGTGAGTTGGGGGAGAGAGACAGGGAGAGGGGAGCACACTCCATAGGACCTGGTCACATGACAATCCCTTCCTGCAGCCAGTCAGGTGTTCCTGCATGTGTCAGGCAGGTTCACCCTGCCAGGGATCTTAACTGTTGGCCTCATGTAGGATCCAACTTCTCTTCAGCAGCACATTACTGCTGCTCCACAAGGCTGGCTTTGAATAATTTGAGTAACACAGAAACATTTTGAATAATAGGAACTTTTGAGTAACACGGGGACAGTTGACTTACTAGATGCTCATGCAAAGCAATAAAACAATCTTTACAGAAATACATAGTTTTCAGTAGTATTATTGTGGTAAAAATTTATCTCCGAAAAAATTATCAATATTCATGCACAGATTAATATGGACACTTGATACAATGTGAAGTTTTGGAGCATTATTTTGTAATAATAAAGAGAATCAACATAATATGACTGATTTTCCATCAACAAAGATGTATCATTGTTAAAAATAATAATGCCAGTACCAGTCAGTTCAGTTTAAGGAGTCTGAGGTAACTTCCATGGCATTTTCTAGTTAATAAAACAGTGTGATGTACGTTGTAGAATCCTCGGCCAATCATTAAGTGGAAAAATATTTCTCAATTAATACATACATAAAGTTTATTTATTTCTTCTAAGGCAGAGAAACCAAAAAGGATCCTGATGCTGCAATCGACTCCCAGCTTCAGGGAACCAGGGCCATGGGCACATGTTGACACTGGCAAACACAGGGATATCTTGGTATGTAAACCCAGGACCTTCCCATGTGGACTCAGCATCACAGAGTGAGGTGTTACTGTGATACCACTTTGGCTAGCCGATAAATATATTTTTAACGTAAAAGAAATAACACTTAGCTGTCCTAATAAATTAGTTAATTCTCTCTTTAATACACTGAGGCACATATTTACTTTCATTTGCCTTGGATGCTAAACCTGGCTCTTTAGTTGCTGGTTTAATTTTATATCACCCCAGGAACTGCTGACAATTACAGATACCTTTTAACATTTTCTTTGCCTTCAAGATAAAAATAACAAAACTCCCTTCATGCAGGTGACCTGCCCCCACCCCCTGCCAACAAGGAAAAATTAAATTGTCTTCTGATTAATTACACCTCTAATACCACCAGTGCACAGCTGATAAGAGTCAATGTAGGTTCCCACACTGAGGTAGTCTCCATTATCATGGCTTCCTGGGGGACCAATACAATGTGCAAACACGTAGTTTTTAAACGGTCATGGAGGAGCCATAATCCATTTCTCTTTCTCAACTGCGGTAAGCCAGTCAGAATTAATATTATCAGGCACCTGTTTTCTGTAACACTTCTGTTTCCCTTTTCCTTTGTAAGTTCTTAGGCAGCACTAACTGGCAGTGACAAAGTTCTGTGCCATTTACCACACTGCCACCGAGAAGAAGGAGAGTATTTGTATAAGCTTATCAATGACAGACACTCTCTGTTCAACAGTGTATCATCCTTTTGTCAGAAAGAACAAACTGTCACCTTTCCAATAAAATGGATTTAATGCAACGAAGGAGAATGGGGTCAAAATAGAAGGGGAAAAGTGTCATTTTGTTGTTGTTTTGAAAGCAATACAGTTTACATCAGAACTATCTAAAAGTAATTCAGAAGAACGTTGCTAGATACACTTATGTAGGTCTAGGGAGGAGGTTCACTGCAGCCCTGAGCAACTGGATCTCTCTCTTTGTCTCACTTTCCTGTTGTCTGGTATGTTGAAAAACATTGCTACAGGAGGCAGCATCTCATAACTCTTCTTCTCGTTACTATCTACATGATAGTGAGAAACTCTCAGAGCCTCATCTGCACGGAAAACGAACAATATTTTACCAGTCCAAGGACAAGGAACTAGACAATAGAAAATAATTTTTTAAAATTTTATATTTACTCAGGGGTTTATTGTTATTGTTTTTTAGTGTAGAAATGCTATAAAAATCCCTAGTTTTAGTAAGCATAGTTAAATATGATTCTTACTAATTTAATGACCAATCCCCATCTTGGATGGCCCTTTCCGAGTTTTCAGTACCCTCCTACTATAATCAAAACTTTAACGAGAGCATGCACTCCATGGCAAAAACTTCTAAAACAAAGAAACACTTTAAAAGGAGACCCTCTCTACCCCATGAGGTGTGAACCTGCTCAGGTCTGGTCCTTGGTACTCTTACTCCAGCGCTAGTAAACCTAACTTCTGTTTGCATTTCCACCTTTGGTGGAAATTCTTTTACCACCTCCATGCTGGCCCCTCTGCCCCATCTGTAGTAATCACAGATCTCTTCACTTGCTATAGTTATTCCTTATCTAGAATTGACACATAAAGGGAATCACACAATATGTACCTGTTTGGACTAGTTTCTTTCAATTAGCAAAATGCATATAGGATTTATCCATGTGTTGGTGTGGCTTGCTAGCTCATATTTTTTTTTATAATTGAGTAGTATTTAATACATGAATATTCTACAGTTTTTGTTATCCATTTACCTATTTAAGATTTTTGCTATTTCCAATTTATGGCTATTATTAACAAAGGTCTTATAAACATTTGTGTGTAGATTTCAGCATGGATGTAAGTTTTCAGATCTGTTAGGTAAATGCTCAAGAGCTCAGCTGCTTAATCATATGCTAAGACTGTGCTTAGCTTTGTACTACCTGACTATCCCCCACAGTGACTGCACCATCTTGCATTCTCACCATCGATGGGCGAGCATTCCT
>NW_006159759.1:3204852-3214863 GCF_000334495.1 Tupaia belangeri chinensis
CCATTATTGTCATCTGGTATTGTTCTTATTCATTTCTATTTTTCTGAATTTTGGTCACTTTTGATATGTGTAATGGTTTTCTCACTGTTGTTTCATTATGAATTTGTTTTTAAGATAAGGTTTTATGTCCCTGGAGAGTTGCCAACTTTTTATTATGCTCAATAGTCAGTTTTAAACAGAAGGTTATACATAAATTCTTTTATATTTTTTTGGCTAAACACACACAAGATACTCCATCATTAAAAAAATATCAAATAAAGCAAATGTATAATAAAATATTGGTCCTCTCTTACTTTTTCAGTCACTTTTGCTGGTTCAAATAGCAGTAACATTATAAAATGTGCTCAAAATATACAGCTTAATTACCTTCATTTTCTGGAATAGTAATTAACTCAGTGTCTCAAACAGACCTTCTAATATGATTCTTATATAGAACTAAAGTAGTAACACACACACAAATAAAGAATAAAATACCAAATAATAAAACAATCTATTACTAACTGCAAGTATTAATCAAATACAGAGAGCAGAATAAAAGCCTACTTCCAGAATAACATGAGAGGAGGATGACAGCTTATTTTGAATATAATCATTCACGATAACTAATTAGTTCACATACCTGATCAATTTTATGTTAAACAGATATCTAAAGCAGGGCAGAAATTAATTTGCTTTAAAAATAATATATATTTGGGAACCAGCAGTTAGCGTACTGGCTATGTCGCTGGACTCCCACGTAATCGAACGCGGTTCGCGTCCCGGACCCAGTGGCTTAAAACTCACGCCGGGCGCGTGTGCGTGCGTGCCCAAGATCCAGAGAGGAGAATGGAGAAGGGATTGCAGCGTGACCATCCCCCCTGGGGGGTGATTTCTCACTTTCTGTCTCTATGTCTCTCTCTGTCTGTCTGGTGAGCGCACGCGCCCTATAGCGAAAACCTCTCAAAAAAAAATAATATATATTTGTTACATATTAAATGTGGTTATGATAAAGATCAGATCCTATGCAACAATTAGAAATGTCCTTTGTTTTAAAATTTTCTTTCTGCTTTGCCTATGTTTAAAATGCTGCTTACCTTCAAACTCAGCTTCATCATTCCTATCTTCCAATGTTTCATCTATTACATGGAAAAAATAGCACTGAATTGCCGTGGGCTGAAAATTTAGTGATTGTGGACCCTCATACTTCATGTTGAGTATTTTTCTTTTTGCATAACTACTTTATATTATCTCTTTTGGAGTGACCGTTTATTTGGAAAAGTAGTGTTGGTTCAGTACAAAGAAATAGAACTCTGGGTTGCTATTGCAGATTACCAGTCTGCCTTCATCTAGCATTGTCAGATTAATAACGAAAAACAATGGATACTCAGTTAAACAAATTTTAAATACAATTAAATGTAACACAAAATATACTGGAACTAAAAATAAAAGTTTTAAACCTCAAAGCTGGGTATCTTGAATTTTATCTAGCAACTCTACCACTCTCCCCATCAGTTACTTTATGAGGTGAAGGGGAGAATGACATTCAGATATAAGAGAAAAAGACTAAGGTCAGGAGAAATGGTAATACTGCACAGAAAGGAAAAATATAAGAATAAAATGTCTGATTATTCTATTTGTCTTTTATAAGTCACCATAATATTGATGAACCATGATTTTAATTCAATGTTAATGTCTTCAAAATTCCTCACCTTTTCATCCTGTCAAAGTTGTCTCTACCAACACTTTATAGAGGTTTCATCCTGCCTTTCATGTCTCTCATTAAATTTACTCATTTATTTTTTTTGGTAAGCAATATGTTCAACATATAATAATAATAAATACACACTTGATTTATTGCTTCTATTTAATTACTGATATTGCATTAAAGAGGAAGCTTTTATATATCATGTAAGGGTCTTTAGATAGACTCAATCATGTTGAAATGAAGGTACTGCATTTCAATAACAAGTAATTCACAACTTAAATCCTATATTAATCTCTGTATACTAAAAATTCCTTTGAATTTCAAATGTGATTTTGGAGCACAATCTGATTATAAGTTAAGGATCACATTTTTGGTTTTAGACTCATTTGTCATAAATAGTTGAAGGTACATTGCTGGTTCTTTACAAATTGTAAATTAAAAATGCTAAGAAAAAATGTGGTAAAATTATGTAAAAAATAGGGTTCAGATGATTCTGAGATAGATTTATATTTATATTTATTTCTATGTGGGTTTGTCCTTCTATCCACCTATTTTTAGACAATCTGCATTTTTATGTATAAATAAAAGAAAGATGGTTAGGATAAGGTATTTAGTTTTATCACATAAAGAAATTTAGCATAATCCATTAAAATTTGCATAGTAATATAACATTATATAAAAGTTAAGGCTATTTGTGGTGACATGTAAATAACATGCAAGTTCTATATCTTTATATAGTTATAAAGTCTATGTTATATTTTCATAAACATGTATTATATACATAAATATTCTTTATATGTACATTGAATATGTGTATATTGCTATTTACGTGGAGCACTAAGGGACCATATATACCAAAATGAATACTTTTGTTTTTGAAATTAGTTATTATACTCAAATGTTTAAAAATGTAAATAAAAGGAAACTTTTGTTTTTAAATTAACAGCACTTTCATTTTATTCCAGACACTCCTATTATAAACACTTTCTGCATTTTACTTACAATATAGTTACTGAGTTAAATCTGGAACTGTAAATGTTATATGTATAGTATTTAAGTCACATTTAAACTTCTACACACTCTGAAATTAAGATAAATAGATGCTGACATACTACTTTTTAGTATTATGACATTCTTACTCTAAAGAGTATAAACTGCTTTTGCAGAATAAAATATCTTATTTTAGATCCATGATATAGAACAGTAAGATTAACCAAAATAAAATCAGAGGAGCTGAGATAATCAAGAAAAATACATGGTGTCAGATGCTTTAAATGAGGTCGTATGTAGACACAGCAACTGGCATGATTCTATTTTTAAATAGTGAAATTCAGCATTATAATAAGACACATTTATAATTACCTGTTGTAAGTGATAAATAAATATATATATATAAATGTCTTCTGAAGGTGAACAAAGCTTTAGATTAGAAATGAAAGTCAATGAGGTGAAGACTCATTTTATGAGCACTGATAACATGCTTTATTATATTGAATTGTGTATTACTTTGTGCAATGCTAACAGCGGTTAGGAGTTATTTTATCTTTTTTTGTTGAAAGGTATGATCGATATAAATGTGAACAAACACCTAAGCATACTTTGTAATAGAAACATTAATATGTTCTTGTTATTCAGTACCTAGAAAATCAAATAATTAGGCAAACATTTTACCTGAAAGACACCTGGTGACTGACAGAAACAGAATAAGTTTCCAAGAGGAAGCCATCCTTAGTTGCTGGGATCTTCTGCGTCTCCGTGTGTTTAATAGCTCTGATATCTCTTCATTAAAGAGCGACCTGTTGAGATAAATAACAGTTTTCAAAAACAGAAAAGGAAACAAAAGGTAAACAAATACATACGACCGCAAAAAGCAAGCAATATGATAAATAACTTTTAGTGCAAAGGTCAGACTAATATTCACTTGGAAATTGTTAATAATATATTTTTTGTTAGAATTCATTTACTGTACAACACAAAACCTTTGGAGAAGTGATAAACTTTCTCTATCACATTTATTTATATTGACTACTCCCTTACAGATAGTAAAAACATCAGGGTCTAATAGGGATGATTCTTCCCTCACAGGGAATGTATAATAGCTATATTTATTATATTAGACAAATTACTGGACTAGAAAAATAGGGTAGAGAAACCAGTTACATTAATATATATTCCTCTGGTCTAGAACATAACTAATGATCAGTTAGCCAAGTGATTTTACACATTGTGCCTGTAGCTCATTGAAACCTCCACGGGGAATTTTTCTCATTTAATTATTAATGTCAACTGCCTTTGTTTATAACTCCTGTGATTATCTGTACTGTGTTATAGTTCCCTCCTTTGGTGAATTATTTCTCTCAGCATCTTTTGCTAGCCGGAACCTAAGGGAAATAAGGATTTTCATGAATATTTAATATTTTTGTCTAATGTCATTTTTATAACAATAACCAGTGTAGCACATTAATTTCCTTTGGTTCTTTTTTTTATTCTTGAAAGATACAATAAACATGAAAAGGATGTAAAATTTTACCATTAAATTTTCTGCAAGAACTTGAAAAATATGTACTGAAAGTTCCTGTTATACACAAGCAGCTTCAGAGTTTCCAGGTGTTTAGTGTGTTCTTCTTGGCCAAAGGCAACTAACTTGAAAAGTAATTGTAAAGCCTGTCAATCTTTTTTAAATAGTAATTTCTTCTTTGGTAGTAGGACCTTCTTTACGAACATAGAGTCCAGTTATTTCTATCTTTTTGGAAATATCTCAAAAATATAGATAAGCATTTTTTTCCTCTAGGTAGGTCATACTTTAATAGAGTCATGTCATTAGAAGGAATCTCTTGTTCGTTCTTCTACCTAAATAAAGGCAACTCCATTTATTTACATTTATAAATCTTTAGTTTCCATTATCTATTTTTCCTTCTGTATAAACATCAGAATGAAATACACTTTAAAGCACAAAAGGATGATATCATAGTTCATTTTTACAGTGTTAAACATCCTTATTTACTGCTTTTTACAAGAAAGGAAGAGGAAACATATCACACATAAGCATAAGAGAGACTTCAAGTAGGTAGAAGTATAATTATGATTCACGGGAACTGCATATTTGAATTGCTGAATTTTCAATCCATGATTAAATTGGCTCTCTTGGATTATAAATTCTGAGAAGGTAATAGTTTTGACTTAACTTGTTTTGGTGAGTTTCTGCTTAATCCCATGTCTTCCAAACTGGTATTTCCTGTGTTTTAATTTCCTTGGTTATCTTAAACTTTCTTCATCAACAAATAAAAATGTCATTGCAGCACTCATGTGCCATACACTGGGGAGGTCTGCAGGAAAATCCATACAGGCTCATGTGCACACAGAAGGAAACCACAGGCAAAGGGTCAAATAAGTGGGATACTACAAGTGGAATACAGGCATAGAATGGAAGAAGGATCTATAGCAAAATTTCAAGGCACCATTGGTTTTAGAAAAAGAACTTACTTGTTGAGTGAAGGAAGACTACCATGAACACATGAATAAATACTGGGTTGTTGGAAGTCATGGCACATTTTTGCATAGAAAAATATCATGACTTTTCCAACAACCCAGTAACTTAATGTGATACTTACTATGAAGACATTAACACAGAGTAAGGAAGGTGACGAGAGAGGAAGAGGAGGCACCTTCAGTAGCAGTTGACATAAGTCATCTCTGATAAAATGGCAGGTAGGCCATAATGGAATAATCTTTATGTATATACCCTAGGCACATACTTCCCATTCTCACATATAAATGGTACACTGAATTTGCTTATAGAAAGATTCCTTATGTTAAAACCTTCTTTTAAGAAAAAAAAATGTATGTGTGTCTGCATGTGGTGTATAGAATGTGGTATGTATCAATGTATGTATATTCATTTTCAAGGATAAATGTTTGGTTTGTATAGCTTAAATACACACAAAAAGCCATAGTAAGGCCAAAAGGTTTTTTTTTTTTTTTTTTTTTGAGAGGTTTTTGGTATAGGGCACATGCGCTCGCCAGAAAAAGACAGAGCAAGACAGAGAGACAGAAAGCGAGAAATCCCCCCTTCACCCAGGAGGGATGGCCACGCCGCAATCCCTTCTCCTCCATTCTCCGCTCAGGATCTTGGGCATGTATGCACATGCGTCCAGGTGAGTTTAAGCCACCGGGTCATTTTTAAAAATTATTTTATTATTATTATTTTTTAAATGTTCTATAGGGTATGTGCACTTACCACAGAGAGAGAGAGAGAGAGAGAGAGAGAAAGAAAGCAATCCACTAGATCCAGGACTCAAACCAGGGATGGACATGTGAAAATCCAGCACCTTAACCATGCCACCTTCTGGGTTCTCAAAAAGTCATTTTAATTTATTTTATTTATTTATTCATTTATTTTTGAGAGAGATTTTTGCTATAGTATGTGTGCGGTTGTCAAAGAAACAGAGAGGTAGAGAGTAAGAAATGACACCTCGTAGTGATGATGGCCACACTGCAATCCTGTCTTCTCTTGGGATTTTGGGCATGCAAGTACATACACCCAGCATGAGGTTCAAGCTGCTGGATCCGAGACCCAAACGATGGTGGACCATGTAGGAGTCTAGTGCCTCAATTACTGCACCACTTGCTGGCCCCCAAAGGTCATTGTTAAAGGTATCAAATTATATTCTTTAATCCTTTTTTGCTTTCCTTCCTCATTCCTTTCTCTCTCCCTCATTTTCTTGAGTAAAATTAAATGAAATAATCTTTAACCTTGTGAAAAGTGTAAACTTTTTAAAAGCTCCTTGAAAGCACAATTGTCCCATGACTTTAATAAAATTTCTGTATCAAAGTAACAATAATTTAATTAGTCATACATATCCTAAGTTTCTATACCATGCTAAGTTACATCATAATCAATGAATAAATGTTGCTAAAGCGAATTAGAAGAATACATGATTAGAAACTCTTTAATGGAGAAAAACTGTTGTTAATAAAATTACTAGGCACTAAGATTGAAAAGCCACAAAAATTAGTTTGGAAACTACTAATCAGATACATTTTAAAAATTTCATTTTTTTAAGTTTAGTTCCCAACCATCTGAGCCACCATGCCTGGGCTATCTCACATTCAAAAAAAAAAGGGTCTTATTTCTATGTTTGACTGGATACCTGCTATCACCTATCTATGATGTCCAAAGAATGTATGGAATGCCGTCATGTTTCTTCTCTTTCTCCCTAAAGTACAAGTACTTTTCTGCAAGTAAAGTACCCTTAGTAGATTGCTGCATTAGAATTCAGTCATAAATTATAAAGAATAAATGCATTGCTAGGTTGATTGCATAGACAAGTATTTTAAAACATCACACTTCAATAGGGTCAGCATATGTCGTGTAAAATAAAGTGACAATACACTGTATGCAAGGTTTTTTTTTTCCCTTAACAATGCATGTACATGTAGGAAACTGCTTTAACAGTATTTATATGTGTAAATTGAGAAAGACACAGGGGGTAATGAGAACAAGCGATTTCTAGTTTTGCCCATTTGCCTTTCTCTCTAGTTCTAGATATTGGATTGTTGGGAAAGTCATGACGCAGTTTGGCATAGAAAAACATTAAAAAAAAAAAAAGTCATGACTTGCCCAACAGCCTAATAGTTTAAGGCCCCTATAGGCTATTCTTCACACAACAGTCAGAATTGAATCTTAAAACACTGCTCAGGCTATGTACATATTCCAGTGGTTTATTCTTAGAATACATCCAAAATCTCTAGGTTTTCTACAAAGTCATATGCAATCTGGTCACTATCTACCTTCCTGACTCATCTTAAAACATTATAGACCTGCACCATTCCCAGCACACTGACTTTCTTGCTGTTCTTCAGATATGTCACTTACTGTGTCCTCAGCCCAGATGACCCCCTCCACCCACCACTTCTTGCTGTATCTTATAGCTTTATATAATCGGAATCTGCTATTACTAGAGGACTTCTTCACTCTCCTTAAAATGGAAGGCCCCCTCCTATCAACCCTGTCGCTGATTTTTCCCGCTTTATTTTTCTTCTCAGAAATATCAGTGCCTGAGGTTACACTCCTTATCTATCTACTTTTTAATTATATTTTTCTTCTACCAAAATGTCATATCCATAAAAGCAAAGATTTCTGTCTTGTTTATCTTCAAAAATCCTACATTTACAACAGTGACTGACACATAGTAGATTTTCAATTAACATTTTGGGATAATAACTGTTGAATAAACTGGAGCCAGTAGTGAGTAAATTATCTGGTATAATACAAGAAAACAAAACAAAATACTCTTGTATTTCCATGATACCTGTAACAGCTACCATTGATGACAAATGGGAGGCAATGTGTTAGTCATTTACCAACACAACCTCAAAGACACCTCCATGGAGGAAGACAACTTGCCCAAGATTACACAGCTGTGGAATGGCAAAACCTGGGTTGTGAACACAATGAATCCTGAAACAGATTGTTTCTAAGGAAATTCCATTTCTTAGAGAATTCCAAAGCAATCCTACCAGTCTCTTGAGCCCTCTTTTCTGACACAATTGAAACTGGTACCAAGTTAATACAACATTAACAACTTACTCACACCTATCTTAAATGTCATGTGACTAATATGAGTTAACTCTATATTCCCTGGCCATAAAGGATGGGATCTGTATTTAAAATAACATGAAAACATGTGAAGTTTCTTAAAATTAATTATATTTTATATTATATTATATTGTTATATATTATATCATATATCTTTTATATATATGACATATATATGTAACATATATATAACATATATATGTAACATATATATAACATATATATATAAAATTTATCTTATACATTCCATCACTATACATCACTACAACTTGTAAAGCAAATTTACCCAACCTGAACACACTTCACACCAGTCCAGTTGAAGATACCATACACATTATCATCAACAGTCAATCATCCATTTCTGTGTACCATAAATGCCTTGCCTATTTTTCTCCTTGGCTCTCCCCTTTAAAAAAAAAAGTGAAGTTATCTGATGGCAGCATCATTGGAGGGTTTTATAATTTTTATAGTTGTTTCATACATACTTATATGGTCTGAATGTATCCCCCAAAGGTTCATGTGTTGGTAACTTACGCCCTTGCCCACATAAATGAATTAATGTTGCTGTCATAGAAGGGGCTTTGTTTTAAAAGTGAGCTCTCGATAGCTCTGTCTTTTGCCCTTTCACCACCTGACACGCAGCCCTCCACCACATGTTGATGCGTCACAAAAGCCCTCATCAGTTACTCATCCTCTGTCCTTAGACTTCTCAGCTTCCAAAACCACGAGCCAAATAAACCTTGCTTCTTTATGAAATATCGTCCTGTGACATTCAGTTACAGAGACAGAAAACAGACTAATTCACACACCTACTACAGTATTTTCTAAGTCAGTTGTCTTATGGAGGTTGTCTGAAGCAGTCTATATTTTGTTTTGCTTTTTAATACACCCATATATTCTGAGTCTTGGTAACCTCATATATCTGTCGTCCCCAAAATGTTTATTGAAATCACAGAATTACAATAACATGGTAACCTTGTCTACAGGGACAAATACAATAAAATTTTGGTAAGCGCATGATTTCCAAAGTAGTGATTGAACCTAAACATCAGCCTACTTAACTATGAACATCTTACTTGTTCTGAGATATTTCAATTTATGGAGTAATAAAAGCTGTTAGTTATTCTGGTAAATTAGAACAGTAGAGGTTGAGTAAAAAGGTTTCTCCTTCAATGTGCATATGGAGATTGGATGTAAATTTTGAAAGGAATAAATAATAATGACAAAATCTCTTTCTGTGAACCTTTTCTCCTTCTCAACCATAAACTCTTTGCTGAGACTGGGGCGTGTGGCTCTTCTGCCTGGAAGATACATTTTTAGAGCTGAGTAAAGTTGGGACTAGGCTCAGAGAAAAGAAACATAAAGTCAGCTTTTGAGGGGAGATGTATTCTAGATGTCCTTGAGGCCATCTAGCCCAGTGCACCTGGGCAAAATAATAGATAATAAAATGCGAAAGAAGATGGAACAGAAATAGAAAAAGATGTGCTTTTGTCTTTTTATGTGTGCTGTCATGTATTCCTTCAGCACCACACGGCAGTGGCAGGAGGTGGGTAGACAGAATTCTGGCTTTCAGATACAACCAGATTGAGTTATGATATTGTATATTACAAAAAAATAAATGACAGTTTTGTGTCCTGACATAATGCTATGAAAGGGAGATGGAAAACTGAGCTCACATTGTTTGCATGTTTTCAAAGTATTCCTTAAGATAGCTTTCTGTGGTGTGTAG
>NW_006159759.1:3214894-3263885 GCF_000334495.1 Tupaia belangeri chinensis
AGTGTAGCGAAGATCTGTGCTTCTCCTCCTTTTCATCTAAAAGCTTCTTTTGACCTCAACAGAGCATATCCTTGTAGAGGTCTAACAAGGATTTAAGAAATGGCAGCATTAGTCTTCTTAGACTTGAAGCCAACTTCACAATTTCATTTAAAACATAAGAATCAAGAAAAAGCATGGTTCAAGATTATTTATCACAGGGCCAGCCCCATAGAAAAGATTAATTAAAAAAGAAAGATTACTTAATGCTAAATAATGGACATGGGGGGTTTGGAGAGACAACTACTCTAGGACTGTACTGCCAAAAATATTCATTGATTCTCACCCCCTGGTAACTGACATCAGGCTAAGGTAAGACAGAACTACACCTCACTGCACCTGCCTCCACATAAATTCAGACCAGCCTTGTGTTGTGTTTGAATCCTAGAAAATGTTCTACACCCAGGTAATAATGGACTTCCTTATTTAATAAGTTGGAACTGGACCCATGAGTCAATTTCTCTTTTAAAATAATACAAAAATATTAAAAATATTTTAACTACTTGGAAGAATTAATATAGAGGAAAAAGACTTAACAGAGGTTCAGATGAGGTATGAGGCAAGCTGAGAACTGAAGCCAGCTGTCACTCAGCCCATTTGCCAAATCCTGATAAACTTCTGGTTAGTATTCATGGCTATTTTGAAAATAGAGGACTGTTTTACTCCATTGTGTTGCAAACAACAGCAATACCTGACTCTTTTAACTCAAAACAGGAGTGTTTATTGAGCTCGTGATGTGGAGGTCCAAAGTTAGGGACCACATCTGGTGAGGAAATTCTTGCTGATGGATAACACGGTGGAGGGTCATCACATGGAGAAACAGAACAGGCACAGACTCAAGTGAGTGTCTATGTTTGTGTTCATGTCTGTGTCTGTGGGTCTGTCCCACTCCTTTTCCTTATAAAAACAGCATAAGTGAATCATGAGGCCCTTAACCCTATAATCTTAATCCTAATCATATCCCAATGGCCCCATATTTCTTAATTCCATAGTCAAATTAGGTTTTTATCTTCTTAATGTCATCATAATCAAAACGTATTTTTTAGATTTTTGTCATAGGATGCATGTGCTCGTCAGAGAGAGATAGAGCGAGAGAGGGGAAAATCAGAAATTACCTCTAGGGAAGATGGTCCTACCACAATCCCTTTTCCTCTATTACCCTCTAGGGATTTTGAGCATGCACACGCATGCACTCATTGTGATTTCAAACTACCAGTTCAGGAACTTGAACCATGGAGACAGCCATGTGGGACCCAGTGCCTCAACCACCACACCAAAATTACAATCACATTTTAATTCATAAATTTTGGGAGGACAGATTCAAACCATAGCAGAGACTAAAGCCAAGCCTAAGGCTCGCACATGTAGGTGTTCAAATAGGAGACTCCTTATGTCTAAGATCCCAAAGGAGTATCTCTTCTGAGTATGCTCTACCCAAGAAACAGTAAAATAAGATTTTTCAAGCTTAATCAAAGGTAGAAACAAAACAAAAAGTCACATTGTAAAATATTTGTGGCCAATATTCACAAAACATGCAGAAAAACAAATCACTCTGAGTCAACAGCAACAATAAATGTCAGAATCAGACCTGCAAAGACTTCAGATATTTGACTTTTCAGAAATAGATGATAAAATCCTTTTACTGTTTTTCAAAATAAAGGAATTGACACCACGAAAGAAACAGAAGTGAAGTTATTTAGAAAGTAGCTCAGGAAGCAAATAGAAACAAGAAAGGTAAGTAAATAGAAGATATATTTAGAATGCATTCATATGTCTAGTCAGATTTCTAGGAAGAAAAAGAGAATAGGACAAAGAAATATATGAAGATAATGGCTAAGATGTGCTTGCTGAAAGATATCAATTTAAAGATTCAGAAAGATCAGACAAAAACAAGGAAAATGAACACCTGGGCCCATGATGGTCAAAGTGCAGGACACCAAAACCAAAAAGCAGCCAGGAAGAAAAGAGAAATGAACCATATAATTAGGAAAATCAGACTTTCACTTGATTTCTTGATAGCAACAAGAGAAATTAAAAAAAAAAAAAGAAAGAAATCCGAATAACTTGCTGTGAGAAAATTACTATCCATCTGTTAAAGCAAGTAAAAAAGGAACCTTAAATTAGCCTGAGGTTGTCTTTAAAAATCAAGATCTTACATAAGCAAACTGGAACTTGAAAACATTTCTTATGAGTTAGAAACAAAAACGATTTTCAAACACAGCAAGCCAGGAGATTGATTATATAACTAGTGATCACCCTTCAAACCATCACCACACAAGGCAATGCCTCATCACACCACACCCAAATAAAGCAAACCCCTGCTGATAGCCAATCAGGCAATTTCTCTACTTTGCTTATGTGTGTAACCTGTGAAAGTTCCTTCTCATATTGCTTTGGGTCCTTGAACCTACGTTTTCTTTCTTTCTTTCTTCCTTGATTGAGTGAGAGAAACAGGGACATAAAGATAAGTATTCTCAACACGGTCTTCACACCGTGATCTGTCCTCAGCCAGCCCCAGATTATGTACACAGACATGCCCACAATTATCAGGGCAGTTTCTGAACATGAATGTGGAGTCTTCTGATGTAGGTCAGCTGTAGACAAGATTGAACGAATTTTACAACTTCCTCAACCTTTCTTTTTCATCTTAGAGTGAAGCCTGTTTCAAGAATTATGTTCAACTTAAACTCTGATTTATTTAATTTGTCTAAAGTTTTTCTTTTAATAATATTTCTCTCTCTCTCCCTGGCAAGTGCATGTGTATCATGGCAAAAACAAAAACAAACAAACCAAAAAGAAACAAAAAAAAACAAAGAAAACTTCTTAAAAAGACAAGAGAAATACCTTCTTTCCATGGAATCAAAAACAGTTTTCTTACAATAATTTTTTAGTGAGAAACATAATAAGTGATATTCAAAAGGTAAAAAGTAATTACAGAGGCAACTTTGAAATGCATAAAGGAAAAATAATAACAGTATCTAATATGTATCCTGTTTATTAATACCTCAGGGACTGTTCTAAGTGTTTTTCTGTAGGAATTAATTTTACACAAAGAACATTATGAAATAAATCTATTCTTCTTATTTTCTAGATGGAAACTGGAGAACGGAAAGGTTAAGTAAATTTTCTAAAATGGCACAGCTACTGAGTAAACAGTAAATACATGCAGACAGTCTGACTCTCAAAATCATGCCTTTAACCCAATACACTATACTACATAAAAGAATAATGAGCAAAAAATTGTGATGATTGTCTGTTAAAGCAGTACTAATCTTGTAGAATAAAAAGACAAATACATAGTTAAAATACATAAAAATAATAGCATATAAATCAAGAAAGAAGTGACTGAAGTTAAGTATTTCAACAACTGATGCATCATTCAGAAAGAGGACTTTTGTATACTACCTTTGTTAAATTTTCTCAGTTAACTGTCGAAAAATAGAAATTTGTCAAGAAGGAAATTTACATTCATTATAATCTTTACTACTTCCTGCTGTTTGGTAATCAAGAGGATGACATACACCTGAAATTACATATTGAAAAGTATTTCATACAGAATTTGCACATATGCTAACTAGTGACATCTCCTATAAAACAGAAAGAGACCCATTTTTTTTTTTTTTTTTTTTTTGCTATAAGGTGCATGCACTCGCCAGAGACAGAAAGTAAGAAATCACCTCCTGGGGGGATGGCCATGCCACAATCCCTTCTCCCCCATTCTCATCTCAGGATTTTGGGCATGCATGTACATATGACAAGCATGAGTTTTAAGCTGCCAGGTCTGGGACTGGAACTGCAGTCAACTACATGGGAGTCCAGCAATGTAATCATTATGCCATCTGCTGATCCCACCTAAATTCTTTAGTATAGCATTAGAGGCTCCCTATGGTCTGTCTCAAACTATACATCTGGTCTCTACTTCAGATGTTTTGTAGCTCCATTAACTGAATAACTAATAATAACTGAAATAACTTCCCAGTCACAAACCTAACTTGTGTGTTACACTTTCATGAAATGCTCACACTCACACTCCTTGGCATAAAATCTGTTATTCAAACTATCTAGTTGTGGAAGATAAGAAACAAATGATTAAATTACTTAATTAAGAGGCTGGGCAAAGACCTTAACACAATAATGGGTTTGGTGTATTCAGGTTACAGAGAGAAGGCCAGTAAGGCTGGAAACTAATGCCCAGAAGGAAGTGGAGGTCAACATGATTCTCATATAAGCGCCAGGGGAGGGAGAATGAATATTATTGAAAACACCATCACAGTGCTTGTGTTTGCAGCAGGGCTCAGAGGTCAACACGAACGTCTTGCGGGCCACAGGAGAAAGTTGGTGGTGGAGTCGTGCATTACCCACGAGGAAATTAAGGAGGAGACCAAAAAGCCAATAGTCCACGAGAAGACATGCCCACTCTTGCTGCAGGTTTTCGCCACGGATAACGGTTGTCACCACCTAATGGAGAAGTTTTCCCGTGGAAACATACCATCCAGAGAACTGCTTGGATGGATGCAACCTTAACTGACTAGTTTAGTAAAAGAAGTCTATCCAGATGATAGAAAGAAGGGAACACACTTCAATTTTGCAATTGTTTTACGGACCTAACTCCTGGCTATGAAGTTAGGAGATGGGAAGCACCATGTCCAGAAGAAAGGGGACTGATGATTCCATGACCCTGCAGTGATAAAAATTCCAAATAGGAGATTTTTGGACATAGCAATTACCCCTCCAAATCGGGCACCACCTCCTTCAGGGCACATGTGACTGTATTAAATTCTATTTACTATTTCTTCAATTTATTTTTCAGTCAGTTATGTGAAATAAATTTACATAGTCTTCCCCCTCATTATTGCCATTAAGCCTTAAATTCTAAACAAATTGTAATGCATCTATTTAGGAGTTAGGTTTAGATGTGCTATGGTATGAATATTAATGCTATGGTATGAATATTAATAGAAAGTCTGTATGTTTCAAGCCCTTCTGTAAAATATAAAGAAAAGAACTCTTAGCAACTGTGTAAAACTATATTGTTAAATATATGTGGGCAATCAGAAAAAAAATCACAATAAAAAATAATCTGGTTATATAACTGGATTTCTCAAGTTCCCAGATACCTTCCAATATTATCTATTTTTGCCATAGAACATATAGGAACAAGTGAAGATCTGTTATTATAGACTGGACAAACAGATGTGAAAAAGTGTTGGACTTGCCTACTAATCCAGGTAATTTAAAGTTGGCCTTGGAATTAGTACTTCCATTTTGGTAATGCTGGCCTACATAATATATACAAACTCTTCCATTTTCTACAGATGAGAAAAATGTATTCTAAGTTTGAGTTGTTGGAGAATTTAAAAGAACACATATGTGCATATTTTAGAAATTTTTCTGAAAATAAATGGAACTTAGGGCCTGAAGCCTACCTCTGCAGTGAGGGGCACAAGAAGGGTGAAATGGGTGATTTGTGGGAAAGGCGACTTGGGCGATGGCATTCTGGAAAAGAGTGTGAATGTGAGAACATGTGCTCAGTTTTCCACAGAAACAAGTTAATCAACTACATTCTGACTAAAAGAGTTTTAAATATAATTTCAGGTGAATAGCCCCTTCTTTAACGAAGAGTGGGAGGTGGTAAAGCCTTCAGATAAATAAATTTGTTTTCTAGTAAATTAAAGTGAGGGATTGGAAAGTGGCATGTTGTTTAAGGGTGTTGGACTCTCACATGGCCGACTGCGGTTTGAGTCCAGGACCTGGTGGCTTGCTTTCTCACTTTCCCTCTCTCTCTCTCTCTGTCCCTTTCTGGTCAAATTATTTATAAACAAACAAATAAATATCTTTTAAAAAGTTTAAAAAAATAAATAAAGCTAGTCTCTGAGATACAGTTTCAATGATCTGAAAGGTATAGCAACACATAATAAAATGATACTGAGGTAACCCTAAATATCTTCCTTGAGCCCAAGTGATTCCCTTTGTAAAACAATATGACATAAATAAGATTTTAGGGCTAGGGTCCCTAGCAAGAGAGATGAAACCTGTATTTACCCTATTGTTTAAATTATACTTTAATTTAATTAAATATGGAAACAAGGCTCTTTTGAAGGCAGATAACATAAGAATAACTGTGTTTATTTACTCTTGCTTAAATTGGGTTTTTAATGATTTACTTAAAATTTAACCTACATCTCCTCAGAAAATTGGCATTTTGAATCACTATCTTCATCTGACAGTTGAAACCATAGGGCTAAATTACATTTAACTAATGTCTTGATAAAGGCACATGGTTAGACTGGGAATTGTAAATAATTCCAAGGCAATGCTTGAAACAGCTAATAGCAGTCCCCTTAGGAATCATACACATTTTTGTTCTCCATTTCCATATTAAATCCTTTTGCCTGAAATATTCATATTATCTAAAGACAAGGCAAATAGGAATGATTAAAGAAAAAAAAGAAGAAAATCAAGCCTAACAAATAAAAAATCTTGAGAAGATGTCCCATTTAAAAAAATTATGTATACACATACACACACACATACACACACACATGTGTGTGTGTATGTGTATTTAGTATTGCTATCAAATATTAGACAGCTTTCTTGACAGATTCTTGTCATACTACTAGTGAAATTCTAAGTGAGGTCTTCTATGTTGACAAAAAAAAAATTACAAAGAAATTTTACTGAATGAAAAAAGGTAAACTATGGGGATATGCAGTGGATAATTGTTTGCAACTTAAATTTTAATCCAAATGGCTACTCTTGTTGTTTTTACTGTTTTTGTTTGTTTGTTTATTTGTTTTTTTAATACAGTAACTACTGAAAGCTAACAAGGAAAGCTGAAAAACCCAGATTCTGGGCAAAATCATATCCATAATAAATTGTCTCTTTCTGTTTTAACTTCTTTAATCTGTATCCTAGCAGCCTCAGCCTTTGCAGACTCTGAGCAACAAGTTACCTGATTTTATTAAATCCTTTGAAATCTCACAGATAAAAAAATCTAGAATCAGTCATTAGTTTCTCCACCTTTGTACTCATCAGATAAACAGCTTAAATTTTTTAAAACATTGTGTTTATTTCAGAATCAAACATTCAAAACATTTACAAGAAACATAATCTATTGAGTTTCCAATGCCCAAGACTGCTCCACAACAGATCACGATTTCCTTGTATTCTCAGCATAGTTAATTCTACATCAAATAAACAGCATTTGATTTGATTTATATGAGTATAAACATAAGTCTACTAACAACTTCTAATCTCAGAATATGCCCTTATATGTTGGAAAAATTTTATAAAGTTATTCAGTAAATCTATTTCTTTTAAAAATATTTTACCTAGTAAAGCATCATTAAATATATACTGTTTATTTAGGTCCATTGTGCATTGCTTTAGACCTTTTCTGATTGGCTGACATAATTTTTGAAATGCTCTTGGGTCTCTGAGAAATGTCATACTTGATTAAGAAAGTTAAGTCTAATAAAGTTAGAGCCTAACTGAATGTGATATTAGAAGTGCAAATGGATGTGATGGTCAGCATTACTATCAGTCAGGAAAACCTATTTGATAGATACCTTGAATGTTTTCCAGGAGAGTATCATAGAATAGAAGTACAAGAAATGGGCAACCACAGTAAACTGGGGAGTGACCCGAATATGAGATATATTGAATGAAACTAATGGGAGGCTACCTTTTGCTATTCTTTTGCTATTGTTCATTTATGGGATTTACCTTATTTTCACAGTTTCATAAAAAAAATACCATTTATATATTTATATATATGTTATATAAATATAAATATAAATATAAATATAAATATAAATATACACACACACACACACACACACACAGTTAACTTTGTTATTATTTATTTCTTTTTTAATTTGACCAGAGAAAGAAAAGGAAAGTAAGAAAGTAAGCCACCAGGTCTGGGACCTGAATCATGGCCAGCCACGTGGGAGTCTAAAGCCTTAACCATCATGCCACCTGCTGGCCCTGGTAACTATGTATTTTAACTCCAGAATGCTGAGAAGTATGATTCTGTAGAGTCAAGTTAAAGTGGTAATCACCTAGGAAAGTGAACTAGCTAAAATTGGAGGAGAAATTCTAAATAGAATCAATTAGATTCCTAGAATATAATGGAGCACAGATCACAAGTCCTGGAAAAGTTTCATAGGGATGGTCAAATAAAGCATACCGGCCATGTCATAGCATATTGTCAATTGCAAGGGAGAATCTGTAGCCTTTGTGTGACAGCTTTGAGTGTGACAGCCGTGGAGATACGGTGCTCTCGATTCCTTTCAACAGAAGAATGTTCTGTTCACCTGCAAGGAGAACAGTTAGCTAAAAGTCTCCTGTTGTTAGCACCTTCAAGAGTCATTCAGTTTTTGAGCTGGGTCATGTGCCTCTTGGGCAACCCCAGCCAATGACTGAGCATGACGAGGTATAAGATCCTGGCCTTCTCTGCCTAATAATAAACTCCTCTAATGGAGGTACATAATGAGATGGCCTAAGTCTTCGGTCTCAATTAAAGGTGTTTTTTCCCTGTAGGGAACACTTAGCAGTATTTGGAGTATTTGTTGTCACAACTGAGGTATGCTATTGACATCTAGTAGTAAAGGCCAAGAGTCTTAATAAACATCATAAGAGTTATAGGACAGCCCCTCTCAACAAAGAATTACTGGCACCAAAATTTTAAGTGTTCAAGTTGTGAGACTTTGACCTAGAATTCATCATAGGTGGTCATGATCTGAGGACCTACCTGAGCAATTCTTCGTCTTCCTCTTTATTATTTTCCACATGGCAGAGCAGCAAGTTAGTCGAAAATCTTACCTATTCAATTGTGTTCCACCTCCCACTTTGTCTATCCAGGAGTTAACCTCCCTTTGCATTTCTCATTCAAAGAGCCTGATTTCTAGAACAATCAAATGACTCTTGAATAAACATTCACTGATCATCAAAAATGTACCAGTGACAGCACAAGCTGATAAAATAAAATGTAAGCAAGATAGAAGGTATACTTTATATTTTGGCTCTTAGAAAAATTTCTGAACGTGAAATATACTAAATGTCATCACATAAAAATACAACAGTAGGCTAGCTGGTGGTGTGGTGGTTAAGATGGCTGGATCCTACATGGCCAACTCAATGGTTCAGGTCCTGGAACTTGTGGCCTGAGAAGCATACCAGGTACCTGTGCACATGTGCATGCATGTATGCATGCATGTGTGACTAAAATCTCAAGAGGAGAAGGTTTTGCCATGTGTCTCACCCCGGAGTTGAGGGGTGATTTTTCACTTTTCTTCTCCCTGTCAATCTCTGGTAAGCATATATGCCCTATAGTAAAATTAAAAACAAAAGAAAACAAAAAAACAGTACAACAGAATCTCTGGACTACAGTAAATTACAGACATGCATACAGTGCGTGCCAGGGAATTACTAACACAAGGTCTTTAAGTCTTGTAGTTCAGGGACAGAGTTATTCCTATAGTAGGGAGCTGGCACAGGGGAAGCATCTGAGGAGATGAGAGGTAAAGGCTTAAGAAGAACCTGACATGATGCTTCATGAAAGCAGGCATTGTTTTAGCTTAAAAGAACTGATTATTTAAAAAATAGATTTATTGGAAGTGATTGGGCTACAGAATAAAATTCATGCTGCTTTGTGAGCTTTCGAAAATCCTTCTAATTTGTCTTTCCAGTTTTACTTTATACTTCTGTCATACTTAACCCTAGCTATTCACTGGCTCCTCAGTGAGCATGAGGGCATCTCTCACAGGAAGTTCTGTGTAGGAGGGTATAATAGAGATGAAGACAGACTCCGCCCCTAAGCTCAGGTTACCTAGTCATTAAGCATTGCTTTTTCCTTTCCAAGCTTACACTATTTGTCCATACTCCTTCCCTTGACTAAATTTCCTTTAGCTCTCCTTAGTCTATTTCTTACCTGTATTTCAAATCTCACACCTTTCAAAAAGTTTTCTTTCCTCTCCACATTAATGTAACACTTCACTGTGCTTTTGTAACAATTTGTTTACATTCCAGTTTTCACCTATGCTATAATAGCCTAGCAACTATGAGTTTGTCTCCTGAACTAAACTTGTGAACATCTTACAGGTATAAGCCATATCTTGTCTACTTTTGATTTCCGGGCAGTAAACCAACTGTCTAGCATAGTAAGGCATTCAATCATATTTGATCTACCTATGTTCAAATTGTTCAACAACAACGAAAAACATTGAAAGAACCCCTAAATCGAACACACTTTGCACTTTTTTTTTTTTTAAGGCTTTTGCCATAGGGCACACACACTTGTTAAAGACAGAGAGAGGGAAAGTGAGAAATTCCCGCCCCCCCCCCACCCAGGGGAGATTACCATGCTACAGTCTCTTCTCCTTCATTCTCCTCTTGGGATTTTCGGCACACATACACAAGTGCCCGGCATGATTTTCAAGCTGCCCGGCATTGATTTTCAAGACTTGTACTGCACAGATGAGCATGTGGGAATCCACTGCCTTAACCACCACGCCACCTGCTGACTCCACATGTGCTTGCTTGCTTTGTTTTGTGTCTTAAAAATTGAGCACATGTTTAATCATTAGTTCTTGGGTATTTCTCTGTGTTGTGCTTAGTTCTGTAGCTTTTCCTAACACAGAGGATACTTACTATAACACATATCTTGTCTATATAACTTGTTTTTCAAAACACCCCTCAAACAAGCCACTTAAGTCAAGAGTAAATAAAGCATATTGAATAGTAAAGTCCTTGGGGGTCCATTTTCATATTTTTTTCTGGAAAATTTTTTTCTCAGAAGACAGGAGAAACAATCTGTAACCCTAGACTGCCAAAAATTCACAATTTTCAAATATATTGAGTATAATTACTTCAACACTTTTGTAAGAGAAAATGCATCTAAGATTTGAAATATATTACAAGAATGAGAATGCTGGATCAAATTATTTATTGACAAATATTATTAAACTAATAATTAGAACAGTGGAGCTACAGGTGAGAAAAATGATACACATGTATGGACAAACATTTTTATGCTGAACTAATTTTCTATAAGATTTTAGAATTTTGTAATACTTTGGTTAAACTGGCTATAGCATGGGGGCATGTGCATTATTAAGGAATGGGCATTCGTGAAAACAGACATGAGTTTTCAACCTCTTGTGGCTATTAGTTGTGTGATAGTGTTCAAAACCGTTTTTTGTTTGTTTAGAGAGTTTTACTATAGGATCTTTGCACTTGCCAGAGAGAGAGAGAGAGAGAGAGAGAGAGAGATGGAGAGATATAAAGTAAGAAATCACCCCCGAAGAGGGATGGCCACACCACAATCCCTTCTCCTCTATTCTCCACTTGGGATTGTGGGTATATATGTACATGCACCCAGTGTGTGTAAAGCCACCAGGTCCAGGACTTGAATCACAATCGGCCATGTGGGAGTCCAGTGCCTTAACCATTGCATCACATGTTAGCCTCACCATTCAAGACTGTCTTTCAACTACTTTGATATTTAACTTCCTGATCTATAGATGAAAGATTATAACTGGTAATAACAGTTGTTGCAGAAATTTCTATGGTCTTTAAATGAGATAAATGACAGAAACTACCAATGTTATAGGCATTAATGTAGTATTTTTTTGGTCCTAGTTTTGCTTTCTGTTTTTCCACTTAATGTGTAGTTACGAAAGAATAGAAGCAGTAGATGATACAACTATGATTTGGGCCTCAGAGAAAAAATAAAAAGGCCTATTCTCTGCTGAAAATCTACTGCTTCAGTTTAATAGAAGTTTATAGGGGCCAGTAGGCAGCATGGTGGTTAAGGCGCTGGACTCCCACACAGTCAAATGTAGCTTGAGTCCCCAACCTGGTGACTTGCTTTCTTACTCTCCCTCAATCCCTCTCTTTCTCTGTTTCTCTCTCTGATCAAATTAAGCAACAATAAATAAATTATTTAAAAAATAAAAAATAGAAGATTATAAATTCATAAAATTGTCCATTTAATATTACCAAATGATGTTTCATCGTAAAATTTTGTCATTAACAATCTCATAATAGCATTTACATCTTAACTAGCAATGTAAAATTGCATTTCACTTTACAATGAACCATAAAATTATGATTAAAGTTCATTTCAGACTTATCGACTGAGAATTTCTGATCACTTAAACTTAACCTGGTATGAAGTTGAAGTTATCTATGAACACAGCTAGCAATCTTTGACTGGAAATATTACGGTACTAGACAAGTCAGAGAGTCATTTTTACCTGAAAACGGGCATTATGATATCCCCCTCATGAAGTTGTTGACAAGATTAAATAAAATTATATAGATGACAGTGTCTTAGAAATAAAGCACATTCGAGGGTTTGTTTATACTACAATCTATTCAGAAGGTTGGGGTTAAAGGAAAAAGAGGAGAAGCAGCCCTGGCTGTATGCCTCCTTCTGACCACGTCAGCTCAAGTACAAGCACCCAGCAGCAAACCTATCTAGAATGTGAGACTTTCCTCAGAGCCCATGATGCACCCCAGATGAATTCTTTCACACTGACCTGGATTTATATATTCCATAGAGGAGGAGACTCACCAAAGAATATATTTCTTTAAGTAAAATAAACCACTCTCCTGGTATCAGGAAAATTTAGACACATTAATATTTCCTTTTACAATTCTATTTAGAATATAAATTTCCGAAGTCAAATTAGGTGTATTCTGAAGCTGTGTATGCTCGGAATAAGACGTATTGTTCATGGAAAGAAAGGGTACATGACATGGACAAATATTTAGCTTTAAAAGACAGCACAGAGAAACCGCTTTGGCTGTGGACAGAGTGGCACTCACTGTTCTAAAACAGTTAGGGTGGTTTGAATGCTAGTAATTTCGTTCTTTGCCATTTTCCACTTGAATTACTCCAATACGTTTTTAAAACTGCCATGCTGAATGATATTAATGGTGCAACAAATTGACTGGTATTATAGGAATGTATCTATTATTTTTATGAGCATATTTAATTGTACATGTTTCTTTAGGTTTCTAATTAAAATCGGCCATAAAAATGATGTCTTCCTGTTTAAGCTTGCATTTTTAGACTTAAACATACCTCATAATTAGCACTAATATACAGATAGTTCAGAAAGATATAATGCTAACACATTAAAGTAGATTGGAAATCCTATTATTACTCATTATTAAAAAGACCCTTGTCAGCAGGGGAAAATAATACCAGAAAAACAAAACAACAACAACAAAACGAAACTAAATAAACCCCTATAAATGGAATATAGGCTGCTTTGGTTTCTTTCACAGATTTTCTGCTATCAAAGACTAAGCGTCGGAAAGGTCAGGACCTAAGTGGTGGCAAGGTCCCCAAGGAAGAGTTCATCAGTTCCACTGTATTTAAGATTGTATTGAACACTGCCATTTTAAATACTGTCTCAACATTTTACTACAGACTCGAAGCATAAGCCCTAAAACCCCATACATTTCTGCAGACTGGTGTGACAATTCACCAAATCATGATCCTTAACTATTTTTGCTCTGTATTAGGCAGCCACCAATTAGAGGACTGATTCTCAGAGCCTCTAAGGGCAGTTCTGCACTTCACATTCTCAATGGCAAATTGTATTTGACATTTAATTTAAAACCCAAGACACCATAACGTGAAACCTTCTAGACCATTAATGATAAAGCATGAGGGTAGCCTCCCACCTCCTTGTTGCCTGAGGCTACTTCTGGTATTTCCCAGAAGGCTATGTCATTACTGTGGCACCATGCCCAAGGGGTAGTGGATTTCTAACACACCTGTAAAACCTAAACACCAGGCACAGTTCTTAGATGTTTAGTTACATTCTTCTGATAGTTGTTTGCCAATAAAAAGCCTGGGATGATGCAAGTCTTGTGAGCTATAAGCTATTAATTGAATTTTTGTTGTCACTGGGGTGCTGCTGGTAATGGTTACTATTTCTCTTCTAAAGAGAATGAAAAGGCATGGACAATCTTTAAAAATAAGAGAGGAGTGCTCAGTTATTAAAAAAGACAACAGCCTGGGACCAGTAAATGATGTGGTGGGTAAGACACTGGATTTCTACATGGCTGCCTAAAGTTTCAGTCCTAGATAGGGTGCCTTGAAAATCATGCAGGGTGTGTGTGCATGCATGCCCAAAATCTTAGGCCACACACTCTTGGGGTGATTTCTCTCTCTCCCTTTTTCTATCTCTCTCTGGCGCCTGAAGGCTAAAACAAACAAACAAAATGAAACAACAAAAACCAACAGCCTTGATTTATTTGTAATTATATCTATGAGGGGGTTGTCTAACTTCCCTTTGAACTCCTTTTTTCAGAGAATCTAACTGCTTCTATTTAATGCAGTTAAAATACAGGTTTTAAAACAGGTATTGATTGTTTTATTTACTAATTGTGAACCTTTTAGGATTTTACTTCCCCTCTTTGAAGACCATTTCTTTGCTTGGGAAATGAGGATATATATTGCTTAAGTTTTGTTTTAAATCCTATCCTGTATTAGTAAGATCACCTCAAATTAGATTTACGAGAGTAATATTCTATCTTCCTAAGCACAGGATAGTACGGAAGAGCTCATTTCCTGGGTTAGGCCATCAGAGTTGAGTCTGAGCTCTGCCCCTTTCCAGTCACTAAGCCTCGGACAACTTATTTAAAATGTCTAAGTCTGAGCTGTCATAGCCCCGAGCTGCATATAACTTCTGAATATTTGAAACGTGATTAGTCTATATTGAGATACTCTTAAGTGTAAAAGGAATGCCTATTATCTTAATAATTTCTTTTTACATTTAACATGTTGAAACGAGTGTATGTTGGATTTTATATGTATTGAACTTTATGACATGCAGATTATAATTAATTCTTCTGGTTTCTTTTTACCTTTTCAATATATTAGAAAATTTTGTATCACATATATGACTTGCTTTTGTGGCTCAACTTATATTTCTATTGGACGGCACTTCTTCTGCCTTATTTTTCTTATCTGTAAAAAAGAAGTATTTATATCTTCTAAGACTTCCTACAGATATTAAGATCATGTGTAAAAAACACTTTTTCTAATGCTTAGAACCGAGCCGTTATTACTGTTTTAATTGAAAAGTTCATTTTCTCCCATGTGAGAGGGAGATTAAGTTCTCCACATTGTGAGGTCATTTTTGCTGCATTTTTTGGTTCATATTCTTAGAACAAGAAGCACAATGCTGTATTAATTACATGCCACTTTAAGTTCAACATTTTATTCTATTTCTTTATCGGTCTGTCTTTAAGTTTTTTGAGAACAGAGAAAACGCCTACATATCTCAACATCTCTAGCACAGAGCCATGTATTTCTACCTTGTCTGGCATAACTAATATTTCCATGACTGTTGTTAAATATTTGTTGAAGAAAACAATGGTATTTAAAACTAATCATAACTGGGGCCAGCAGGTGGCATGGTGGTTAACGGCGCTGGGTACCCACATGGCTGACAGAAGTTCAAGTCCCAGACCTGGCAAGTTGCTCCCTCTCTCACTCTCACTCTGTCCCCTCTGTGGCCAAATTAGAATAAATAAATAAAATTAAAATAATTCTTAAAATTATTTTTAAAAATGAACAAAAAAACTAATTATAACTGTTTAGAAATTCTAGTAAAAAAGAGTTTATAGGGACCAGCAGTCAGTGTAATGGCTAAGGTGCTGGACTCCCATGTAGTCGACCGTGGTTTGAGTCCCGGAACTGGTGGCTTAAACTCATGCCAGGCACGTGTGCGTGCATGCCCAAGATCACAAGAAGAGAATGGAGGAGAAGGGATTGCAGTGTGGCCATCCCCTGTAGGGGGTGATTTCTCGCTTTCTGTCTGTCTCTCTGTCTTTCTGGCGAGCACATGCGCCCTATAGCAAAAACCTCAAAAAAAAAAAGTTTATGAAATATTTGAAGGCTGATTGTCTATTGTATATAATTAAATAATGTCCAAATAACAGAGAAAAAAAAACTGTAAGTGAGTGCTATTACTATCTGAATACATACCACTTTAAAAAATTTGTTCCGATGGTTTATGCCTGTCACCCTAAATTCGTACTAATAAAATGATTCATTTATATTCTCTCTCTTGTTCTCTCCCCCCTACATACATACACACATGAATGCTTTCCCTTTCTCCCCACATAATATTGGATCTATAACTTATTGGGTCATCAGAAAAGTCATGATGCATTTTTGCATAGAAAAATATGGAAAACATGTCATGACTTTTCTGACAACACAGCAGTTGAAAATGTGGCTGATACCACTTGTAAAATATCTTTACTTTCGATGCTTGTTCCATTTCTGTTAAAACCTCCTAGCCCAAACCCTCGTCTCACTGTCTCAATAGTTCTCAGTGAGGCTGTGCATTAGATTTTCCCAGGGAGATTTTAAGACATTCCCATACCAAGGCCTTAGTGCAGACGAGTTGTATCAGAATCCCAAAGTAGAATTCCCAAGGTGATTCTAATAGGATCAAAATAGACCTTGGCAACTATTTTTAGAGAATCTCGTCTTTCCTCCCAAAGAAAATATAGCAGGAGAGAAAGAGAGAGAATTAACAAGGTGCTCAGTAGTAGCTCAAACTCAGCTAGGGGCAGCATGGACCTGAATTCTCCTGCTTTACTCAGTGTTCATCTCGCTCTCTCACTCGTCACGTATAATACATCCATAAATTGCCCTAAATTTTCCATGTTAGTCCATCACTCCTTTGCTACAATAATAAGCTAGTGTCAACTATCATCACCTTTGTCCTGGACTGTGGGAAGTTGCTAAAATGGGCCCTTTCAATACTGCCACTAGTCTTCCTCCATCTAGTTTGTTCTCAGTAGAGAGTGATATTTTGTAAATTCAAGTCTAATTACATCACCACACTCAAATGAAACCTTGAGAAGCTTCTACGGCTTTCTTGTGGAATTCGCCCTGCTCTGACTTCGGTGTAGGTGTATGGGTGGAGGACTGCCAGCTGGTGGGCTGACAGGTACAGCTGCTTCCTTGTTGCTCTTTTGACCCCATTGCCTGGGCAAGGCAGGAGACCAGGGAATGGGAGGTCTGTATTCCTTTGCCTCCCTTAGATCCAATGACAGAGCCAACTGAAAAAGCTCAAGAGTTGGGGATACTGCGTGGGAGTTACATAGGACAATCAAAACAGAGGTGACTAGAACCAGATTGGGGTAGTGGAGACCCAATTCTGTGACTGTGTTAATGATTTAGCTGCTGAAAGGAGAGGGAGCAAGCAGAGACAGAATGCTCCTTGGAAGAGCAGTTATTTATCCAGCTTACCAACTGGTATGTGAGATTTTTTTTTTTGAGAGATTTAAAAAATATTTAAAGAATCACTTTATGTAACTTTATTTTAATTTGATGAGAGAGGAACAGAATGAGTGAATGAGAGAGAGAGAGAAGGAGGGAGGGAGGAAGAGGGGGAGGGAGAGAGACTAGGAGAGGGAGAGAGACTAGGAGAGGGAGAGAGGGAAAATAAGAAAGCAAGATGCAAGATCCAGGACTCCAACCATGGTTGGCCATGTGGGAGTCCAGTGCCCTTAACCACCGCACTACTTGCCAGCCCTGGAGAGATTCTTTTGCTATAGGGCATGTACACTCACTGGAGAGACAGAAAGAGACAGACAGAAAATGAGAAATCACCACCTGACGGGAGATGGCCACACCATGAGATTCTTTCTCCTCTATTCTCCTTTCAGTAGTTTTGGTATGCACACACATGTCTAGCATGAATTTAAGCTGCTGGGTCCAGAACTTGAACTGCGGTTAACTACATGGGTCCAGTGATGTAACCATTATGTCATCTGCCTGTCCTGGTATGTGAGAATTTTAATAATTAAAAAATATATATGTATATATATATATATATATTTAATTTGACCAGAGAGGAACAGAGAGAAAGAGAGAGAAAGTGAGAAAGCAAGCTGGGACTTGAAAGTCTGGGACTTGAACCACGGTTGGCCATGTGGGAGTCTAGCATCCTTAACTACCATGCCACCTATTGGCCCTGAAGATTTTAACAATTGTTTAATATCTTTGTTGGTGTGACACTGATAGAAAAGCAAAGCTTTGCAATTACTCTCTAGATTCTCACACGTCCTACCAGAGTATGAATTCCACAAGTCTGAGGGACATGGCTTGTCTGGCTAATCTTTTCTAATGTGTTGCTGAGATGGATTTGCCTAGCATGCCATTGCAGGCCATCAATAAATATTTATTATGTGAATTCGATGAGAGAAAAATACTAATCATTTCAGAAAATCTGGCCTTTTCTTTGAGGTTTTATACTGAAGCAATGAAATTCTGCTTACCCTATGAAATTAGATTGTCACTAGCCCACAACTTTATACTATAGGCTGATTTCCAAAGAATAATAAGGCAATATCTTCAAAAAAGGCTTTAGTATTTTGCATTCTCCTAAGTGAGAGAAGACTATAGCTCTACAGGGGCAGATCAAGGACTTTGCTAACTTGAAGATTATACAATTTGGGTGTTGTGTTAGAAAAAGGATATGTGAGTACAGAATTAGGTACAAAATGAATGTTAACATGCTCAAAAAATGCACTGCAGGATTTTAGCATAAAATTTAAAAACTAAAAACAAAATTCAGAAAGAAATAATATTTTAGTAATAATTTCCTCAGGACCAGCAGCTGGCGTAATGGCTATTTTGCTGGACTTCCATGTACTTGACTATGTTTGAGTCCTGGACCTGGTGCCTTAAACTCGTGCTGGGCACATGTGCCTGTGTGCCTAAGCTCCTGAGAGGAAAATGGAGGAAAAGTGATTGCAACATGGCCATCCCCCTTTGGGGGGGTGGGATTTGCTTTCTGTCTCTCTGTCTCTCTTTGTGTCTTTCTGGCAAGTGCACGTACTCTACAGCAAAAAAATTCTCAAAAAATTACATTCCTCAAATAATTTTAATCTATGTATCTCTATTTATCTGTATTTTTAAAAAGATATTTTTGCTATAGGGTATATGTGTATATCAGAGTGATAGAGACAGTGACAGAAAAGAGAGAAATCAACCCTCAGGGAGGATGCCACAATCTCTTCTCCTCCACTCTCATCTCAGGATTTTGGGCACACATGTACACATGCCCAGCGTGAGATTTAAGCCACCAGGTTTGGGACTCAAATTGTGGTTGGTCATGTCGGAAACCAGCCCCTTAACTATTGTGCCCCTGCTGGTTCCTAATTTTAAATATTTCAAAGTATTTTTAATAAGAAACTATCCAAACACTGAATCTCTTTGCTTACTGTTTGCATACAGTATTTTAATCTCACTTTGGAATATTTTTTCATTTTCCTTTTTTATATATGTTAATTATTTACACACTGTCCATTCTACCTTGTCCTTTTTTTAAGTTTTAAACTATTTTATTCCGATGTAACTTCATTTTAATTAACTATGGTTGCCCACTACTTATTCCCTAACTTTACATTTCAAAATTGTTATGCTTTCATTCAATTAATCACTTTGTTACATTTTTTCTTTTTAATTTTCAAATTTCTTTTTAAATTTTAAATTTACTATAGAGTGCATGTGCTTGCCAGAGAGAGAGAGACAGGAAGAGGGAGAGAGAGAGAAAGTTAGAAAGAGAAAGAAGATCCCTAGGGGGACTGCCATGCTTCAATCCTTTGTCCTCCATTCTCTTCTGATTTTGGGCATGCACACACACGTACCCACTGTGTTTTTCATATGGCACGGTCAGTCATGTGGTTTCCATCTGCCTTAACCACTATGCCACTGGCTAGTCTTTGCTACTTTTTAAAAATTTTAATGTATAGCAAAATGTTTGAACTAAATTCCCCATCTTATGGCACTATGCTAGCTCAGGTTTCCTTCAGTATTTATTTATTTTGTAGAGAGACAGATTTTTGCTATAGGGTGTGTGAGCTTGCCAGAGAGACAGAAAGCAAGAAATTACCACCCAGAGTGATGGCCACACTGCAATCCTTCCTGCTCCATTCTCTTCTTGGGATTTTTAGTAAGCATGCACATGAGCCCAAGCTGAGTTTTAAGCTACCAGGTCTGGGACTCAAACCGTTGGGAGTCTAACAACATAAATATTATGCCATCTGCTGGTCCCTCCTCTAGTATTTTTAATATTCACTCTTTTCAAGTTTCATATTCCTCAACAGAAATGAGTTGGCTTCACCAGCCCTGTTTTTTTGTAGGAGGTTCCTCTGAGGATGGCACAACTAGCAGGTTCTGACCTCTGCATTCCTGAGCTGGTGACCTATTCCTGCGGGTCCTTGTTGCACTCTTCTCCTGTGCAGCTCCTGCTTGTTTCAGCATCCTCCTAGATCTAGCCACTCCTGTGTGATGCCAATAAACTTTCCCAGTTCTGGGTTTGCATTATGCCTTCATGAGGTATATTTTCACTGGCATTTCCTTGGTTCTGGCAAGTGCACGTACTCTACAGCAAAAAAATTCTCAAAAAATTACATTCCTCAAATAATTTTAATCTATGTATCTCTATTTATCTGTATTTTTAAAAAGATATTTTTGCTATAGGGTATATGTGTATATCAGAGTGATAGAGACAGTGACAGAAAAGAGAGAAATCAACCCTCAGGGAGGATGCCACAATCTCTTCTCCTCCACTCTCATCTCAGGATTTTGGGCACACATGTACACATGCCCAGCGTGAGATTTAAGCCACCAGGTTTGGGACTCAAATTGTGGTTGGTCATGTCGGAAACCAGCCCCTTAACTATTGTGCCCCTGCTGGTTCCTAATTTTAAATATTTCAAAGTATTTTTAATAAGAAACTATCCAAACACTGAATCTCTTTGCTTACTGTTTGCATACAGTATTTTAATCTCACTTTGGAATATTTTTTCATTTTCCTTTTTTATATATGTTAATTATTTACACACTGTCCATTCTACCTTGTCCTTTTTTTAAGTTTTAAACTATTTTATTCCGATGTAACTTCATTTTAATTAACTATGGTTGCCCACTACTTATTCCCTAACTTTACATTTCAAAATTGTTATGCTTTCATTCAATTAATCACTTTGTTACATTTTTTCTTTTTAATTTTCAAATTTCTTTTTAAATTTTAAATTTACTATAGAGTGCATGTGCTTGCCAGAGAGAGAGAGACAGGAAGAGGGAGAGAGAGAGAAAGTTAGAAAGAGAAAGAAGATCCCTAGGGGGACTGCCATGCTTCAATCCTTTGTCCTCCATTCTCTTCTGATTTTGGGCATGCACACACACGTACCCACTGTGTTTTTCATATGGCACGGTCAGTCATGTGGTTTCCATCTGCCTTAACCACTATGCCACTGGCTAGTCTTTGCTACTTTTTAAAAATTTTAATGTATAGCAAAATGTTTGAACTAAATTCCCCATCTTATGGCACTATGCTAGCTCAGGTTTCCTTCAGTATTTATTTATTTTGTAGAGAGACAGATTTTTGCTATAGGGTGTGTGAGCTTGCCAGAGAGACAGAAAGCAAGAAATTACCACCCAGAGTGATGGCCACACTGCAATCCTTCCTGCTCCATTCTCTTCTTGGGATTTTTAGTAAGCATGCACATGAGCCCAAGCTGAGTTTTAAGCTACCAGGTCTGGGACTCAAACCGTTGGGAGTCTAACAACATAAATATTATGCCATCTGCTGGTCCCTCCTCTAGTATTTTTAATATTCACTCTTTTCAAGTTTCATATTCCTCAACAGAAATGAGTTGGCTTCACCAGCCCTGTTTTTTTGTAGGAGGTTCCTCTGAGGATGGCACAACTAGCAGGTTCTGACCTCTGCATTCCTGAGCTGGTGACCTATTCCTGCGGGTCCTTGTTGCACTCTTCTCCTGTGCAGCTCCTGCTTGTTTCAGCATACTCCTAGATCTAGCCACTCCTGTGTGATGCCAATAAACTTTCCCAGTTCTGGGTTTGCATTATGCCTTCATGAGGTATATTTTCACTGGCATTTCCTTGGCAGTTACGCTGCCATTCTGTTCACTTTTCCTTTCTAAGCTTTTATTGTGCTTCACTCTACGTGGCTTCTGTGAGCTGCATACAATCTGTGAATGATATCTGACTTCAAGTTTCAGGGAAAATAGAGTTGTTTTTTTTTTTTCTTTTTTCTTTTCACTTTGTTGTTTTTGTACGATAATGCAGAAAGAGTTGATGCTATGTTTATTTTCCAAGTTTGTATTGAAATTTTGGATTTAGCTTTACTCCACATTCTTCTGCATTGTTAAATTTGTTGTAGTGGATCTAGCCTAATCTTAAACTTTTAAGGTAATATATTTTTAAAGGTATGATCTTGCTAATTTTTAGAGTAGTTGCATAAAGGGATTGGAGAAATATTTAAACTAGGAGTAATATTAATATCTCTTGTGCATATATTATGGTAGTTTCTTGATAAGAAGGCCAATCAGTCAGAAGCCACTCAAGAAACCCTCAGAACTAGAAGCATCAGCTCTGTTGAGTAAATATTAGACAGATTATAATTCTTGGAAGAAATATCAGGGAAAGGCAGTCATAAGCTAAAGCACAATCAATAGATAAGCCAGCAGGAAAGGCATTTAGCCCGAAAGCAAACATCCAGCACTTTCAGACACACCAGTCTTCCCAGGGGAGACAGTGGCTCTACCCTTAGTTAAAAGGGCAATGGATCTCATGAGACATTTGATGTTAACAGGCTTACGTGGAGCACATACGTAATGGAGTCCTTCGTGTTTTTGTGCACATGCTGAACTACAAATGCACAGCCTGTTTAATCAGACTTAATTGAGGAGATGTAAAGGTATCTCTCTGCAACTACAAACATCAGAATAGTTTCATGATCTTGGAAAGAGAAATTGTAGTAGTAGATCATTTCTCTGTAGGTTGGCAGGATTTTACAGGCCGTGGACTTAAATAACATCAAGTTCACTTTGCAATAGAAATAAATGTACAGATCACAAATATGTAGGTATCTTTTGTGCAGAAACAGAAACATAAACTTATATGTCAGGACACATGATGTCATGCCTTGTGTCTAAGTAGGTCTTAAATAAATGTCCATTGATTTACCTTAATCAAGGATCATTACATCACAAAGAATCAATGATCATGACTTAGATAATCTGCTGAAGTTTTTCACTTGTTGATCAGTTTTAACCTGAGAAGATAGGCCCTCAAATATATATGCATCACTGTTACAGAAGCAACAAGCAAATACAAAATTCCCCTGCATTCTTTTTTTGAGCTATTCTTGCCTAAACTATTTTATCCCTTTGTAAAGCCAGTTCCGGACTTCTTTGCTTTCTGATTTCAGTAAAAGCATGATTTCTGAAATGAAGTCATCTGATAAACTGAATGAGGTATGCTGGGCAGTTTTAAGTATCAAAGGAGACCACACAGTGGCTGGCAGTTCTTAGTTCCTACAAGCAAATATATTAGTCAGTGTGAAGAGCTCTATTCTGAAGCATTTGAAGAAAAACCACAGTATTTCTTTTATTTTTAACCACATCTTTTTTCTATTATTTTTGCCTATTATTATATCAAGTTATTGACAAGACAGAACCAAAGACTCTGGGTCTATTAACAAACCGGAGTTCTAATGTTACAGTGAGTTTAAAAATAATCTTAAAGTTCTGTTTTACTTGCAAATCCAAGAGCCAAACTGTCTTTACATCAAAGGAAAACTGTTACTTATACAATAAAAAGACACTAAAAAGTAGTTTAATGGCTTTTAAAAGTAGAATTACTTTAATATTACTTTTAGTGGTTTTTGCCTCAGGGCACATACACTAGCCAGATAAAGAAAGGAACAGAGAGAGACACAGTATGAGCGATAGTGAGAAATCACCTCCCCGCCCCAAGGGGTGGTGGCCACACTGCAATCCTTTCTCCATTCTCTTCCTGGAATTTTGGGCACATATGCACATGTACCCAATATGAGTTTCAAGTCATTGGGTCCAGGACTCAAGTCATGATCAGCCATGTGACAGTCCAGTGATGTAACCACTATGCCATCTGCTAGTCTTGCTTTAATATTATTAAGATAGATTCATTCGGGAACCAGCAGTTAACATAATGGCTATGTTGCTGGACTCCCACATAGTCGACCGCAGTTCACGTCCCGGACCCGGTGGCTTAAAACTCACACCGGGTGCGTGTGCGTGCGTGCCCAAGATCCCGAGAGGAGAATGGAGGAGAAAGGATTGCGGCGTGACCATCCCCCCTGGGGGGTGATTTCTCGCTTTCTGTTTCTATGTCTCTCTCTGTATGTCTGGCGAGCGCACGCGCCCTAGCAAAAAACCTCTCAAAAAAAAAAAAAAAAAAGATAGATTCATTCTTTCTGTTTATCTCATGCCAGTATTATTTTTATTTATTGATTTATTGATTTATTGATTTATTTTTGCTGTTTTACAAAGCACCCAGGTTAAAGGACATGCCTTAAAACAAATACAAACTGTATAAAATGAACTTTAAAAAAATTAAAGAGAAAAAACAAATACACACAAACACTAACTGAACAATTACAGAAAGTCATTCTTTCTGATTAGAAATTTAAGCTCCAGTTTCTAATGCATTATTCTTTGCCTGGCTGCTAAAACTACATTTTTCCTTCCTCTCTCATGGATGCACAAACGCCCGGTGTGAGTTTAAGCCACTGGGTCCAGGACTCGAACTTTGGTCAACTACATGGGAGTCCAGCGACATAGCCATTACACCATCTGCTGGTCCCCACGTTCATTCTAAGTATAATTTAAGTATTATCTGGACCACGTAGTTGACACATCAATTAAGCCTTGTGAAATTTGTATTTTCATGTGTCCATAGAAGCTCCTTGGGAAAAGATATACATCAGTCTTTACATATAAACAACCCTTAAAAATATGCAGCTGAAAAGTAGAACTTTAAACATCTTTTTATTATTTCCACACAAGTCATATCCTACAATAGAAGGAGGAAATAAGTAATTTTAAAAAAAAAAACAGGTGATTTTATGAAAGCATTGTGCAGTGTTAAATTACTTATTTACATTTTTAAAATAACTGAGCTTATTTTAGTGAATTTCTCTAGAGAATTTTCTTACTTTCAAAGTCTCCTTTTCTTTCTTCTTTAAACTTCCTTCACACAAATGAGAATAAACCTTTCCTAGAATATCATTATTTTTCCCAGCTGTGTACTACAATGGCCCTTAGCATATTGGATTTAATGTTTTCATTCTCCAGTCTTGTTATTAAAATAACCACTTATTATGATACTTGAATCAGACTGGGTGGTCTTGATCAATAGAAATTCAAAAATTTGGTAAAAATCGTCACTCTTAAATACGTTAGTTCTAGGATGACAATAGCTATAATTTAGCTAAAGAAATGTTTCAGTATAGCCTTCCTTTACTTAAAAAGTTCCTATTAGATTTTTAAAAGTTTGTACACATTTCAAGAAATGTTGTATGAATTAGCCCAAAGACCCAGTGAATAGAGTTCTCTGCTCACAGGGTTGCTCTATGCAAAATAAGGCAATACCTACAGAGGTGCATTGTTTGTTTTCTGTTTTCATTTTTTTCACATCTATTGTGTGGTGAATAATTCACTTTAAGTAGGCAGAGCTCTTTATGCAGTGTTCCTATCCCTACCTTCTGCTGTCCCCACATCTTAAGATTAAATAAAAAAAAAAACAAAAAAAAACCTCTCCACTTTGTGTCAGTTTCTCCAAATGTCATTTCTCACGATGTGACCTGGGTCTCTATGGGACCAGCGCTCACAGTCTTACCAAAGACTATTCCCTATTCCCCTCCACACCCCCCCGTTTTTTAAGTCCACACGCTAAATCCATACTACCCAGCAGGTAACTCACAGAAAACAAAACAAAAAGCAACTTGTTATTATATAAGGGTAAAAAAAATATGTTTCTACATTTTGAACATATTGATTATTCTTCTTTTCAGTGAAAAACAAATAAAAAATTAAAACTCATTCTCAGCATGTAGCCTATAGCAAAAATCTCTTTTAAAAAAAGAAAATCTTAATAATAAAAAAAAGACAAATCACACTTTTGGGTTGTGATGAGATTTAAAGGATATAATGAATTGGAAAGAGCTACACAGACGGCATATGACGATGCAACTGAAAGCTATTACTCTGATCATGTATTCAGTTGCTTATCTCCCCAGTGCATCCTACCATAATTGGTGTTTATTTCATTGCTAAAACTAGAACTATAAAATGTTCCTAGTTGCCCTTTGTGAAGTATTCAAACTATTTCCACAACTCCATGATGCTGTGAATTAGTTTTTTAATTTGGTTCTAGGTAAATATTTTTGCTCTTGCCTTGGATTTCAAAATATGTACTAGGGATGAAAGAAAAAGGCCAGAGGATGTAACAGACGTTATGAGCCTCTGCTGTCACTCACACTCCCTACCTCATGACATCAGTGAGTTCTCTCACTCTTTTGTTTTTCTTACTTTTTTTTTTTTAAGAGATTTTTGCTTTAGGGCATGTGCCTTTGCTGGAGAGACAGAGAGACAAAAGTAAGAAATCATCCCACTACCCCATGCTACAATCCCTTTTCCTGTATTCTCCTCTAGGGATCTTGGTCATGCACACACACACACATACGCCTGACATGTTTCTCATCCTTTTCTTTATCAAGCAGTAAGAACTGTTACTGTACAAACATTGGTTCCTCAGCACCAGATATCTTGAATGTTTGGGAGGTACTGAAAACATTTAAACTCTACTTCAATACTTTCATATCTGAGAAAAAGATTGAGGTCAACACAGAGAACTAGGTTGGCTTTAGTAAGTTTAAGCAGCTTCTCTCCTGTTTTCTCCAATCTTTTTTTTTTTTTTTTTTAAGGTTTTTTTCCATGGGGCACATGCACTTGCCAGAGAGAAACCATGGGAGGGAAAGTGATAAATTATCCCTCATGAAAAGGGATATGAAAACCTCCATTCTCCTCCTGGAAATTTTGGATGTACGAGTGTGCACATGCACCTGGCATGATTTTCAATCATTTGCATGATTTTAAGGTCTGGGACTTAAACCATAGTTGGCTATGTGGGAGTCCAGCACCTTAACCACCTTCCTGGTTTCTTCTCTAATCATTTTAGTAAGAAGTTTCTTTTCTTTTTTTTGTGTAGTATTTTGATTGTACACAAACCACTCACAGAGGTTGAAGGGGGTACAAAAGGCACAACATTGAGGAGCAATAGTGAACCAACAATAGTCATCTAGGACAGATCAAATGCATTGTGTTAATTTCTTCAGTATTGTTTAGACATTTTCTAACTTACCTGAACATTGAAAGAACTTTTGCTTTCCACTTACAGTATTTTAATAGCTGTATATAAATCCAAAATAAAAATATTCTGCTAGAAAATCTAACATAAATATTTTAATTTTTAATCCACAAAAAACTTTTCAGTTGTATTGAATTCTCATATGTTGTACAAGCCAAAGGAGAGCATGAAATAAATGCTATGCAGAAACATTTAAATATTCTGGTTCAGTGAACTGGCACAAAAGGTTGCTGTAGAAATGGCAGATAAGTAATCTAAAACTGCTAAGGAAGCGTGAATATGGGAAGAAAAATAGAGTAAATTATTTATTGACTACCTACTTAGAGTCTGGAATTCTCCTGGTTCTTTGAGGGTAAAAACATATTAAATACACAATCTTTGACAGAGAAACTTGCAGTCTAGTTAGGGTGAGAATTAGGGCCTGTCAACTCTATTGTCAGTACAAAGTGCTCTTTTTTTCTCTCCCTTGTAAATTCTCAGATAGCGTTCTCCAACTACTTTAAATAATCACTGACTGGGAAATTTATATTTTTATGCAGGTAAGCCCGCAGAAGTTTAAAACCAAAAGCTTAGTGTTATCAATAACTTCATAATGCATGTTAAAAGAGAAGTATTACTGTGAACATGTATCATAAACAAGAACATAATTAGAAGAAAAATGACATGTTCAACTCATCACCTTAAACAATGTTTTAGGCCACCTGCTAGCATAGTGGTAGTGTACCTAGACCCACATGAGACGGTCTTGGGCCTGCATCCCAGGACTTCCTCTTATCCATGGTCATGTTCAAGTGTGCCTATGATTCAAGCTGCCTGTATCTGGGGTATATTTTGGCATGAGAACCATATTGGGAGGAAGGTTGCTTTTCTTTGTTTCTCTCTCCCTGTCTTTTTCTATTTTAATTTTTTCTCACAGAAAAAATACATTTTAAAAAGACATTACTTTAGGAGCCAGCAAGTGGCATGGTAGTCAAGGCACTGCACTCCCGTATGGCTGACAAGGTTCAAACCTCGGACCTGGCAGCTTGCTTTCTCACTCACCCAACCCTTAGGAGTACATGTGCCTTATAGAGTAAAGAATTAAGGAATAATAATAAATGAATAGAATTGAAGGATAATAATAAAATTAAACATATAAAATTAAATTTAAGCATACCACTTTTTCTTTAAATTCAAAAAATAAGTGGCATAAAATATACTCAGAACTATAAAAAAAATTAAAGTATATTTATCATATATATTTGGATTGCTTAATTAGTTGCCATAGGAACAGAAATCCGTATTTCTTGCCTTTGCAACCCTTATTGTATAATCTGGTATAGATACATTAATCAAATAATCACATTCAAATGATCACATTCAAAAGAGTAAAACTGGATCTGTTTAAACAATCTTGTCAGAGGAGCATGATTTTAGCACTATGAGTACTGATTAAGAAGTGTAAGTAGGGGATCTGACCTGGCAGTGAGATTAAGGAAGTCTTTTCTAAAGAAGTTAATCTGAGCTGAGAACAACTGAGAGTAGAGGTTACGTGGAAAAGGGATTAAAAGAATTCTAGATATAGAGAACAGCGCATACAATAACAGGAGAAGGCCAAGCAGAAAGAATGAGTCAAGATGTGATGCAGGTCACAGGTTAAGTTCCATAGGCAGTGATCCTTCAGCAACTTTTACTCACTCCCCAACCTACTTGGGCAAGACACTCAAATCCCTTAAAACAAGTCCCCATCCCTTTCAGGCATTGTTTCCTCCTATACCCGAGCTTGTATTCTACTCCAATAATTCTCAAAAATTTTTTAAGGACAAGAAAAAAAATAGAAATAAATAAACCCAGTTTGATTAGGCAGAGCCAGGAATGAAATGAAATTAAAGATAAGGTACTTTGGGAACAAATTGTGAGATTCTGTCTGAAACTAGGTGCTAGGACTCCATTAAAGTGTTTCAGACAAAACAGGGACCTACTTAAATTTGGATGTTCAAGTTTCACTCTAAGTAAAGCACAAAGAACAAATTCCAAGGGTAGAATTGAGCAGACTGGATATAGTTAAAATTGTTAGTACAGGTTAACAGACTAATTTCTATCCTAGTGAAAGATCACAGTAATATCTAGCAGTTATCTTACAGTGGAGGTTGGTCAAGCAGAAATTTTATGGGATCTTACATAGAAAAATTTTTTAGAATTTTTTGAGAAATCAACTATGAGATGGACAGAATGAGGGGATGAAAGGAAAGACTTCAAGAGTTGAGAGTTGAAACATTAAACCACACAGCCATTTATGTCCAAAGAAACAATGGCAGATGTTCAGAAGCCTACAGTATATCTGACTAACTACTTACATACACTGTTGCCATCATGCCCTGGAAAAATATTATTTTTATAATGAAAACTATTAACCTTGTTGTTGCTGTTTTCCTTAGAAAGCATATTTTTCACAAATTGTCATCATTGTAGTACTCTGCACAATTTAATGATCCAGGAATTTCGAAAGATCTTGAAAACAGGCCAACCAGTTGACATGATGGTTAAGGCAGTGGGACCCGCACATGCCTGTCTATTTGGTTAGGGTCCTAGATGCGGCAGCTTGAAAACATGCCTGGCACATGAGCGTGTGTACACAAAAACCCAAGAAGAGAATGGAGAAGACAGAACTGTGGCATGTCCATCTCCCCTGGGGGGATGATTTTGCACTTTTCCTCTCTCTTCCTCTCTCACTCTGATGAGAACACATGTCATATAGCAAGCTAACAGAAACAAGTATCTTTAAACCAGAATCCTGTTCATTTCTTGTCTCTAGTTATGGGTCTTAAAGTCTCACAAGTTTTAATAATTTTATACTTCTGGAATTATTACATTTTTTGCTAATAAACATTTTTCACATGTGTTTGATCTCACTTCCTATTAACCACAGCCTACTCAGCTAAAATACATTGACTGTCTCTAGGAGACACCACTTCAGGTAGTTGGCTTTCAACCATATAGACTATAAATGGCACCTACTGGTCACAGCTAAACAAGTGAGCCTAAGTTACATTATACCTGCCTCAAGTTGAGCAAGTCAAATTTAATCTATTGGAAATTTGGAACCTATAAGAGAGGAACACACATGCATACATATATCCATATATGTGCAGATAAGAAATAATTAGAACTGAATCACATTATCACACAAAACTCAGTAAGCCCAGGACTGGCCTAACTTCAGTGGTGCCAGCTGAATTGCAGGGCTGGAAGCCACCTGGCCAACTGAGTGTTCAGATCCCCAATCAAACAGGAAGCACAATAGGACACGTGTTAGTCCTGCAACTGGATGAGCTGACAAAGTTGGAGAAAGGGAATCATAGTATGATAATGCCCTGTTGAGAGTTCCTGTTTATCTCATAAATAAAAACAAAACAAAACTTCAAAAAATGAAATCAAATTCATTCACTGAAAATTGCTCGATACCCTGAATTGATTCCTAATTCAACCTCCTTGTAGGTTATTGTTGGCTGTTCAACATTTCCCTTGTTCTAATGGTCTACCCTTCACATTCTCCAAGAACATTCCTTTACAAACAAAATAATGACTATACCACCTGCTATGTCCAATAACTGTGCTTACCAGGTGAGCTCACAAAGTATAAAATGGTTCCTGTACTCAAGGAAAACACAGTTCAACAGTCAAAACCTTTACACTAAATTTAGGTAGGGTATATTAGAAGTAAGTGTGTGTGTGTGTGTGTGTGTGTGTGTGTGTGTGTGAAAGAAAGAGCTCCCAGTTCACTAGTAAAAGGGGTCAGAAAGGAGGGAAGCAGTTGAGCAAATGCTTCATGAAGAAAGTCAGGATATCACTAGCAGGTGAGAAAATACTTAGATATAAAGCAGTTGAAAATAAATTCTGAACTGCAGTTACCTGGGATGGCTGGGAGGTCTGGGAGAGAAATATGAACAGCATGAATGTGTGAAAATAAACCTTGAGTGATGAGCAGGAACTGTATTGTAAAGAGTCCTGTAGAGTTTGCCAAAAATTTCCGACTACAGCCTATGAAAAATGGAGACACACTGAGTCATATTAAGCAAAGGCGTCCTGGGATTAGTTTTACAGTGTAGGGGGAAAAGGCAGCAGGGAAGATCTACTGCATTTTCTGAGGATCATTAAGGAGACTATTTCAAGGATCTAGGCAAGAGGTGAGGGAGGTTGAAGATAATAAGAGAGGAAATATAGAAAAAGGGGACTGATATAAGATGTTAAGGAAAATCTGATAGAATGAGGAGACTGCATTTGTGGATAAAAGAAAGAGTATGGAATACGTTCCATAGTTCTGACTTTATAGTTAACCTACTTGCATTTGATTAATCTTTAAAATGGAAATAAACCCTGTTTATAAGGTGTTGCAAGGAATAAATTTAGATAGTATTGGTGGAGAATTCAGGAATGTGTATGACACATAGGAGAAATTCAAACAGATTCAGGTTACTCTCTCCTTTTGTTCTACTTACCAGATAATTTACGATAATCATAGAAAAACCCTTTTAACGTCAATCACAGTTAATGCTGGTTCATTTTTTATTGTACAAAACTGCTAATCGTTTCACTTGTTACGATTACAGCAAGTCCCTTAAAATATGCCACCTAACATAAGTATTCTAGAAACTAATTCTTAGGTGCATTCCAGATGGAATAAAAAAATTTATAGGTTCTTATGCTTTTTAATATAAAATTTACATGGGATTGAATTTTATTTAAAAGTAAGGTTCTTTGCCAGAACTCCTAGAAAATCCAAGATGAAACTAACATTTTTTCATAATATTTAAAAAAGAAGCATATTTTAAAAATTCTTCTATCAGTTATGTCAACAGCAAAGAATGACTCACTTTTCCCAGCCACTCTCTACCTGATGTTCTCAGTTTGTATAATGTGGTTATGTATGTGCTCGTGTTTGTGAGTATACATGTATGTGCCATTCTCATTCCTTATTTTGTTAACCTCCACTTTTTAAAAAAATGGTTTTTGCCTTAGGACATGTGTATACAAAGGAGAGACAGAGACAGTAAGAAGGAAAGTGAGAAACCACCTCCCAAGAGGGATGTCCATGCCACGATCCATCTCCTGTATTCTCCTCCTGAAATCTTGGACACGCATGCAAACAGGCTTGGTGTGATTTTCAAGCCACTGGGTCTGGGAGTTGAACTGCAGTTGGCCATGAACTGCAGTTGGTCATGTGGGAGTCTGGTAATGTAACTGCTATGCCATCTGTTGGCCCTAACTTCCTCTTTTTCAGAAGAGAACTGAGAAAAGCATAATATGTTTTCACCACAAAGACCACATCAGTTTCATAGGGAGATGGCCTTCTCTTATTATACAATTCGAGCCAAATACTGATTTTTCTATTTTTAGAGAGAGATTTTTTCCTATAGGGCTTGTATACTTGCTAGAAAGAACGAGAGAGAGAAAAAGAGAAATCCCTCCTAGGGAGCATGGCCATGCCATGATCCCTTCTCCTCCACTCTCCTCCTGGGATTTTGGGTGCGTACACAAACGTACCCTGCATGAGTTTTAAGCCACCGGGTCCAGGACTCAAACTGTGGTCGACTACATGGGAGTCCAGAGACTTATGCCATCTGTTGGTCTGTCTCTCTTCCTTTCCCTCTTTCTCTCTCTCTTTTTTTTTTTTTTTTTTTTTCTGAAGGGCACTTACACTCCCAGGGAGTCAGACAAAGAGGAAAGAATGGTCATGCTACAATTCATTCTCTTCTCTCCGCTCCTTGTCAGATTTGGGGTATGCACATGTGTGCCCAGGATGTTTCTCAAGCTGCCAGGTCTGGGACTCAAACCATATAGTGGCTCACGTGGGATTTGGCTACCTTAATTACCAGGCCAGGGAGCTAGCCAAAGCCAAATATAAATTTTAATTACCAAAGGTTATTAGGAAGACTTTTGTCAACATAATATAGGCTCTGCTAGTTTGAAAATATTTTATAGCTTAGAATGTAAATATAATGAGTCATCAGAAAAGTCATGACATGCTTTTCTATGCATTATTGTATTGTGACTTTTCTGATGTCCTGACAGATAACGGATAGTAAAGATTAGTTGTTATTTCTATGTCTTGCTGTCCACATGATTAATTTTAACTTAACAATAACTTAATAATAGAAGTTGGACTTAGAAACACTGCTAAGTCCAGTATTTTCAAAACTTAGAGCTTTTCATTTTAGCAATTGATTGATTCATAACACAATTGATCATATGTGATCTACTTAGGTAAAGTAGCCAGAAAACCCTAGCTGACCAGAAAAAATTTTGATTTAGTTAAGTATGTATGAAGAGACAATCTTGTTCTTTTAGTTTTTTATAAAAATTATTTAGACATATATCTATGTTAAGAATGCCTCTGCAATGTAGTTAAATGCATGCATCTTTTAAAGCACAGTTAGCAATTACTCATTTAATATGAGATAATAGCCTTGGTGCAAGTAACATTTATTTAACATTTATTGCATGAATAGCTGATTTCAGGGTTTCATATTTTTTGAGACTTACTAAAACAACATATAGAAATAAAAATAGAAATAAAAATGTAAATATATATGTATGTATGTGTGTGTGTGTATATATATATATATATATATTTTGCTATAGGGCGCGTGTGCACGCCGGACAGAGACAGAGAGACAGAAAGTGAGAAATCATCCCCTAGGGGGAATGGTCACGCCGCAATCCCTTCTCCTTCATTCTCCTCTCGGGATCTTGGGCATGCACGAACACGTGCCTGGTATGAGCTTTAAGCCACCGGGTCCAGGACACTAAACATGGTCGAATACATGGGAGTCTAGCGACATAGCCATTATGCTAACTGCTGGTCCCAAAGACAGTATAAATTCTTATAGAAAGCAGATACATTTATTGTTCAATGTTGATCCCAATTCTAATAGACTAATTACTGCAAAGGAAGAATGGTTTTGCCTATTTTAAAAATATGGTCCTACTCTGAGCAAATGAATCTATTTTTGCTAAGTGAATTCAATAGCCTATTAATTACCTATATAAATAAAGAGAACACACCAACACAAGCAAGAAATAGCAATACAATGGAGAAAGGCAATGTCTTTGTCAGGTCATTACATTGAGGAAATGTGTATCTAGTATTAAAAAAAATGCTTTCTTGGGACCAGCAGTTAGTGTAATGGCTATGTTGCTGGACTCCCATGTAGTCGACTGCGGTTCAAGTCCTGGACCCAGTGGCTTAAACTCATGCCAGGTGCATGTGCGTTCACATCCAAGATCCCGAGAGGAGAACGGAGGAGAAGGGATTGCGACATGACCATCCCCCTGGGGGTGATTTCTCACTTTCTGTATCACTGTCTCTGTCTTTCTGGTGAGTGCACGCACCCTATAGCAAAAAAAAAAAAAAAAAAAAAAAAAAAAAAACTCTCAAAAAAAAACCAAAAATGCTTTCCCACTGAATCATAGAACTAGACAGACTACCAGCAATGTTCATTTTCTCCAGAAAGAATTTCAGCTCAATCCATTAGGCTGTGGTTATCAGTTCTAATTTGCATGTATTTTATCCAAAATAATTTAAATCATGAGATTACGGACTACTGTTAACATTTTTGCTTTGTCTAAGACCATATTCACCAGTCCTATTCTTTCTTCATCACTCCTCTTATGAAAAAAATATGCAAAAATTACTTGTTTTACAAATATGCATAAAAATAATAATTGAACCAATAGAGCTTTTAAAGTAGTTTTCTGAATGTCTTTTTTTGTTGTTGTTGTTCAGGTGCTTGGTTTCTATTCAGCTTTTCTTTTTGAAACTTTTTCTAAAAAAAAAAATATTTATTTATTTATTTACTTATTTTAATTTGACCAGAGAGGAACAGAGCGAGATCAAGAGCGAGAGTGGGGAAGTGCAAAAGCAGGCCACCGGGTCCAGGACTTGAACCACGTTGGCCATGTGGGAGTCCAGCATCCTTAATCACTGCACCACCTGCTGGTCCTGGCTAAAACATTTTTAATGTAGACATTTTTACTATTAAAGTTATATGTTTATATGTTTTACAAAGTAATAAAATCTAGTCTTCTTCCCTATCACCAAGCATCAACTTGTATAGACCCACTGACTCCAAGGAACTATTATCAAAATTTCCTATTAATTTTTCAGTAATTTTAATTGGACATATAAACATTTATGCATACAAATATTTTTTATAAGTATGTATGTATGTGTGTGTGTGTGTGTATATATATAATATTTGCACTTCTCTGAAGCTCATAAACCCATACTGGTACTGTACTGCATCGATTTTTTTTTTTTTAAGATTTTGTTTCGCGATAGGGTGCATGCTCTCACTAGAGAGAAAAAGAAAGAGGGAAGGAAATACCTCCGAGGAGGGATAGTCATGCTTCAGTTCCCTCTCTGTCATTCTCCTTGTGGGATTTCGGGCATGCACACAATCCTGGTGTGATTTTAGGCCACTAGATCTGGAACTTGAAACATGAAGTCAGCCATGTAGGACCCAGCTCCTTAGTCATCATGCCACCTTCTGGCCCTGTTCTTTGGTTTTTAACAGCACAGTGGGTATTGGAGCCAACAAGTGGCATGGTGGTGAGACTGCAAGACTCTCACATGGCTGACTGTGGTTCGAGTACTGGTCCCAGTGGCTTGAAACTCACAATGCATGCATGTGTGCCCAGAATCTCAGGAGAAGAATGGGGGAGAAGGGATTGCAGTGTGGTCATTCCCTGGGGGGGGGGGTGATTTCTCACTTTCTCTCTCTCTATCTCTCTGGTAAGTACAAACATCCACTAGCAAAAAAATTATCTTTTTTTTTTTTTTAATATGATAGGTATGATGTAATATCAATAATTTTGGAAGTGAAATTTCTTAAGAATTTTTAAACTTTATTTATTTACTCATTTATTTTAATTTGACCAGAGAGGAAAGAGAGAGCAAGAGGGAGTAAGAGAGAGAGAAAGTGAGAAAGGAAGCCATCAGGTCTGGGACTCAAACTGTGGTCAGCCATATGGGAGGGTTCAGCGCCTTAACCACCATGCCACCTGCTGATCATGGAAGTGAAATTTCTAAGTCAAAAGGTAGGTACAGTTTTAGTTTGATGGACATTTCTAAATTGACCTCAAAAAGGTTATAACAACTTAGGCTGTCATCAAAAGTACGCAATCTCTTTTATTTCCCTGTTCCCATATTCACAGATATTTTTAAATCCAACATGTCACAAAGGATGTTATTCCATTCGTTCGGTTATAAGCGTGGGCGACTATAATGTATATGCTCTCTAGCCATTTCTTCCCCTTTTATGAACACTCTCTGCTCATGCCCTTGGTTTCATTCTACTACAGTTTAAAAAGCTAACATGTGGTGAACGCATCTATGCCAAACACTTCTGAGTGATATACTGCTATTACCAAATGGAAGTCCCACAATGGAAACAGAGATTGCTTAATCTCTATTTAGAAAATAAGAAAAGGTTTAGAAAAAGATGACAAACCAAATTAGATGAAAAGTTCTAAAAATAGGATATGAACCCAAGCCCAGTGTTTTTGTGTCTGTCTAGTGGGCAATATTGTTTCTCATTATTAGGTTCTTTGAATTTTTCATATTTTATGGGAATTTTTTTAGTATTAAAAATTAATTCATAAAATAATAAAATAAATGTATTAAGGAAATTAGCCTAAAGTAAAGAACTGAATAAAATAAATGTATTAAGGAAATTAGCCTATATTAAAGAAATAGTTATATAAAAACATTTTTGTCACTTTATTTTTTGTTTATATTTGTCTTCCTAAAGGAGTCTCATTAAAATTAGAATCAAGACCTCAGGGACATTATGCTATTTTATGAGAGTTCAAAAAAGTCAATGAATATTCTGTTGTATCAGACTCTAAAAAAATCTTTTTTTCAGTTCTGCTTTAAAATAAGTAGACTTTTTTTTTTCTTTTTTTATTTTTGGCTAGTTTAACCCAATACCCTTATCTTTCTCAGGGAATGTGAGTATCATTTCACCAGTCCCATTTTGGATGTGCACAGATATCCATGTTAAATTAATCTTGGTCTTTTCTTCTATTGAATTCTACATCTTTAGTATTCACAAAATTTTGGACATTTTTCACATTGTCTGAGGAACTGACTTCACAGTTTCCTAGCAAACTCAAAAAATAAGCAAACAAAAAACAGTAACAAACCTGCTTTTTGGGTGAAACTCTTAGAGAATGGAGAGCTGAACTTAAAAAACATGTTCTGTTCTTGTCAGGGAAAACTTCTGAAATATATATGAGCATTCACCTTTTATGTGTAATACTGTAGGATGATTTACATTCACCTTATTGCTTTCAGTTCTGGATATTCCCCTCACCCCATCATATAGGTGTAAAAGATTTCTATTTTTTTTTTTTTTAATGGAGGCTTATTCCCTCATCCTTCTAGGTTTTTACACGTGATTAATTGATTTTTTAAAAAATTTATCTTGTGCATTACTAAATCAGTCACTTTGATATAAAAGGTGATATCTTTTAAAGATTATGTCTTATATATTTTTAATTAAATATCAACTACTTTAAGATTATAAAAGGTGTTTTTTTTTTTTTTTCTTTGAGAGAGAGTACTGCTATAGGGTACGTGTGCTTACCAGAGAGACAGAGAAAAATGGAGAGACAGAACGAAAAATCAGCCACCAAGGGATGGCTACACCACAATCCCCTCTCCTCCAGTCTCCTCTGGGATCTTACACATGCATGCACACGCGTCCAGCATGAATTTTAAGTCACCAGGTTCAGAACTTGAACCACAGTTGACTACATGGGAGTTCAGCAACATAGCCATTATGCTATCTGCTGGTCTCAAGATTATAAAATATTTTAAAATATCCAGTAGCTAGAGAAGAGGAAAGAAGGCACCTAAATATATCTAGACATAAACGTAGGTATATTGTACATACCGACTCCACTAATAATATTTTAATTTTACAATAAAGGAAGCAGAGGCTCAGTGAGATCAAGTGAACCCTCTAGTGAAGGTCAGCCAGCCGGGAGTCACTCTGCGGACAGCTTTGCTTCCAAGCCTAAATTGTTCTGCAACATTATGACTTTTTTTTTTTTTTTTGGAGAGGTTTTCGCTACAGGGTGTGTGCGCTTGCCAGACAGACAGAGACCAAGAGACAGAAAGTGAGAAATCACCCCCCAGGGGGGATGGTCACTCAATCCCTTCTCCTCCATTCTTGTCTCGGGATCTTGGGCACGCATGCACACGCGCCCAGCGTGAGTTTAAGCCACCGGGTCCGGGACGCGAACCGCAGTCGACTACGTGGGAGTCCAGCGACATAGCCATTACGCTAACGGCTGGTTCCTGACATTTTATACATTATCCCCCAAACAGTAACTCTGTCCTAACATAGAAGGTATCTTTGGAACAGGAGTTTGTTTTGAGGAGCTAGATGATAGGATAGCAATAAAACAAGATGCTCTGTAAGACTTACACGGAAGGTTCTGAGTTCCTGTCTTGAGACTTTCCTGAACACACTGAGATGTGCACACCCATGTCCTGAGGCTGGCTGAAGTTGGGGGCATATCATGGAATCGAAATCCCAAAAGAGTTACTGTTTTTCTGCCTCTACCTCTATGCCTCTTACTCATTGAAGAAAACATTTTTTAAGGAGAAAAGTTGGTTTTAAATAAGAAAATACTATTTTATTTGACTACATTAACTCATTTCTGGAGTATGTCGCCCTGTAAAAAGTGAATAAAAGAAGAAGCAAAACTAAGATCTGCTTAATAAAATTATACTTGGGCTAAGTTTCATAAAGCCATTCAAACACTTATTAACTTATTCACTTATGTAATAGTTATTTATGTTGAACTTACTATGTCCAGAAAAATACTGTTTGAAGACCTCGGCTCTACTGTACTAAAATCTGAAAAGAAGCTGGAAGCTAGTACCTTGAAATGTTTGATTTAATTACACTTGATGAAAAATGTGACAAGAAAGAGTCACATTAAAATATTTATTGCTAAGACTTAAAAACATTCAGGACACGATAAGGGAAAAACTTAAATTTATTGAGTTTAAAATGCTCAAATGTATAGGGGCCAGCAAATGGCATAGTGGTTAAGGCAGTGGACTCTCACACGGCTGACCACGGTCCGAGTTCTGGACATGGTGACTTGAAAAATCACACTGTGGGTGTATGCATGCCCAACAAAATTGCAGGAGGAGAAGGGATTGTGGTGTGACCATCCCCTTGGAATACGATTTCCCACTTTCCCTTTCATTGTCTTTCTCTGTTTCTCTTCAGTGAGCACAGGACCCTAATGTAAAAACCTTAAAAAAAAAAGCTGAAATATAAAAATATTGTATCGCATTGTCTACTAGGATATTCTCAAAACAAATATTTTTGTTATGTGTAAGTCACAATCCATTTGTAGGTCAAAAAAGGCATTAATGGGTCCTAGTCCAAATTCTTTTAAGAATTCAATTAAAATAGGTGGGGAGGGAGATGAAATGCCACTATGCATCATACTTGGTAGGGTGGGTAGTCTTCAAAAACTTGCTTTATTTGTGCATATATGTATGTGTTTAGAGGGCCATCTGTACAATGTATTTCTTAATGAAAGTGAGGATTATAACATTGAGTAACTTGTAGTTTTCATGTTTTTGATTTCATGTTCTGCTTTTTCACATTAGTGTTTTCCAACTCCTTTGATATTTTTAATAAATATGATTTTCCATGCCCATAGAATAGCCCCTCAGATCTCTCTCATTTTATAAATTACTTCATCTTTGGGCATTTAGTTGTTGCCATTTTTCATTTTAATGAAAACCCAATTATTGCACTAGATTTTATGTTGATTTTCTTGAAATAGATTTCTAGAATTACTATTATGAAGTGAACAAATAGTAACTTTAAAATGGTTTTTAGAAGTATTGTTTATTTAAATTTATTTGCTTTACTACATTAACATTTTACTTATTCAGAAGTGAAATATATTACAGAAAATTTAGGTAAGAAAACGCTTTCATTTTACTATATAAACACTATTCCTAGTGGTATTCTGTATGCATTTATTTACTTTTTCCAAGACTATAACTAAAAACACAAATTACCTATCTGAAACAAATGGCAACAAGGAAAACTTAGAATAAACAGGAGGCAATGGTACCTGGAAAGGTAGATGCAAGAGGAGTATGAACCAAACATTATTTTTAAAATATAAAGGTTTTTATGTATGAAATAATCAGTGAAACATGTACACTGAAAAAGATGACAGCGCGATTACCTGAATGAAGAATGAATGTCTCATGCCACTATTTCCAGAGAGAATTTTTTCTTTTTGAGCACAGTTATTCAGAAATATTAAAATATTTGGGGGAACTTTGATTTTCAGCACAGTCCTGAAGAACACAATTAAGGTATTTTGCTGGCCAAGAAATAATGGGCTTTGGACAAGTTACACCAGCCAGATTCATATATCAAAAAGTCCAAGATCAGCCACCAGTACCAACTGTTTAAAACTGTCAAAAATACTCAGAGCAACAAGCCGGAATGCATTATGCAATAGCCCAAGGTGAGGGATTACCTTCTGTTTAGTCAAGCAGCTCAAACATAGAAGCAGAAGCCACTGTACCTGATCTGTTATGACTTTGAAAAGTGAAAAGAACACACACTAGTAAACACACAGAAAATCCGGATTTGGTGATTAGCTAGCCCTTGGCCTGGAGAGTGTCATTCATTTATGGACCAATGACCAAAGGTGGAAAAAAAGCTCCTTGCTGTTTAGTTCAGAGAATTCTAAGTGGACAGGTAAGGAAGATCCTCCTACAGTGTGATGAGGCGATGAGGCCTGTTTCCTCACTGATCTGGAGAAATGCAAAGGTTCTATATTATTTTAAAAACAAAAAAAACACACAAGAAACTGAGAAGTCTGTATTATTTAGGGGTGGAGAAAAGGCATGAAATTGTTTTATCTCCCTGTCTCCAAGTCTTGCATGTATCAAAACAAGTAGGTAGAAATGCCCTAAACTCTCCCAAGGCAGTTTTTAATCTTGAGTAGGAAACTCTCTGCCAGCTTTCTAATGTCACTATCTGGCCCTATTGCCTAAATGACTAAAGTGAATTATTCAAAAGTCATGTTGAAAACAAAAATTCCTTATGTGCCTAAAAATACACAAGTCATTTCACATAACATTTGCTTCTAAAATTAGCCAGTATATTAACTCTTTCCTCCTCCTGCAAATAATATTCAGCATAGCAGGACAGTAACCAGTACTGGTCATTAATGCCTCTGTATCCCAAAACTGGACAGTTCATTTCCATCATTACAGAATCACTGCCTTTATGCTGTTTTTTTGTTTGTTTGTTAAGGTTAAAAGTTTAGTGGGATACCATATAAAGCAGTGCATGGTCACCCAATCCTTTATATGAATTAATTGATCAAATGATTCCTTCGGCAGTTTGAAGTTGTTTTTCTTTCTTTTCATTTTCTTCTTATTTTTCCCAAGAGACAGAAAAACAGAGGAAAAACAAGAAAGCTCTCATCAGGGAGGATGGTCATGCCACAATCCCTTCCCCTCTACCTCTCCTTTGGAATTTTGGGCTCCTATGCACACAAGCTTGGCATAGTTTTCAAGCTGCAAGGTCTAGGACTTGAACTTCACAGTCAACCATGTGGAATCTAGCTGCCTTAACTGCCATATCATCTACTGATAGTTTTCAGTTCAGAAAAAAAAAAAATGTATATTGTACAAGAAGTGATGTCACCCTAAGGTCCCATTAAGAGAGGCACTTATTTTAAACTCCCAGAATCATAGAAAGCTTCCTAGAGGCTTAGCTAAACTTTAGAGGACACATAGCCGTTAAGTGGCTAAGAAGTAATGAGCATAATGCTGCATATCTTTTACAGGAAATATCATCTTTTTACCTCAGTAAATTGCTGTCATTTCCTGAGAAATGTCATCTTTCTACCTGAGTAAATTGCTGTCATTTCCTAGGAACAAAGTTTATTCATGCCCATGTAGCAATGAATACAGATAGATAACCTAGTTTAATCAATCCAAAGGGATGACAGGATTAAAGTCAGATTGTCCTCACGTTCCAGTAATTACTGTGTGCACACATGGTAGCCATGGAATGACAAAATACTTTGAGAAGGGAAGGATTTCAAGGCAAAAGGATACATACAGCTCTACACAAGGGAAATTATCAAGCAACATGAAAAATATAATTCTTGTTAAATATTATGTTGGCTAGATTCCAGGTGAAAAGAATTAGATAAAAATAAAGTAAGTAAAGATCTACAGAATGGGGTAGGTAACAGTCAAGGTGTAAAACAGACAGTGTTAAGGAAACTTTCAAAGCAACAGATCAGGGAAGGACAACCCAAGAATGTCACCAATTGTGTGCCCTCGCCATCAGTGTGGAATGATTAAAATATGGTGTTCAATGACATTTGGACTGAAGGTGAAGGAAAGGATTTTGAAAACCAGGAGATGATGCGTTAAATTAAAGATGACTGTGAAATGTCTGACAAAAACAGATGAAGATGGGAACCACCAGTTAGCGTAATGGCTATGTCGCTGGACCCCCACGTAGTCGACCACGGTTCGCGTCCCGGACCCGGTGGCTTAAAACTCACGCTGGGTGCGTGTGCGTGTGTGCCCAAGATCCCGGGAGGAGAATGGAGGAGAAGGGATTGCGGCGTGACCATCCCCCCTGGGGGGTGATTTCTCGCTTTCTGTCTCTATGTCTCTCTCTGTCTGTCTGGCGAGCGCACGTGCCCTATAGTGAAAAAAAAAAAAAAAAAAACACATGAAGATGAAAAGTAGAACATAGAATATACATACATCTTTGGTTCACTTCTAGAAGGGCATATGGACCAAGAAAGGAAAGGGTCTACAGCAGAACTGTACTTTTGTTGAAGAGAAGTAGCTTTACAGAATTAAACATGAAGGAACAAAAGGACAATATTTGTAGTAAGGTTCTAAGGAAATAAAAGAGAAGTAAAACTAAGAACAAATGTAGTAGGTGCTATTTTTGTCCTCTAATAATACATTGTAGTGAAAACTGTCAAATGTAGTTGCTAGCAATAAATAGCAAAATATAACTGAATTGTCTGTTGCATATATATGAAAACTATACAGGCCAAATTAATTGAAGTGTTGAAGGAATACAGTGTAACGAGGTGGGAAGGTAAGATACTTGTGTCGTCTGTGGATTAAGCCATGGGCAAGCAGTTTCAGAGGAGTCATCTGCTTTTTACTTATGGATAATTCTAAATCAGCAATTCCTAACTGATGACCAGATTTTCAGGACAATCATTTACCCTAATAAAAGATGGGGGAAAAGAGAACAGAATTATTAAACATGTACTGGCTTTGTATCTATTTTCTTATTAGGTCATCGGAAAAGTCATGACATATTTTTCTATGCAAAAATACATCCGGACTTTTCTGACTACCCTCTATTAAATACTAAAATACTTATTTAAATACAAAAATACTTCAAGAGAAACTTTATTTATCCCCATTTTATAGTTGAAGATAAAGTGGACAGGGTATACAACATACTCAGGATGTGAAACAGTGTTATTTAAACTTAACACACAGAAAATCTTGAGAAATTAACTGACATACTCAAAACAGTTATAATTAGTTTCCAGACCAGGTGTACCTTATTTCTATGGAAGAATGATTGCTCTCTCAAAGAAACACAGCACCAAAAGTATTTGCTGAGTGGGTGATTGAATGATGGAATTACTGATTGCCTTGGTAATTCAAATACCTGTGTATAAATGTAGAACTTGATTGTCATTCTAGGAATGGGTCCCCTCGCTGTTGCAGATGCAAATCAGTTATTTTGCAGCTGCAGCACCTTCCTTGACGTGAGCATAGAGTATTGCTGTGTCAGTGGTTTCTTAAAGGCTGCATCTCCATTTCAGGTTTACTTAGTTGGGAAAGAACTCATCGAGGAAGTAAGATTTCAAGTATTCTTTAAACTAAATGTTAGCTAAACAAATCGAAGGTTATTTAAACCTATTCTGAATGATTTGCATTAATTTCAATGTTTTCTCTCTTCATAATTGACTTGACCTAGACCTCATTCATTTTGTGAAGGAGCAGGAAAACAATTATGAAAAGTTTGCCACAGAGTATTCCAGTTACAGTCCAGCAGAATATGCAAGTCCATTCTATGAACAGAGCCAAAAAAAACAGAATAAATGTGTATGCGTACAAACAAAATGGAGTATATCATACATTACAAATGTGTACATATATATAGTATAAAGTATTTATTTCATTGTGCACAAGAATTTCTGTTAGTTTTCATCCATAAAGCACACAAACCAGCATAAGAGAAAAAGGATTCTCGTATAGCTGTGTTAGGAGTTCAAAGTTGTGCAATGTATATCATACATTACAAATGTGTACATATATATAGTATAAAGTATTTATTTCATTGTGCACAAGAATTTCTGTTAGTTTTCATCCATAAAGCACACAAACCAGCATAAGAGAAAAAGGATTCTCGTATAGCTGTGTTAGGAGTTCAAAGTTGTGCAATTTGGGGGGGGGGGGATTTGTTAACACTTAAGTCATTTAAATGGGCATACTCTTTGGCGATTCAAGTTCAGTAACCTGCACAAAACAGTGGTGCAGACACCTCTAAATGGATATTTACTCACTGCTATTTTGTTTCTATAAAAATCATCTGGAAAGAACTCAAATAAGCTTAAGTAACACTTACAGTGTATTCATACCATGGAATACAACAAAGCCATTAAAAAGAATAATATACATTTACAAAGCACAATGTTTCAAATATATTAGATAAAATAAAAAGCAAATTTCACACAGATGTATATGAAGGAAGGAAAGGAAGGAAGAGAAGATGGAGAGAATGGAGACAGATAGAAAAATGTATGTATTTTACAAAGGTAGAGACAATTTTTTTCTAGAAAAACACAAGAGACCTAGACAGTAGAAATGAGCATTTAGAAAGAAGGAATATGTTTTCTACTTTAAGGCCTTTACATCTTTTCATTAATTTATGTTAAATTGAAATACACATTAGTTTCATAGTTTTCAAAGAAGCTACCGCCATGCCATTGGTATTAATTCAAGTGACTTAAGGGAAGTTTAATCACTATAACTATCTGCTTCAAATTATTATCCTACATATGAATTAACTCACTCAGGTTTTGGTGTAAGAACAAAGGCTTCTCTGATTTTATGTGACAACTTTGTCTGCAGACACAGGAATGGACCTTAACCAGTAATGCTAGTTTTATGTTTTAGAGTTTACCATACACAAACCAAAAAAAAAAAAGAAATAGTGCTCCAAAAATCAGTAGGGATGTGAGATCACAAAAATATTTTAAAAATTGATTAGAGGTTTTAGAACCAGCAGACAGCTTGATGGTTAGATCGCTGGACTCTTGCATGGTCAGCCATGGTTTGAGTCCCAGACCCAGCCATTTAAAACACTCTAGGAGCATGTGCTCACATGGCCAAAATCCCAAGGGTGTAATGGAGAAGAGATTGCAGCGTAGCCATCCATGGGGGGGATTTCTCGCTTTCTCTGTCTCTCTCTCCATCTGCCTGTGTCTTCCCAGCAAGTGCACATGCACTATAGCAAAAATTTCTCAAGAAAAAATAATTGTTAGAAGTATTAATGGCTTTCAAATTAAAAAAAAAAAAGTAAATGCAATAGGTTTTTGGGCACTGGATAAAAACAAAAATTCAAAACATACTGTCAGTTTTATTTCCACTTTTTCTATAAGGTTTTTGAAGAATTATTTAAATTTTATTTATTATTATTAACTAGTATTATTTTTAAATTTTACTATAGGGTACATATACTCACCAGAGACGAACAGTAGAAAGAGAGGGAAAGTGAAAGAACAAGCCTCCAGGTCCAGGACTTGAATTGTGGTGGACCACGTAGGAGTCCAGCTCCTTAATCACAACACCTGCCGGTCCCTCCACTTTTAATTTTACTTCACCAGTGCCTAAGGGGCCACAAAACTCTTCAGGTGCCATAGCAATCTATATGGGTCTCTTACATTAATCTAGCAACTTAGACTAACACAATTTAAGTCTTTGATTTTTTTTTTTTTCTTTTTAACACTGTGTTAACCTAAAAGAAAAGACAATTCTTTCCTTGAAGAGGATATAGTGTTTCTAAAGCTGGGAGATCTTACATCTGCTTTGAGAGAGCACAGTTTGCAAGGTAGTTGATCTCTCCCCCAAAATCTCCTTACAATAACAAAAACAGATGAAAAGTGTATCAAATAAATATCAGATGGAGTTGACTTTAACATTTCATTATGAATTAATTTTAGAATAAACACTTAGTTAACAACTCAAGTAGAATTTTTATACGAAACAACGCTGATATTAGATGTCTTAATCTGTTTGTGCTGCTGTAACAGGATCCCAGACATTGGGTAATGTATAAAGGATAGAAATTTACTTCTTACATGTCTGGAGGCTGCAAAGTCCAAGCTCAAGACACTGTCATGTTCGAGTGTCGCATGAGGGTAGCACCTTCCACACAGGAGAAATGGCACCTTCTCACACAGTGGAAGGCAGAAAGACTAGTGTCCTCGGGCTCTGCAAAACTTTTTTCTATTTTCAGCAAGGTTTGAAGGAGGTGCTCTTGCACCTTAATTACTTCTTCGGGGCCCATCACTTATTGTTGTCATATTGGCAACACCTGAAATTTAGAGGCAACTGTTTCAAACCGCAGCAGTCAGGTTTTATGCTTTTAAAAATTCAAGAGAAACATGCATTACTAGGAAGTAGCCCAAGTTCAAATTTAGAAATGGTGGGATGTTAGAAGCAGCGTCAGCAACTTTTAGTTATGATGGTATTGACGAAAAAAAAAAAAATCTTCTACTTGATAAGATGATGTTGATTGGGAAGAAAGGCAGAAAGTCAATACTATTTCCAAAAGGAGAATTTATTGGTTCATGCAATTACCACTGTAGGGCTGGCTATGGTATCATTGGACGTTTGTTGTATCATTCAGAGCTCCATGTCTTAGTTCTACTCTAACATGTCAGTTTCCTACTAAAATTAGTTTCTGATAACAAAAATGGATGCGATGGTTTTAGACCTCACACACTCTGACTAAAATGTGCACAAGAAACAAAATCATATCTCTTTTAAATCCTTTGAAGGGGAGAAAAGGCATTTTTCTCAGATGCCCTAACAAAGGACACCTGAGAGCTCATTGTCTCCTACTGGGTTGTATATTCATTCTTAAGCTCATCACTGCTGACAGAGGTATGAGGTGCAATGGGAGCTTCTGCAAATCAGAACCTATTTTTTTCTGTATCATTGGCAGGAAGTCAAATTTACTTCAACAGAATGTCTGAATACTGTGGAGGCAAAGTTTTCCAGAGGAAAATCTGATAAAAGGGAGATTGGTGTAGTTAAGAGAGAAGTCAAGAAATAAACACAATGAGACTGACTTAAGAAAGATCATCAGTGAGTCGGATGAATTAGAATGAAGAAAATGACCTAGGAAACAACAGTGAAAGCTCAGATTCAGGATGATAAAAGCTTTGACTAAGAGGTTAGCTGTTGTAATAAAGACATAAACTGACATGAGGAGCCAAAACTATGAATAACATCAACAAATGGCACACTGAAATTAACCCTGAACTGCAATAATGCTATTTAGAGATGAAAGAGAGAGAATGCAATATAATTATTATACATTATATCTGATTATCAAGATCAATTTTATTCGAAGTTCACAGTTTAAGACTAACAGGAGAAAAGCAACGAAAATGACAAAAAGACTGGGAAAATGTGACCTATTGTTTCTTGGTGTCTAAATCCACTATGGCTCTATGGAGACTCATTAGGAAACTATGAAGATGTTACAGAGGCAGCAAGTGTAAAATGGCCAAAACCATAAACCTGAACACAAAGTAGCTAACAATGTAGAAAATGATATCTCTGGTCAAAATAAACTCCAGGAAAAATTGTTGGATGACTTTTAGGTGATGGTCCTTGGTACAATTTGGAACACATGTAACAAGTCTAATAGGGGAATTTTCTTGCCAATCTTTCTAGGTAAATTTCTAAAATTATAACTAGGGGGTATTTAAGAAAGAGTTCTGGGCTGTGAAACTTGATAATTACTAGTGTGTTTCCAACTTCCTTATGGAGTAATAGGCTTTCTCCCCTTTTTCACTGTAGCTGTAATCTGTCTGGTGTGTCCCTTCTTCACAGGTACATTGAAGAAATCTCTAATTTCAAGCAATGAGTATTTAGCTAAATTTATTTCTGAGTTTGCACTCTCATGATTATATTGGGTTGTCAGAAAAGTCATGGCATATTTTTTCTATGCAAAAATGCACCATGACTTTTCTGACGATCCAAAATATTGTATTGAGCTGCATATATGTGATTTCAACATTCATAGAACATTCTTATTTTTTTTCCTCTCCCTGTTTATTTCCTAGTTTATTGTGTTGTCCTGGCCGGTGTCACTATTAGTTTTTCTTAAAGGGCTAGGATTAAATGCTTTTGTGGGGTTTTACTACTATGAAGTCCCTGGAGAAAAGGGGTCTTTTTCTATCTGGGTTCTCTAGCTTTTTCCTAGGCTTCAGGCAGAAATCAATATTTTTTTCTTTTTAACTTCCAGAAAAGGCAGTGTTCCATTGTATGTTTTCACAAATAGA
>NW_006159759.1:3263916-3299513 GCF_000334495.1 Tupaia belangeri chinensis
TCTATGAATTTATATAAAAACAGATATCCAATTCAGTTTTTTAAACCCCATTTCTTATCAAAGCATTCTAATTCCCATCATCTTATCTAGTCTACTTTTAGGAACATACGAGTTTACTGAAAGGCCATCTGTTTTTATATAAATTCATAGACCAACATTAAGTTCATATATTCTCTTTTGAGGATTATTATACTCTTCTTTAGCAAGTCTCTAAGTATTGATACATATTACACATTTTTGGCATGTTCTCATAGGCCATGCCCTGTGTAAGGCACTTCGTAGATATTTTCTCCTTCAGTCTTCTAGTCCAATAAACATGGAGTAACATGCACATTTCCCAGAGAACTGCATTGAGTTCTATGAGGCTAAAATACCCCAAATAAAACAAGTGTTGAAATCTGTGCTGGAAACCTGCACTATCAGACTACAAACCTGTTATACTTAATCACTTAGATTTTGCTTCTCTGTTTTACTTTTTACATGTTAGTTATGCCTATCAGGAGTTTTAGGGTTTATGTTTTGGTTTTTACATAGGCTGAAAATACTTTAAAATCTACAGTTATTTATGAACAATGAATGTTTCCATCAAATCTAGCCCCAGTTACTTGTACATTTTCCTCTTGAGAAGGTATCCAAACAACTTTACGAACATTATTGTACCTCCTTCATTCAATCTTAGAGTATCTCATATGAAGGCATATAGAGAAGCAGAATATTTTTTTAAGAATTATTTTATTTAACTTTATTTATTTATTTAATTTTATTATTTTAATTTGACCAGAGAGGAACAGCGTGAAAGACAGAGAGAGAAATTGAGAAAGCAAGCTGCTAGGCCCGGGACTTGAACCATGGTCAGCCATGTGGAAGTCTCGCAACCTTAACCACCATGCCACCTGCTTTTTTATGCTGCATGTCACATCCTCTGCATTTTGCTAAACAGCCATTGCTCATATCTGTGGAATTATCTGTATGCCTTTACAAATGTTAATTTACTTCCTGTCCCACATACTTCATAGAGAACCTACATAAAGTTAAGATTTGACAATTAGAGCTCAATTTTTCTTCAAGAAATATGAAGGACTTTTTAATGTATCACACACTATACTACATATTAGGAATGAGAATGTGAAAAAAAAATTCTCCTTTGATTTACTGGGGGCAGGTGTTAAAATGTATCTGCCCTTTCTGACCACTGCTTAAAAATAATTTCTATGGGTTCCTCCTATAACTCCTTATTACTTTCAGGACAAAATTTAAACTTCATACCATGATGTATTGCAAATGGGTTCAGGATGGTTTAGTCTGGCTCACTCACCTCCTATCTTACCATGTTTGAAGGCCACAAGGTAAACAACTTATGTTATTAGTTGTACTATACTTGCATGCTTGTTATATAATTATGACTTTGCTGTTTTATGCCATTGAACGTAACACACATGTGCGTGTATCACAGTTTTATTTTGGCAATGAGCCACTATTGTCTGCAGCCCCTTTAAGATTTAGGGAGCACCTGGTCAGCCCTGCCCTGATCAGCACAGCTCTGCCCTGCTATCCTTACATTGCCCTCCTTAGCTATCTAGTTAGCCTTGCTCTGTTGGGCCTTGTTTCAACCTGGTGAACCCTGATAGTCCTGGCTTGGGTCAGCTCAGCTCCCTGTGCTGTGAGCTCCAAGAGGGAGGAAGCTGCGTTGTGAACTTTCTCCTTATGTGCTACTAAGTCTTAGAGGGAGCAAGTACCTGCGAGTGCTACTACAGGCTTTGTGAGACTACTAAGAGCTCTGTGAGCTCCCACTAAACTCAGCCAATAAACAACATGAGTTCAGTGCCTCACATCACTTTCCAACTCCCTGCATCTGTTTGACCCAACCTTTGGAGGAGAAAAGAACCTCATAAATTTGGCTATTATCTCTCGTGCTGACTTACAGGTGAGAGCTCCACACAAAATTCTAGGTAGTTCTAGAGAGTTCTATATCTCATAAGATGGATACATGGTAAAGGGCTTAGACAAAGCATATTATAAAGGTGTTATTTAAATAAAGGTGGTGGACATATGTATGTAATAATTTTAATATACTAAGAACTTGGACCAATACTTTAAATTTTTTGATTATACCTATGACCTTATATTAGAAAATGGTTACTTCTGTATAAATCATAATTACTTACAAAATAAAATAAAAGAAGCATCTGAGATCTTTTCAAAAGATTGAAAAAGTGATGAGATTCTTTTATCTTTGAAAAATAGGCTTTTATTTACAACTCCAGCTTATTATGGTTGAGATAAGTATTCTGTGAAGAAAAGATAAACATAAACTTCAAAAAGTTCATGAAGGGAACCAGCAGTTAGCGTAATGGCTATGTCGCTGGATTCCCATGTAGTCGACCGCGGTTCGCGTCCCAGACCCGGTGGCTTAAAACTCACGCCGGGCATGTGTGCGTGCGTGCCCAAGATCCCGAGAGAAGAATGGAGGAGAAGGGATTGCAGTGTGACCATCCCCCCTGGGGGGTGATTTCTTGCTTTCTGTCTCTATGTCTCTCTCTGTCTGTCTGGCAAGCGCACATACCCTATAGCGAAAACCTCTCCAAAAAGAAAAAAAGTTCATGAAGAATGAGAATTAAGAAAAAAATATAAATGGATCTCAATTTTTTTTCTTTGTACCAAAATAAACTTAGATTTCATTTTTCTTTGGGCTTTCTGAAATCCCCAGAGCACTTGAAAATTAACAGTTCACCTGGCAATGGATTTTGAAGCCTGGATATCAGCTTGGTTAGCCTGGCTTGGTTCAGGTGCAAAGGAAAACATGTGACTCTTCATCACAGTCACCAGTGGGACGTTCATTCTTATGGTCTATCTATGTTAATTGACTGGACAAATTTGTGTGAAACTTTTTTCTACAGTAGATTTTCCTCCCTCCCCCTGAGAATCCTTGAAGTGTTTTTCTTCAGGCATTAAAGTGATACTAGTTTCTAGGATGACACTAGCAGAAAGTAACAAGATTTTTTTTATCTTTTAACCTCAAGATCTAAAGAATGCTAGCATATCATGAAGCAATTATTTATTCCAATTAAGATAAAAAGTATACAGTTCAAAGGATTTAGCACTGCCACTCAATCTGTTAGACAAATGGAAATATATTAGGATTAAGTCTGTTTTAGCTCTATGAGCATGATATAGCCTGTTGAGAAAGCAAAGGGTAGTGCAATTCCATTATTTTGGAGTTAAACCTTAAATACTGAGTACACACATTCCTTTAAAGATTAAGGGGCATTTCATTTAGTCCTTGGTTTGTCACACAGAGTTGATTACTTCTAAATTTAATAGAATCCTGTAGAGTGAGTCTCATCAGTTCCAGGGAAGAATTCTAAATCTCTGACTTGAATGTCTCACAGTGGTGCTACATCAAAATTAAATCAATGTGTAGGTACCTCTGTAGATGTTAATTCTCAAAAATGCAACTTTCTATAATATTCCTCTTTTCTAAAATAAATGACCACTAGGAAATTAATAAAAGCCTGTAGCTACCAATATCAGCATGAATATAACATATAATATGCTTATATACATTTTTTGAAGTTTAGTATATTTAGTTAAGACTACTGAATTCTTTAAGAAATTTAAATATTGTATTATAATCCATTATTATAATAATTAAAGGCACAAAACATAAGCAAGAAAAAAAATTTTTAGAGATTTTTGCTATAGTGCACATGTACTTGGCAGGGAGATGGAGAGAGACAGAGGAATAAAAGGCAAAAAAAATTCACCCCTCAGTGGGAATGGCCATGCCACAATTCCTTCTCCTCCATTCTCCTCCTGGGATTTTGGGAATGCACGCACACATACCCAACTTGAGTTTAAAACCACAGGGTCTGAGACTCGAACCATTGTTGACTATGTGGGAGTAGCAACATAACAATTACTCCATCTACTGGCCCCAGAAAAGTGAAATTTTTAACTCCTTATTTGATACAAAAATGCATGGGCCCAACATTTATTACAATTTAATTTTCTCAGGAAGAACTTTCCTGAATTCTCTGATTGTCTACCCCTTTACCCTACTTTATTTTTCTTCTTGACACTTATTTTTACTGATATTATATATTTATTTGTTTACTCTGAATCTCCACTAGACTAGGAGTTCTTTGTGGTCCTGGTACTTCAATGTCTCCACTGATATTTATTAACTAAATTAATAAATTCAAGACAATATATTTTTGAGAGCCCTGGATTTAAAGTTAGACAACATTGGTTTGAGTTACTGCTCATGATGGTAAATGGTATAGCGTTATTGATATTCAATAACCTCAGCTATAAAATAAAAATACTAATAATGTTATTTATCAAAATTATTGGTTAAATCCATCAAATGTGTACAAATTAAAGTACTTCACATAGTGCTTTCAAGTGTATTAAGATTGTTCTCATTACCCCTTCATTTTTTGAATCAGTAACTTAAACCTAGTTTGAATTCTAGTACAATCTTAAAAACATTTTATTTTTTATAAAGAGACAAACCTAACTGCTTCAGATAATCTTTGTCCAATCCACATATCATTAACTATATAACTCAAAACGATTTTAAAAATGACAAAAGTCAAGACATGCTACCCTAAAATGTGGGATCTTAGCAGTTAAGAAAACAACAAAAGCAGGAAGTTCTCTCAAACTTTCCCCTGACATCCTCCCATAAACCAAGCTATAAAAGAATTCTTTCACCTTCCTGTAAAGGAGATTATAAGACCCTTACTCCAGAGATGCCTTCCCTATGGGCAGAATAAAGCAATGTCCTCATCTCTGAAGACACAGAGATGCCGAGAAAAATCCAAGGAAACACCCCTTGGTAAGTTCTCCCTGGTTTTTATCATTAGACAATATCCTCTTTGTTCAATTATTTGTCTATATGACTGTCTACTCTTCCTCAAATCCAAACCTGAGAATACAGTTTTCCCTGTTTCTCAGAGTCTTCATTTCTGAAGGTTGACAGGTCATGTAAAAAATATATTATTTTTAATAATATAGTAAAGTTATAAAATTAATGAATTTTGTTATACTTTTGTTACTCTGTGTTTTTGATATGAGTCTCAGCTATAAACCTTGTATCGGGGTAGGGAGAAATATTACTTTTTTCTATGTATACAAAATAAAATCAACATTAACAAAAGTTGGGAGAAAAACTAAAGTGCTGACATGGTTAAAATCATTGACTCCTGGGCAATAAAAAAAATAGTCTTTTAGTTTAGAGGCTTAAAAAAAACAAGATGGGAAAATTCAAAGTAAGGAAGGTCTAGAGAGGTCATTGAAAAGGGAATAGCCACAAAGCATGTAGATGCTTGGTTTTTCATGGTACTGATTACCAGAAGCGCACACTCACAGAAGACACTTTTAACAATGAATGAACATGACCTAGCCCATAAATGTCAGCCAGTCGGCTTCTTTACCACCCGCAACACCTGTTTGCATCATGGGCCCATGAACAGAATCCTGATGTGCCAGGAATGGCATAAACTCAACAGAATGGCAGCCTTTCAACAAAGATGATACATCTACTGTCACTATTGAATGTGTGACTTCCCAATGACAGGGACCAAAAATGAGCCCTGAGTGTGACACAATTCCTTGAAGAAACCAAGTTTCAGATTGATTACACAGTTTTCTACCCGAGAGGGCAGCTGTTCATGTCAGTAGCTTAGGTACCTATTCAGATTCAAGATTTGTCTTCCCTGCCTGTGACGCTCCTACCGGCACCGTCATCCAAAGGCTAACAGAATATCTGATCTATGGATATGTAATCCCCCACAACATGGCCTCAGAACGAGGAGACCATTTTCTGACAAAGAGGCTGTAATCATGGACACATGAACACAAAACATATTGTTGACATTATTTTCGCATTGAAAAAGCCAAACTGGTAGACAGGAATCAGCGTGCTGAAACTTCAGTTAAGATGCTGTATCAGAGGAAATACTGAGCAAAATTGAGATGCTGTCCTTATGTGTATTTGCTGAATGGTAAGTAATGTGATGGCCCTGATAGTGTATTACCTAGGAAGCAAGAGATGCAAGTGGAATTGGTCCCTCTTACCTGAACTTTCAGTATTTATTCTCCATAGAGAGTTTATGTGTATGCCATCTTGGAAATCTAAGGCCCTGCTGTGTTCGTTAGCAGCCTGGTTATTAAAAGAAATGCTGGAACAAGCAGGTGGTCTGGCAGCCAAAGTATTAGACTCCCACATGGCTGACCACAGTTTGAGTCCTAGGCCTGGCAGCTTGCTTTCTCACTTATCTTGTTTCTCTCGCTCTCTCCCTCTCTCTCTGGTGAACGCATGTGCCATATAGCAAAATAAAAAATAATAATAACAAAAAATAAATTTAAATAAATAATTCTTTTAAAAACAAAAGAGAGAAATACTTCCCAAAATTTCAAGAGGAGAATGGAGGAGAAGGGATTGTGGCATGGCCATTCCCCCACAGAGGTGGGGATGATTTCCCACTTTCTCTCTTTCCATCTCTCTCTGTCTCTCTAGTGAGTTCATACACCCTACAGCAAAATTCTCTCAAAAAAAAACAAAAAAAAACAAAAAACAAAAAAAGAGAGAAATACTTTCACCTAAGGGATCATAATGATGATTCCCTTTGAACTTAAGGCTACAAATATTTATTCAGGTTCCTTGTGAGAGTAAGCTAGTGGTCTCATTATTGTGAAGGGCTTGCCTTATGCTCTAGAGTCAGGACAATAAGGGTTAGGAGGAAGATGTCTAGATTTCAGAGCATTCAGTGGGAAATTCTTGGTACTGTCTTTCTTTGCTTATCCTACCATTATTTGAGAATTACAGTCAACATGTACTTATAAAGGCAAGGTTACTGAAGTGTCAGGTCTGTCAAGAGAAAAAGTCTGGGGCCAGCAAATGCTTTAGTGTTTGAGGTACTAGACTCTCAGATGGCTAATCATGGTTCAAGTCCCAGACCTAATGGCTTGCTTTCTCATGTTCCCTCTTTGTCTTTGATGAGCACATGTACCTATAGCAAAGTAACAATAACAATAACAATAATAATAAAATTAAATAATTCTTTGTGGCTGGCAGTTTGAGTGGTAGTTAAGGCTCTGGACTCCCACATGGCCAGCCACAGTCCAAGTCCTAGACCTGGTGGCTTGCTTTCTCAGTCTCCTTCTCTCTCTGTCTGTGACTCCCTTTGGTCAAATTGAAGAAAAATAGTAAGCAAGAAAAATTAAATTAATAATTTTTAAGTAATTTTTTTAGAGAGATTTTTGATATAGTGTTTGTGTACCTGCTAGAGAGACAGAAAGCGAGAAACCACCTCTTGAGAGGAGGTGGCCATGCTATAATCCCTTTTCCTCCATTCTTCTCTCATGATCTTGGGCACGTATGCACAAAGGCCCAGTGTGAGTTTTAGGCCACCAAGTCCAGTCTGTGGTCAACCGCATGGGAGTCTAGTTACATGATTATTACACCATCTGCTGGTCCTCCTTTTTTTGGGGGGAGAGGTTTTCACTATAGGGCGTGTACGCTCGCCAGAAAGACAGAAAGCGAGAAACCACCTCCCAGGGGGGATGGCCACACCGCAATCCCTTCTCCTCCATTCTCCTCTCAGGATCTTGGGCACGCATGCACGCACACGCGCCCAGCGTGAGTTTTAAGCCACCGGGTCCGGGACTCAAACCACGGTCAACTACATGGGAGTCCAGTGACATAGCCATTACACTAACTGCTGGTCCCACCTCCTAACACTTTTTTAAAAATAATGAAGGTCTGAGGTCACACCACTAGTAAAACACAAAGACTAACCAAGGTATTAGCTAAGAGTGAGGAGAATCTAGACCAGTGGTGAGAGTGGAGAGTCAATATATATCTAAAATGGTGTCAGGATAGGTCATATATGGCAGCAGAGGCTGTATCTTCTTTCAGTTGTCATAGCCCTTAAGTCTTTCAATGGTTGAGGTGAGCTAACACCTTGAAGGAGAGTCTATAAATGATTGGATATGTCTTCCCAGTCCACCATCTGTGCCCCATTCTGCTTGGAAAAATAAACAAGGTAGTATATCAGTTTTACAATGATGGAGGCCCCATAGTGTGTAGGAAAGGTAGCTATGGATGCCACAATGTATCTGTGTCATGCTAGCATTGACTGTGCCATTCTTCCCATATGTGCTGCTTGAGATCTTCCAGGCTTTATAGCACTTAGTTTAGGCAGCCATTAGAGTGGGTGGAGTTCTAACATACTCCACACGGGGGCAGCTTCGCAGTTCTGCCTCACGCCAACATCTTCTGCTCAGAAAATTTCCTAAGGATAACTCCAAGGGACCCGGAAGTAGTTGGGGGTTAACAGTGCAGTAGAACTTTTATCAATGAGAGATGGGAAACCACGGATTCATTGTTCCCTCTCTCACCCCATGATGGCTGCCTCATATAAACCGAAATGCTGTATATTCTTGGCTTTCAGGAGGGTATCCTAAGGGGTCAAGCAATCAGTTACCTGTAGCCAGCATATCCTTATCTTGGCTCTAACCCACTTACTTTTCTGTCTCTCATTTCTGCTCACTTGGATGATACTACCTAATAAGTAACAGTAATTAAGCACTCTGCCTTGGGCAAGGCTTTCTAGGGAACCCAGGCTGAGATAAGAAATTTCTCTTTTAATTGCATGAGGTTTATGTGTATGTGTGTGTGTGTGTGTGTGTGTTTTATGTTGCTAGTGGGCATGTGCACTCACTGGAGAGAGAAGGGAGAAGGGTGAGAAAGCACTGCTCATGGGTAATGGTGACACTGAAATCCTTTCTCCATTTCTCTCTCCTTTCATTATTCTGAGCACACATGCACACATGTCCAGCAAGTTTTTCCAAGTTTTTGGGTCTGTCACTTGAACAAGGCATTCGGCCATGTGGACCCACCTACCACAGCACTGGCTAACCCTAATTGCCTGACATTTCTAAGATAAGAGTGTACTAAGTGTATACTTTGTAGGTGTCAAAAAGTGAATAGAAATGGCACTGAAATTCTCCTTTAAATGATGTATGGACTTCATGTTCAGATCAACATTCTGCTTATAATTAGTTTTTATTTCCCTCATTATATTAATTTATGTAATAACCTAATGAAGAAATGACAAACACTAAATTGTGCTTCTATGTTTGAGCAAAACCTTTGAATGATGGTCATATTTAGCACTTCCTTTTTAAAATAATATTTTTAAGATTAATTAAGGACCAGCAGATGGTGAAATGGTTACATTGCTAGACTCCCACATTGACAACTGAGTCCTGGATCTGGTGGCTTAACCTCATGCTGGGCGCATGTTTGTGCATGCCCAAAATCCCAAGAGGAGACTGAAGAATAAAGAATTGTGATGTGGCCATCCCTCCAGGGGGTGATCTCTCACTTTCTGTTTTCCTGCTTCTCCCTATCTCTCTAGCGAGCACACATACTCTAGAGCAAAAATTGTTCTCTCTCTCTTTCTCTCTCTAAGAAATAATTAATTAATATCACAGAATGACTGACTTATTACTACTTGACAAGATATGAGTATATTAAAAGTAATTTCCTGACACTTTTTTTAAAAAGTTTTTTTTTTTGTTATAGGGCACATGTACTTGCTAGAGAGAAACAGAAACAGAAACAGAGTAGGCGACTTTGAGAAATCAGCCCTGAAGGGATGACCACACCACAATCCCTTCTCCTCTTAGGATTTTGGGCATATACACATGCCCGGTGTGATTTTCAAGCCACTGGGTTCAGGACTTGAACCATGGGATCCAGTGCCTTAACCTCCATGTTACCTACTATCCTTCTCAACACATTTTTGAAAGCAAATTTAGCAATTATGTTCCTGGGCAATCATAGTAATATCAAAGAAGAAATCTAAGAAGTGAAATAATGTATCTGAATTCTGGAAATAAATTTGTCTATATATCATAAAAGATATAATAGAAGTTAAACATAGAAACTTAAGCATAAGACATTTGGTTTCCATCTTCCCACACATGCAAAATCATCTCTCTTGCTTCTTTTTTTAAAATTTTTATTATCATCATAATCTTCTTTATATTACATTGGATTACATATAACTCTACAGTGTATTACATTGGCCCTTCAAAAGGGAACGCCATGCAAGTCAGTCAGTACAAAGACATTAATCTCCCCACTTCAACATTCAATATCTTTTCTATGTTTTCCCCAATCATTATTATTATTATTATTATTATAATTATTTTTTAAAACAGTCAACCACTATTTCTCATTTTGCTTGTAAAAATACTTTGCCCATCATGAAAAACTTCTCAGACCAATCCAGCTGAGAATACTGTACATGTCATCATCAACAGTTAATAAGCCATATCTGTTTCTCACTATCTCTTGCTTCTTTTTTGTTAAAGGTTTTCCTATTTAATATTCAGTCCCTTTCTCTGTATGTTTCTGTTTCATTCTCCTCCTTTCACTCTCATTCTTGCTCTTTCATCTCTTACTTTCCCACACTGTTCCCTGTAAAAGGTCTGCAATAGAAATATGACAACATATGAATCTTCCCGACGTCTTTCTGTGGTTGCACCATCACTTGGCACATTCCATCTAGAATGTGTCTCTTACTCTATAATTCATATAAATTTGACCTTACCTGGATCATTGTGTTAAAATAATATATATCAAAAAGCGTGTATAGACTATAATTTTATTAGAAAATCCAAGTGGGATCAAACTATCTCAGGGTGATAAGCCTTCATTAATCATAGGTGTCAGTATTAGTAAATAAAGCAACGCTTAGGTTCCCTAAAGCCTGGAACCACTAGAGAAAATAAGAAGTTAAAAGATACATATGACAAAATCAGAAACTCTTAAAGAGTAAGCCTAGTGCTGTAAAATATTAAATTGTGCTCTAAATCTTTAGAGGAATAATATTTCATTGTTTCAACAGCTTCACTTTGTCAAGTTTACATGCTTACACACCAGAATAAATAATGCTCTATTGCATTTCAGGGCTGACTTTTATCCAGTTACATGACTCTCTGGAGTAATAAAAACTCACCTGAATGTCATTTAGCCTACTTCTTGGCTGAGTTACCTGTAGTTTAGCAAGTAGGGTACAAAGTGTAGCTATTTGACTGGCACCTACATAGCCTAGAAGACATGTCTCTACATTTAGAGAAACTTGAACCCCCCAAAAAGTGGTCAATTGTACAAATGCATTAAAGGATAAATATAAAGGAAAAATCAAAGGCATGTATGTTTTAGCAACAGAGTAAGTAAAATTGTTTTTAACCTTGGCAAGGCATAGGATAGGTTCTCTTTGGCTTTTGGCTTGTTTGATTAAGGCTGTATAGCATTCTACTGAGGTTTACAAATAGTATTCTAACATTTCTCTTTGCTTTTAATGGTAATGTATTTTTAGACTCCTAGTCTTTAGAATAATGCTAACTTTGCCATCTTTTTCAATACCCTTTAACAAATTCCTACTTCCATTTTTGTTAATTGTATCTTGATGCTCCAAAAGAGTAGTAATTAATCTTGGCATTTGCCAGTAATCAGAATGCGTGGTTTTGCTGACATGATCACATAGATTCTTCTAAGTCTTGTTTTCTCTTGCAGTGTATATAGGGAGATGACATTCTCACAATCCTATGTAATTCCATTGGTACTCTATGACTAGTTCTGAACAATACCTTGGGGAAAGAAGCAATGTATCCAACTTCCATTCTGGCTCCAAAAAATTTGTGTAAGTTCTTGTCTGAGGACCTAGCGTCCACCCTGGCTGTAAGTTAAGATTTCAAGGTACACAATAGAGGGATCCTGCAGCCTAGAGTCACCACTAAATGAGAGGCTCCACCTAAAACACCCCTCACTAGCATCTGACAGTTAAGTAATAAAAAGGATATCTGAAATAATATTTCATATTCATATCTTCAGTCATTTGGAAACTGTTCATTGTAGTAGCTAATATTAAATTTATTCATTTCTGGGGAAGAGCAGATGGAGTAATGGTTATTTCACTGGACTCCCACATAGTCTGGTGGTGGCTTCAAACTCACACCAGGCATGTGTGTGTGTGTGTGTGTGTGTGTGTGCGTGCCTGCCCAAGATCCTGAGAGGAGAATGAAGGAGAAGGGATTTGGCCTGGCCACCCCCGGGGGAATGATTTCTCGTTTTCTGTCTCTTTGTCCATTTCTGTCTCTCAGGTGAGCACATGCACTCTATAGCAAAAATTTCTCTCTCAAGAAATCATTTTTTTAGGACCAGCAGTTAGCATAATGGCTATGTTGCTGGACTTCCATGTAGTCAACCACAGTTCAAGGTCTGGACCCAGTGGCTTAAACTCACACCAGGTGCCTGTACATGCATGCCCAAGATGCTGAGAGGAGAATAGAGGAGAAGGGATTGCAGCATGGCCATCCTCCTGAGGAGTGATTTCTCACTTTCTGTCTGTCTCTGTCTTTCTGGTCAGTGCATGTGCCCTATAGCAAAAACCTCTCAAAAAAAATCATTTTTATAAAGTCAAATGTAATGATCCAGATGTCAAATATAGTTATAAGGGAGGCCAGGTTGATGTGTAAAACTTCTCATCTCATACATTCATCTAATAAAGCACCATTGAAGAGAGATGAGACATTCTTCTCTGAGTCCTGGGTTCTATAACAATCTGAATATGTATGTAATCTACAGAAAATCATAACCCCTATTGGTACCTAAAACTAGATTTCTTCTTGGATCTCTAACCACAGAAATCTAGTAGAGGATCCTTTATCTCTGAGAGGCAACATGCTACCTGAGAGGTCTTTGACCATCATTTTCTGCCTAGTTATCTTCCTAAAGTGTTAAATTCCAGCTGTTTATACAAATAGACATGTTGAGGAGGTTGCATAGAAGTTAGAGTCCTGGACTCCCACATGGCTAACTGCAGTTTGAGTCTCAGACTTGATGGCTTGAAAATCACACCACGCAGATGTTCATGTGTACCTAAAAATCCCAAGAGGAGAGTAGAGGAGAAGGGATGACATGGTCATCTCCCCAAGAGGATTATTATTTCTTACTTTCACTGTCTCTGTCTCTGTCTGGTGAGCACACACATCCTACAGGGGGGAAAAAAAAAAAAAGACATGTTGATTACTGTGAGGAGATATTTTATTTAAAAAAATTATTTATTTGATTTTATTTACTATTATCATTTTTAAATTTACTATAGGGCACATGCACACATGAGAAAGAGAGAGAGAGAGAGAGAAAGCAATCCATCAGACCTGGGCCTTGAACCATGGCTAGCCAAGTGGGAGTCCATCACTCCAACCACCACATTATCTGCTGGTCTCTGTGAGGAGCTATTTTTTAAAGAAATAGTATATACTTAATATAGTAAATGCTATATGGCTAACAGGATATATATTTCAAAAGAAAAGAAAAGAATAAGAGTATTTAGGTACTCTGGAGGAAATATGTGTGGAGACAGCAAATAAATTAACATACATTTTTTAGTAAGCTAAAATATGCAATGATTGCAATTATTGATAAAGTTCAGAGATACACCATTGGAAAAGCTATGATACTACACATAAAATGATACATTAATAGGGACATTGGACTTTTAGAGAAAAAAAATCTTAGCACACTACTTGTCATATGCATATACACACACACACACACACACACACACACACCCCTATACCTTGTTTTTTTCATTTTATATATACATGACATAAGAGTAAGATATATGTAATTTATTTAATTTTACTTTTTTAAATAAATAAAATATATAATTTTAGTATTTTTCACCTCTGAATATTGACTTGTAATAAAACAAAGAAGACAAGAATGTTATCTGTGCATATATGTTATTAGCCTTGATCATAAAAATAAGGCTGTACAACTTGGGGAACAAATGCAGGCAGTGGAGGTGGGTCGAAGCATTATCTTTCTTACATAAGGAAGGATTCGATGACACTGTGAGAATTAAGAGATCAATAGTCATAGAAAGACATTGGTGAAGGAATATTGGGAACAATATAGAGTGTACAGCTGCATATTTCACAGCTAAGAGTCAATATATAATGTCTAGAATCAATGCAAAAGATAGCAATGCTAGCTAGAGGTAGACAAAGGGAGAAAATTAACAGTTAAATAGGTTTATTTCTGGGAAAAAAGAATTGATAGGAAGAAAAGTTTTGACAATATAGACTTGCTTTTATTATTTCTATTTTTGATAGATATTAACTCTATGATATTTTACTTTTTATTATTTTTTTAACTGAGACATAAATGAGAGTGGCAAAAAGGTTTAAAAGAAAGTAGTACTCATAAAGAAGGATTGACCAGAAAGGCTGCCTAGTGAGACTGAGGATGGCATATTCAGAGAAACCTCCAACTACTTCGAAGTACATGGAAACACAGGTGAGCAGAGAGTCACTGTTGGGTAGATCTTTTCACTCTTTCTTATGATAGTAGAGTAAATTCCCTTGCTTATGTATGTGGACATCCATTCAGGAGAATGGGAAACAGAAATGATTTTTAACTCCCTGAAAGTTGCTTCCTTTATATATTTCATCATAAAGAACTGTTTTTTAGAGAAGCAGTAGGCAAAGTTTTATAGGATCCAAGGAGTTTCCTGGCTGAAGAAAGGACAGAATATCTAAATTACTTTATTAAAACTTGATATAGGGACTGGCAGGTGGCATGATTGGGGCTCTTGGCTCCCACAAGGCCAACTGTGGTTTAAGTTTTGGACCTGGAGGCTTGCTTTCTCACTTTCCTTCTCTCTGGAAAAAATTAAAAATTATAACAATAAATAAAATAAAATAAATAGCTTTAAAATAAATAAAAAATTGATATAATGCTCAGTATAAGACCACCAGTTTGGTCCAGACACATCTAGACCAAAGATGACAAGCGATGATTACATATATCTTACTTTTTATGTCATGTATACATAAAATGAAAAAAACAAGGTATAGGTGTCTGTGTGTGTGTGCGTGCATGTGTGTGTATGACAACTAGTGTGCTAAGATTGTTTTTTTCTTGTCTAAAGGTCCAATGTCCCTATTCTTTTCAAACCAATATTACTAACTGAATTGGGATCATACAAGCAGGTAGAGTCAAATAAATTATAGGAGTGAACTAAAACTCCCTCAAAATATTACACAGTAACAATAAGCTCTTGGGGAAAGAGACAGTAGACAGATATGATAATATTAAAGGAGTGAGGTGACTGAAACAAGAACATTGACAGTCATCATAAAGCTAAGGTAACTAAATAGAGACAACACACTTTTCAGTTATCAGTCCATAATTACAAGCAAAGAATAATTTTTATAACTTTTGCTATGCAAGTAAATAAAAATAAATTGCTTTCTTGCCTATTATGAATGAATACAGTGAGTTCTATGCACATTAACCTTTCTGGGTTTTAGAGTGAAAATGAAAAAAATAGGGATAATTTGGATATAATATTAAAAAGACAGAGTATAGTGTTTTTCTTTGTTTATTTGCCTTTTAAAATTTATTCCAATCACTCTGATTAAACAAAGAGAAACGATCACTTTATCTATACACGTATATATATATAGATACATATATATAGATACATATATATAATGTTTTCAATTCATTTAATTGAATTTTTAATTAAAAATTTTGATTTTATAGAGCAGTTTTAGGTTCATAGCAAAATTCAGAGTTCCTGTGCTTCTTATCTCCGTACATGCACAAAGTCCTCTGTTATCAACCTCCCCCATCACAGTGCTAAAGTTTTGCAATTAAATAACTGACACATCATTATCTAAAAACTACAGTCTATACTAGGGCTCACTTTTGGTTTTGTACATTCTATGGGTTTTTAAAAATTCTCTGATGATATTACTTACCACTGTAGAATCATAAGAGAATAATTTTGATGCCTAAAAATTCTCTACGATCTATCACTCATCTTTTTCTTCCCTTGACCCTTGGCAATGATCAGTTATTTCTACTATCTACACAGTTTGCCTTTTTCAGAGCATCATATACTTAAGATTACAGGCTCTTTCCATATTAGTTTGTTCAATTAACAATACACATTTAAGTTTCCTCTTTTTATAGCTTGATAGCTCAGAAAAATGATTTTTGTTGTTTTAGCACTGAATGATATTCTTTTGTTAGGATATACTAGTTTATTGAGTCATTTACTTACTGAAGGACATCTTGGTTCTTCTCAAGTTTTAGTACCCATGAATAAAGCTGCTGTAAACATCCATGTGCATATTTTTGTGTGGACCTGTTTTCAAGTCATTTGATAAAGGTAAGGAGCGCAACTGCAGAACTGTAAGGGTGTGTTTATTTTTGTAAGAAACTACTAAGTTGTTTTGCAAAATGACTATGCATTGTGCCTTCCCACTAGCAATGAGGGGCAGCTCATGATGTTGCATAACCTTTAAGTATTTGATGTTATAAGTGTTCTGGAATTGGGCCATTCTAACAGGTTTTCAGTGATTTGTTGTTGTTTTAATTTGTGTTTACCTAATGACAGATAATGCTGAACATCTTTTTCTGTGCCACTTGCCATCTGTATGTTCTTTGTTGAGGGGTCTGGTTAGAATTTTTGACCATTTGTTAATAAGCTTGTACCTTTTCTTATTGTTGGGTTTTAAGTGTTAGTTCTTGGTACATTTTGGCCAATAGTCCTTTATCAGATCTGCCTTTTGCAAGCATTTTCTCTTAGTCTGACGCTGGTCTTCTCGTTTACTTGACATTGTCTTTGACAGAATAGAATTTTTTAGGTTTAATAAAATCCAGATTATCAATTATTTCTTTGGTGGAGCATGCCTTTGGCACTGTATCTTTAAAATCATTGCCACTTCTAAGGCCATCTAGGTTTTCTTCTGTTATCTTCTCAGAGTTTTATAGTTTGGCATTTTACATTTCAGAACTATGATCTCTTTTGAGTTAGGAACTCGGCTTTTATCTCAAGGAAAAAAGTGGATTTATATAAGAATTTTAAAAGTGGATATAATGCTTCTGATTATTAAAAAGTCACATTTCAAAATTGATAACATTAAATACAAAATGCAGCAGACTAAAGTCAAAGCCACATGCTAAAAAAAAAAAAAAATACTATTGTAGTTCTCTGAAATTCACATTTACATGTAGCTCTTAACATCCAGGAATTGCAGAGCTACATGTAGAGAGAAATTTCAAATGACCCCGAGTTTTGAGAAGCTTACATTAAAGATCTTACTATAATTTTTATATCTTTTAAAGCAATTTAGAATTACTTTGCTGCTCTTTGTAGCTTCCAAAATTGTGTACCTTGTTTTTGAGAAACTTGAAATCTTTATTAAAAGTGCCATTTTTGCTAACTTGTTTAATTGTGTGCTTAATAGGCATCATCTTTTATCACATCATTTTGCTCAATGTCTGAAAGAAAGGAAACTGCACAGTGTAGTAATTCAGATTCTCAGTTCATATGAAAATTAATGTTATGCTTTCATTGATTTTTTTATTTGCCTTTTCTTTACATGTATTCCTAGAATTCCTGACTTAAAATATCTTAAGAAGGTATACCTTGCCAATGCATCAACTTATTCATTAATGCCTTACTCATTCTTGTAACATTTATTGAGGACCGATTAAATACTCGTTATAATAAGATTTAAGAAAATAGGATCATTTGCCTGTATAAACTGTCACCTCTGAGGAAATGAGGAAATATAATAATGTAATTAGAGTAGAAAGAATTATGGCTATGATAAGGTTAGCTACAGAATAAACTTGAGGCACAGGGGAAAAAATAGTTAGCTCTTAAGAGAATTAAAGTATTTAGATTAAGCCTTGAAAATCAAATATAACCATTCAAGTATATAAGAAGTGAAATGGGTGGTCGACACTCGAAGAAGGACATCATAAGGAACTTGGGACCAATGACCAGGCCAGCTCATGGGAATGTTTTATATCATGATAATGATTTCTGACATGGTTTCTTCACTGTAGACTGCTGTAAGCAGAATGAGAGTTAATCTCATTTTCTTCACAGGTTTGAAGAACTCAAGTAAGTGAATTTTATAATTGTCTTAGATTCAAAACACCCCCCATTAATCTAGTCCTTTTTAATTGGCAGAGGGTATCTGCATGCACCAGAGAGAGACAGAGACAGAGAAAGGAGTCCCCAGTGGGGCCTGGCTGATATTGGGCCCCTGAGAAGTAAAAATAAGTTTTCCTTGGTTAGCCTTAATGTAATATTTACAAGGTAAAGGAAAAGAAATATGCCTAGTGTCTGAGGTCAGCTAATACTCTCTTTCCCACTTGGCTAATGTGCACTATCTGTGCACTAGAATTATGGTGCCACTGTGATCACACTGTGACAGCAGTTACTGTCTGACAGGACATAGTCACAAGTAGCATATAAAGACTGAAGAGGTTCATGTGTCCAAAGGGCACATTATTTTGAGTTCTTTACCCAGAACAGACCTCATGATAACTTCTCTTTTGTTCTTTTAAGAGAAATTTTTTGCTGCAGGGCTTGTGTACTCACTGGAGAGACAGAAAGAGACAGAGAGACAGAAAGTGAGAAATCACCCCACCCCGCCCCCAAGGGTGTTGGCCATGCCACAATCCCTTCTCCTCCACTCTCCTCTCAGGATGTGTACACACATGTATGCACATGTGCCCGACATGAGTTTTAAGCCAATGGGTCCAAGATTTGAATCGTCGTTGACTACACGGGAGTGTACACAGCAACATAATCATTTCACCATCTGCTGGTCTCAGATAACATGTTTCTTTAGACCCTCCTCTAGACTCCTTAGCATTAAAATGAAACAAACAAACAAAAAACCCAGCACTGTCCAGTAGAGATGACATTATAGTAACTGTCCTGCAAAGCCCTTGGATTCCTATGGCTAGATCCTCGCATTACCACATTCCTGATTTATGTTTAAAATTCCTGTTTGCCCCTGAATCATAGAGATGGTACTTTGAGAGTCTTGGACTCTATTACTCTCTCAGTTGATACATCCCATTATAAAGCCTTCCTTTAAGCAAATCATTTTCTAAAAATGGGATTACTGTGCAATGAGCTATAAGGTACAGTTTGTTTCTTCAATAACATGGTCACACCACAATTCCCTTTTCTTCATTCCTCCTTTCCTTCTGGATCCTAAGTATGCACACACACATCTAGCATGTTTTTCAAGTGACCAGACAATTATTGGAAGTGTGGTCAGCCATGTGAGATCTGGTTTCCTCCACACATGATGGGGCCAACTCCTTATCATTTTTTATTAAATCCAAAATTGTCTTTTACTTTTCAAGGAATTTTCTTTTTTGTAAACTTTTTATTAGTATTATTTATTATTTTTATATATTCAGTCATTATACAACATTTAGTTTGTAAAGAGATTTTACTATGCATGTCATCACCAACAAACAACACAAATGTCTTACTTCTCCATGTTTTCCCAAAGTTCCCTTCCTGCACTTTCCTCCTCCCCCACTCTCCTTCCACTTTGTCCCCAGTGTCCATAATAATTTTTAATGCTTTTATGTCCTCCAGTCTTTCATGGAATTTTCTTACAGAACCCAGTAAGATAAAAAACGTCCTAATGTTCAGATAACACTGTGATAATTAGGCAAGCCACAGGAACAACTTCATTTTGTGTAGCATATTAAATCATGAATGTGAACTGGGCAAAGTCATAAGGAGTCAGTCACAGGTGAAAAAGATAGAAATGATCATATACATTAGAAGTTATTATTTTTGGTAACAGATTACACAGAATTTAAAAGTTAGGGAAAGTGGTTATAAACACAGACACATAAACATATAGTGAGTTTCACGAATAAGCAAAAGTGTAAGAGCAACTGTTGTATGATGCCTATTATCATGCCAACCATTTGTCCACGTGTTCTACAAATATTAAATCATTGAAGTCTTACAACAGTCCTATGAGCTCGATGCTTTTGATATTCCTATTTTACAGACTGAGAAACTGATGCCACAAAGGTCAAATGATCTGTCAAAAATGCTATCGAAAGCTAGTAAAACAGCCACCTGCTCCAGAGCCTATATACTTTACAAGGTCAAACGTCTGATACTGGTAATTCTACAACAGATAAACTTCACTATTAGAGTACAGGAAAGGGCATAGGATAGACATGGAGAGGATAATAGTAGGAGAGAGCAAGAATTTAGGCATGCTATAAAGTGCATTTTTATATCAACAGGCATACTTCTATAGACAAGTCATATTCCACATATAATTAATGTATGCTAGAAAAATCATGCCTTCAATCTACAGCCAAGGTCAAAAATATCCCAAATCTGATTAGAGAAGAAAAGCAATAGCTTTAAATGTCATCTGTTATCTATATTCTGTACCTTAGGCTATATTTCTCCTTTTAGCCAAATGAAAATTTTGTGTCCTGTAATAAAGGGTTTAGCTTTTCTTTCCTCTGGGAATGAACTCAGTATATTAGGTCTTTATCCAGTTTTGATAAGAAAAGTAAACTGAACTAGACAAAAAAAGAAGTGAACAGTGTGAAAATTCAAAGTGGCAGCCAACTAAAATATTCTATCGATCATGTATTTTTTTCTTCTGGGTCTCAAAACACATACATTTGTTACTAAAGGTCAAAATCAATAAAATTTCAGATTTTAAATTAATTAGGTAGGGTATTATTATACATAATATGTATCTATCTATATATATTATATATATTTAGAAAAAGAGCCAGTTTCATTACTTAAACATTTTAAGAAGACTTGGAAATATTTAGCAAATTAAAAGTTATATTTGTAAATAGCTTTAAGTCAAATGGCCTGGTGAGTATTATGTATTTCTAGATTTAAAATGGGAAAGCAAGGTAAATATAACTATTATTTATTTCTAATTAGATTATTTAAATTCTTCTACTTTCAAAGTTGGCCGCCAAGAAAAATGAATTAGTTCCCTCTATTTAATGTGTTCAAAACATTTTTAAAGCTCTGTTGCATATTACTCAGAATGAAAATGAAATAAAATAAAATAAATCAAGTAATTTCTTTTTTAGAAATACATTAAATAATCCTTATTCTGAGTATAGAAGGTAAAAATGGACAAAAATAACTTTGAAATTAAATTTAAATTATTTCTTATCTTTTATGATAAATAATAATAATTTCTAATTAAATTTTTTAAAAGAATATAAGGTACATTCCGAGCCTGAGAGATTAAAAGTAATTTATTCATATTCTAAATTTTTTTTTAGATTTTTTGCCATAGGGCACATATGTTGGACAGAGAGAGACAGAGAGAGAGGAAGAATGAGAAATCACTCCCCTAGAGGGGATGGTGATGCCACAATCTCTTTTCCTCTCAGGATTTTAGGTGCATACACACATGCCCTGCATAATTTTCAGGCTCCTGGGTTCAGGATATGAACCATGAAGTCAGCCATGTGGAATCCAGTGCCTTAACCACTATACCACTTGCTGGACGAATATATATATATATATATACATATATATATTTAAGGAGAAAAATTAATGAAATTGAGAGTATGACCATTTGACCCCTTCATGCTTTATTTTCCCCAGAAACCCAAATACCCATATGTATTTGAATCCAGTGTTTTACATTTTAAAATATTCCATTAGCATTTGTGTTCATTTTGATAAATGACCCCTATTTTATTTCTACATTCATTCAAACGATTTAGTGTTTATGGAATAAAAATAACCTGATTCAGAATCTAAACAAACCAAAAGGAATCCGGAACAATAGAGAAAAAGTCTTTTAAGGTTAGATGTAAAACAATACGTGAATTAAATCACTTTTTGAAATATAAAGACTTATATTAAATAGACTCATTGAAATACACATCTATTTTTAAAAGTAGGAAATGTCACTCTGTGGCTGCAGTATGCTATGCAGCTTTCTTAAAACAGTTCATCCTCAAACAAGTTACTAATAATTTTAATTTTTAAAATACTTTGCCTACAGTCACTATACATTTTACATGTTGTCTTTGATTTAACAACCATTTCTGGAAACATAATCATTCTATTAATGTTTTTGGAAGTGCTCATTCTGGAGAGAGAGGAAGAGAGAAGACTGGAACTATAGTAGCGGATTCTATGATGACCACCAACGATCCCTTCCTCCTGATATTTATGTGGTTTTGCAATCTTTTACCTTTGCATGTGAGCTGCTTTTGAAACTTACTTCTACCTATAAGATGCAACAGACACAATAGGATGCTACTTCTATGTTTCGATTACGAGAGATTTTAAACCACTTAGCTAATAGGCACTCTCTTGCAGGAGTTGATGAAGCAAGTTATCATGTTAGAGACCCATGAGGCAAGAAACTGAAGGTGGCCCCCAGACAAGGCCCTCAGTCTGGCAACACAAAAGGAAGCAAACATTGCCAACATCCATGGACATAACTTGAGCCTTCAGATGAAACCCCACTCCTGGCTGACACTTTGATTTCAGTCTTGTGAGGGACAGATAATGGCACAACTCCGCCATGCCCAAACTTTAAGCACAGACATGAGATGATACATATCCACTGGGTCAAGCCACTAAGTTTATGCTTATTTGTTATGAAGCCATACATTATTATAAGCACAAGAAATATATATTTATCATACTAGTTAGATAAAATGAACTTGATTTCATAATCTTTCCTTAAGCAAAGAATTATCTCCAAACAAATCTTTAGAATATGGCTCCATTTTGTGTACTTATATAAATTTGCCACAGGGCCAGTACATTTCTCAGAGAGAGAAAAAGAGAAGGAAAGTGAGAAATCACCTCCCACCCCCAGGGGAGATGGTCACACCACAGTCCCTTCTCTTCCCATTTCCTCTCAGGATATTGGGCACACATGCACATATATCCAGTGTGATTTTCAAGCCACCAGGTCTGGGAGCTGAACTGTGGTTGGCCATGTCAGAGTACAATGCCTTAACCACCACACCACCTGCTGGTCCCTATAAATCACTTATGTAGTATTCACAAAAGAAAAATAATGTTTTCAGGTATATATGTATTTTTTAGAGTGATTTTTGCTATAGTGCATATGCACCCACCAGAGAGACAGAAAGACAGAAAGCAATAAATCACCCCCCCCCCCAGGGGGATGGCCACACTGCTATCCCTTCTCCTTCATTTTCCTCTCAGGATTTTGGGTATGCACACACCAGAGTCTGGTGTGAGTTTCAAGACACTAAGTTCAGGATTCAAACTGCAGTGGACCATGTGGGAGTCTAGCAACATAATTATTATTCCATCTGCTGGTCCCTTCAGGTATATTTTTAATCCTAGTTTTACCATCACACGTTTGTGTGTATTTAGAAGCCTTAAAAAGTTTTCCTCTCAGGATTTTGGGTATGCACACACCAGAGTCTGGTGTGAGTTTCAAGACACTAAGTTCAGGATTCAAACTGCAGTGGACCATGTGGGAGTCTAGCAACATAATTATTATTCCATCTGCTGGTCCCTTCAGGTATATTTTTAATCCTAGTTTTACCATCACACGTTTGTGTGTATTTAGAAGCCTTAAAAAGTAGATGTATTTCTTTTTCTTTTTTTCTTTTTTTTTTATTTTTTGAGAGATTTTTGCTATAGGGAATGTGTGCTTGCCGGAGAGAGAGAGAGAGACAGAAAATGAGAAATGACCCCCCCAATGACCCCCCCCGGGGGGTATGGGCACACTGCAATCCCGTCTCCTCCATTGTCTTCTCAAGATCTTGGGCATACATACATTCGCACCCAGAGTGAAGTTTAAGTTGCCGGGTCCAGGACTTGAACTGTGGTCAACTATGTGGGAGTCCAGCAATGTAACCATTCCACCATCTGCTGATCCCAAGTGGATATATTTTTTAAGATTGAAAATCAAGAGACCGGGCGCATGTGCATGCATGCCCAAGATCCCAAGAGGAGAATGGAGGAGACGGGATTGTGGCATGCCCATCTCCCCTGGGGGGTGATTTCTCGCTTTCTGTCTCTCTGTCTCTGTCTTTCTGGCTACATTGCTGGAGTCCCACATAGGTGACCGCGGTACAATGGTGGAATATGATTCCCCCTCCACACCTCAGCCTTTCTATCTAGCCAGAATCATTGTCGTACATGAGACATGTACAGGTAAACTGAGGAACCGAACCCATGATATTCCATATGGATCCAGAGTTCCTTGAGTAGCGTATTACTGCTGTGACATCAAGCAGGCCCAGTAGTCAAGCTTACATTTTGATGTACTTCAAAGCAAATTGCAAACGTCTGAACAATTTCCCTTAAATACTTCATCCTATGTATCATTCATCTTTTTTCTTTTGATGTAAAATTTAGATGTACAAATGAAATACATAAATCTCGAGTGTGCATTTGCTGAGAATTTTTTTCTTTTTTTTTGACTTTTCATGTTGTTTGCCCTGGTGAAACTGATGCAAGTATCTAATTTTCTAGGTAATATATCCCCTCTCCCACTTTTTTTCCTTACTATAAACACCATTGTTAGTGAGTCAATATCCCAGAATCCCATCAGCCCTGGGACACAGATATTGTCTAATTCCAAATCCATCAACACAGCATGTCATTCCAACAATCAAAGTAAAAAAAAACTAGAGGGGCCCTGACTGGCCCAACAACCAAGCTTTCTTCTATGCATGCTGTTCTGTTTTCCATTACAAATTTCTTAAATATCTAATTCTGCTGCTGAGAAAAGTTGAAAAAGGTCAAATGAAGGTCATTAATTTTAATGTGTTACTGACAGAATAGAGTTACCAGGAAGAAAAATATGTGCAAAAAAAGATAGTCCTGAGATGATTTGTGTAGAGAGGCTTTTCAAACTTTCTAAGAAATTTGAAAACTTTTTTTTTTCCTTTAGGTTATAAAATCTATTTAGCAGAGACAAACATAATCAGAATTTTTGCTTAGGCTTACAAATTAAGGTACCAATGCCCAGTATAGAACATGAGTTGATGAAATGGAGTTGGGAAACGTTACTGGCATAAGGACCAGTTAGAATGTTCTATGACAGTCCAGATAGGAAATACTGAAGGTTTGCACTAAGGCTGTAGCAACTGGGCAAGATACCTTAAATCTGGGTACTGTAACTCTCCTAGCATTGATAGGCCTAAAGACGGAACTTTGTTTCCTGTTCTAAGGAATAGGAAAATTTTAAGCGTACCTCAAAAAGTTTATGGCTTCAAAGAGTGAAGAGTAACAGACTAAGTTACCTATAATAAGAAATAGAAACCAGTGGGGGTAGAAGGAGGTGAAAAATTGATTTTGCGATGTTGTGTTCAAAGTAGTTTTTTACAAAATTAACATCACTAGAGATGTCTGATAGAAACTTAAAAATTTAGTTACTAAAGTTAAAAATTAAATTTTGATTAGGGCCAGCAGGTGGCATAATGGTTAAGATGGTGGATTCCCACATGATTGACCAAGGTTCAAGTCCTAAACCTGGTGGCTAGAAAATCATGCCAGGCACATGTATGTACATGTCCCAAATATCAGGAAGAGAATGGAGGAGAAGGAATTTCAGTGTGGCTATCTTCCCTGGAGGATAAATTCTCACTTTCCCTCTCTCTTTATCTCTCTATTGAGTGCATGCAATCCTATGGCAAAAACAAAAACAAAAAACAAAAAACAAATTAAATTAAATTTTGGTCAAAAGTATTTAAAATGAATTAACATACAACTCAAGGACTCTCAACTCTTGTCCCATATTAAAATGAGGTATTTAAAAAGCAAATCTAGCAGTGGGGCTGGTAAGTGGCATGGTGGTTAAAGGTGCTGGGTTCCCTTATGACCGACTGTGGTTCAAATCCCAGACCTGGTGGCTTGCTTTAAACCCTTTCTCTCTCTCTCTGGTCAAATTAAAAAATAATAGTAAAAAAATGGAAATAAATAAATAATTCTTGAAGGGAAAAAATAAAAGCAAATCCAGTGGCAATGGGATAACTAGACTATGAGAGAATCTCTTAGATTTGGGTTCTCTAATGGGGAGTTGTTAGTTTGCTGTGTTTCTACTTGGTAGCCAGCACTGAGCGCTACTGATAAGAGCTAGTGGGTATTATGCAAATAACGCAAGAGTGGTGTTTCTTCCTTCATGTTGCAACATGATGAGTAAACGTAGTATTCTGGAAAGAGTTACGAATTTCAAATCAGAATAATTCATTAAAGAATTATTTTACTTAAATTTATTTATTTATTTATTTATTTATTTATTTATTTGGAAAGGTTTTCACTATAGGGTGCATACGCTCACCAGAGAGAGACAGAGGATAGAAACCGAGAAATCACCCACAAGGGGGGGATGGCCACGCCGCAATCCCTTCTTCTCCATTCTCTTCTTGGGATCTTAGGCACGCACGCACACACGATGGCGTGAGTTTAAGCCACCGGGTCTGGGATGCAAACCGCGGTCAACGTGGGAGTCCAGCGACATAGCCATTATGCTAACTGCTGGTCCCTTATTTATTTATTTTAATTTGACCAGAGAGTGGGGGGTGGAGAGAGAGAGAGAGACAGAGAGAGAGAGAAAGAAAGCAAATCTCCAAGTCCAGGAACTGAAGCACAGTTGGCCAAGTAGGAGTCTAGCACCCTTAACCACCATGTCACCTGTTGGTCCCCAGAATAACTCTTGATGCTTAGGAATATTAGGAAGGAACCTAACAAACAGTGTCACAGGAAGAAAAATCACTCAATTCAAGTGTCTATATGAATAACTAAACTATTGACCTAACAATTTATTATAAATGTTATTTCCTTCATGAGAGAGAAAGACAGTCATTCTCTACAGGATCATCAGAACAAGATCCTCCCCACAGTCCAGCAGAAAGCCAAGGCCCCTGGTGTGCCTGTTCTGTTCCAATAAATACCAGAATTAAACAACATGGTATTTTTCTACATGGCCTTCAGCATAGCACAGCAACACCCCTACTATTTGTGCGACTGTGGCCAGGAATTACAAATTTATTTTGAAAATCAGAAATTTTAAAGTATTTGTAGGACCAGAATATGGCATAATGGTTACGCTGCTGGACTCCCAAATAGTTGATGGCGGTTGGAGTCCCTGACTCAGCAGCTTAAAACTCATGCTGGGCATGCCAATGTGCATGCCCAAAATCCTCAGGGAGAATGGAGGAGATAGGATTGCAGCATGGCCATCTCCTCTAAAAGATGACTTCATACTTTCTGTCTTTCTGTTTCTCTGTTGAAAAAAGAAAGCATTTGCAAAAATTATTCACATATTAGGTTGTCGGTAAAGTCATGATGCATTTTTGCATAGGAAAACATAGAAAAAATATGTCATGACTTTTCTGACAACCTAATATTAAACATATATTCTACTTGCAGCCAGCAGGTGGCATGGCATGGTGGTGCTTGATCCTACATAACTTACTCTATGGTTTGAGTCCTAGACCCAGCAGTTTGGGAAACATGCTGGGTGTGCATGTGTGTGTGTCCAAAATCCAGAGAGGAGAATGGAGGAGAAAGTATTATGGCACAGCCATACCCCTTAGGGGGTGATTTCTCACTTTCCTGTCTCTCTCTGGCAAGCACTCACACCCTAGAACAAAAACCATTAAAAACAAGGAAAACATATTTTATTTGATACATGTAGATAATTCTTAATATATATTTGTACTATAAATACACTTTAGACAGTGAAACAATTTATGCTTCTTAGTTACAGTCCTGCAGGAATTTGTTTTCAGAAATATGTTAATGCACATGCTTCTGTATACCTTTGATGTATAAACATTACCTGACTGCAAATTTTCAAGGTAAGCTTGAACACTGACCAAGGTAACTTTAGAGGAAGTACTACACAAGCACAAGCAAAATTGAGAAACAAAAAATATGAGAAAAAAAAAGAATGATAAAAGACCAAGGTACATAATACAAAACACGGTATAATCAGAGAACTATAGCATCAAGTGACATGGTGACAAGTTATGAGGGTGTGAAATCAACTACACAAAATTGGCAATAAAAGCCAAGATAAGGAAGTATGAAGATGAGATAAAGGGGTGCTGCTGTGATAAGCTGCTTATGTATAAAGTAAGAATCTAGGGGTGACAATTTCAGCATTTTCAAAGGGATCTTCATTCCTGGAAAACAGTGAGCTAGCCATTGTTTTGCTATTCTAGCAAATCCACAACCTCACACTGCAGACTTGGTTTCTGAATTTTTCTCCTCTTCTGGCTGCCCTGTGTGCCTTCATAAAGCTATGCAAGGGAAATCTTCCAGAAACAGTGGAGAAACTGATAAAGAGTTGTGCTAACTTGGCATTGTCTCACAGCCACAGAGACCAGAGCTGGATGTTCTTACCTGAAGAATATAACAGTTTGCTTATTGTAAAATTTCAGAGCAACAATGTATGTAAAATTCCTAGCTCAGTCCCTATAATGTGATAGGAACTGAATTCATTTGATAAACATGCATTCGTTGTTTATCGTGTCTTAGGTGTTGTAATAGGCACTGAGGATAGATAACGTGGCAAATAAAGAGAGATACAATTCTTGCCCAAAGAGGCCATATAATCTTTCTGGAAAAATGAAGAACTAAACAAGCAGTAATTAAAGACTGGCTACTCTTAGAATAGGGAAAGTACAGGAAATGAAGAAAGACATAATAATTTATCACTACCACATAGCAGGTATTGGGTACTTACTATATGCCAGGCAGGCACTGTTCTAAGTGAATTTCATGCCTTAAATAGTGCAATCTTTTTTTTTTTTTTTGAGAAGTTTTTGCTATATGGCGCGTGCGCTCGCCAGAGAGACAGAGAGATAGAAAGTGAGAAATCCCCCCCCCAATCCCTTTTCCTTCATTCTCCTCTTGGGATCTTGGGCACACATGCACACGTGCCTGGTGTGAGTTTTAAGCCACAGGGTCTGGGACGTGAACCGCAGTCGACTACATGGGAGTCCAGTGACACTAACTGCTGATCCCATGAATAGCGCAATCTTAAGAAGACCTCACGAAGTAGGTATTCCAACCCCATCTTGGGATGAAAAAATGAGGTACAGCAATGTTAAACAACCTGCTCAAGGTAGTACTGCTTTTAAATTTCAGAGTTGGGGAAAAGAGTAGTGATATTCTTTTTTAATTTTTTTTTAAGAGAGATATTTTTGCTATAAGCCCATGTGTTTGCCAGAGAGACTGAGAGAGACAGAGACACAGAAAATGAGAAATCACATTATAGGGGGGATAGCCACTCAGCAATCCCTTCTCCTCAATTTTCCTCTCGGGATCTTGGACAAGCACATACACATTTCTGGCATGAGTTTTAAGCTTCCAGGTCTGGTACACGAACCGCAGTGGACTATTTGGAAATCCGGCAATGTAACCATTATGCCATCTGCTGGTCCCAAGTAGTGATATTCTTCACCCTTATCTAATCTGCCTTCTCATTACAGAAACAACAAATTTAGATCAGGAAGGGAACTTTCTTGAGAAGTGAAACCTGAAGAACAGGTAGTATCCAGCCAAGCAAAAATTACAGAAGTGCAAATGTGGTCCCAACAGAAAGTAGATGAAGGTAAAAATGGCCTTTATTTCTGACAAGATTAAAGTTCACTGGTGATTTCAAATTCAGAAAATAGAAACTGCTTATACTGTTCGATTGGGTTTGGAAGACATTTTATATTGTGGAACCAGATGGATATTTATGAAGGTATAAAATATCATGAGTTAAATGCCCTTGAATGAGTAGACTTAAGAGTATAAATGAATAAGTACCTTGGAAAAAGGAAGGACATCAGTTTGGTTGGAGTAGGGAAAAGAGCGAGCATAAATACAAAAATGCAGGTAAATATTTAAAGGTTGAGACCTTTAGGCCTCCTTCATTCTAATTTTCTGAGTGTAGGATCTACAAATAGGCGAGTATAATTGGGGGCTTGAGTAAAAACATTTGTAAAAGCTTCTATGGAGAATATACATGAAATTGAAAAGATATGAATAAAACAACTACTTATCAGTAATTAAAGCATGAAAGTGCATGACTTCACGACCTTGGAGGAACTGATGTGGAACACTTGATCAGCTGTCAGATAGGCTGATCTTGGTTAAAATCCTGGATTCAGGACCAGCAGATGGTGTAATGCTTGTGTCATGGACTCCCCACGTAGTTGATCGCGGTTCAAGTCCCAGACCTGGTGGGTCAAAACTCACGTCAGGTGTGTGTGTGTGCATGTGTGCCCAAGATCCTAAGAGGAGAAAGGAGGAAAAGGGTCTGCAGTGAGGCCATCTTCTCTGAGGGGAGTAATTTCTCATTTTCTGTCTCTCTGGTGAATGCATGTGCCCTATAGCAAAAATCTCTCTTTCAGAAAAAAAAAGAAAAGAAAAAAAAGAAAAATCCTGGATTTGCCACTTCATGGATGTGCTTTTGCAGACAAGTTGTTTTAACTGTTTGAAACTCAGATTCTTTTTCTACTAGATGAATAAGTCTGTTTTAAGTATGAGTGCTTACTATAGAACTGTCAGTCATTAAATTGTAGTTATTAGTATATAATTATTGCTATAATTATTGATAAAATAGAAAAGGTGAGAGAAACCTTAGAACCTTAGTTATTGACTTATTTAATCCTATTTTTCCAGTAAAATAAATTATATTTGATAACATTTTAAAATTTGTTTTATGGCATGTAACTACTGAGTGGAATAACCAGATCAAAAATCAAAAACTAAATTAATAGACTTGTATCTATTATAAATAAAACATCAAATGGACAAAATCAGCATTACAATAAAAATTCTCAGGAATTTAATGTTTCTTATCCTTTACTTTTCCTTGTTAAAATAAAAGATGTTTGTGTCTATGTGTCTATATTTAAACTACTTTATTAGGCACATAATCAGAGCTATAACATATGCCAACATAGATAAATATTTTACATGAAAGTTCAGTGCAGATTAAAAATAATAAAGAAAAAAAAAACAAATAAAACAGGAAAAAGAACCATAAATACTTTTTTTTTTTTCAGAGTGATTTTTACTATAGAGCACATACACTTGCTGGAAAGACAGAGAGAGAGAGAGAGAGACAGACAGACAGACAGACAGAAAGTGAGAAATCCCCCCCCCCCCCATGGGGGATGGCCATGCTACAATCCCTTCTCCTCCTTTCTCCTCTCAGGATTTTGAGCGCGCACACACACACACACACATGCCTGGTCTGTATTTTAAGCTGCTCAGTCTGGGACTCAAACTGCAGTCGACTACATGGGAGTCCAGAGATACAACCATTATGCCATTTGCTGGTCCCAAATTTAACTTTTTAAAAAGATGTTACTTAATTTTTTCATGATGAGTGAGAGAGAGAGAAAGAGAGAGAGAGCAACCCAGTAGGATCTTCAGACAGAAACCTGGGACCTTCCCATATACGTTTGCCTCAAACTATGTTATGTTTTTTTACTGTGCCACCATCTGACCCCACATCTAGCTCTTTATTAGTGGAAATTAATATTGATGTAGTTTGTAGCAATTTTATATACATAGTTCTCCACAGACTATAAGCAATAGATAATTTGAAACAAGTTAAAAACTAAACTGTATAATAACTATAACATGAATGATGAAAACTAAGACTCTAACAATGTAATTATTAATAATTCAAATACTTATGGGAGATATCAAATTTAATATATATTAATTCAATAGAAATTGGCTATTTTTAACATAATAAATCTCTTTTTGATATTACTAAGATTTTAAATATAGAAATTTATGACTAACAATGGGCATTTAAAATAAATATTTATCATACTTTTCCTTTTACTAGTACTATAATATTTTCTAATAGAACAAAAGATAGTTTTAAGCTTTCTAAGTCTCATGCAAATAGCATGATATTAATGCTAAAAAGGCCAAGGAGTAAATATTAATGATAAGCAAAAATAATTCTGACTTTCACAATCCTCTTCTGTCCATTAGCCTAAGTTACTACTTAGTGAATTTATAAGTTATTCTTAAAAGTAGTAATGAAATTTCTGTATGAAATGTTTTCTAGCAAATTCAATGTGGTTTTTTAACAAAATCTTCACTAAAATATCCATGAGAATACAAGAAAAAATTAAAATTCACACTCTTTTCACTTTTTTTTTTTTGAGAAAGATTGTTGCTATAGGGCATATGGGCTTGCAGGGTGGGGGTAGGAGAGGAGAGAGAGAAAGAGAGAGAGAGAAAAACAGAAAGCAAGAAATTACCCCCCAGGGGTATGACCACACCACAATCCCTTCTCCTCCATTCTCCTCTCAGGATTTTGGGCTTGCAAACACATGTGCCTGACATGAGTTTTAAGCCACAAGGTCTGGGACTCCAATGACATGGGAGTTCAGCGACATAACCATTATGCCATCTGCTGGTCCCCAAAATTCACTCTTACTTAAGTAGGATTAATATACAACTTGGAAGATGGAAGGAATGTGATTGGACAGGAGGTTAGCAAGCACCGAGGTGATTACCCAGATTATAATGGGTAACCCATTCATTCTGCAAACCAGGGTAAGTATGGTTGTTTGAAGCAGACAGAGTTCACTGTGTTGAATTAGATAAGGGATTGTTGTGGGTAGAAAAGGAGTTAGAGGCATTTATTACATTCTCTGATTTGAGTCTTCATAAACAGTGTCCTCAATCCAGATAGGCATGACAGACTCTAGGACATAGTTTCCATTATACAATAGTATGCCATAAACATGGCCAACCACCCTTCAAAACCCACCCTGGAGACTCAAAAACCATGCCAGGTACATGTGAATGCATGCCCACAACCCTGACAGGATAAGGAAAAGGAGGACAAGGGATTGTGGAATGACTATGCCTAACTGGGAAATGCTTTCTCCCTCTCTCTCTCTCTCTCTGTGTCTCTCCATCTCTCTCTCTCTCTTTGGTGAGAGTATGTGCCCACAGGCAATTAAAAAGGAAAATAAAAAGAAGAAAAAAAGAGGCAGAGAGATCAGACACATGCTCTTTCTATCTTGCTATGTGATATCCTGTGCCACCTTGGACTCTGCAATAGCCCCTTCTAGGAAGAAGATCCTTACCAGATGTAGCTCCTTAACTTTAAACCCTGAGTTAAATAGATCTCATTCTCTCTCTCTCTCTCTTTTAATGCCAGAGAGTGTGAGTGCTTGCCAAAGAGATAGAGAGAGACAGAGAGAGAGAGAGAGAGAGAGAGAGAGTATATGTGTGTGTGGGGGGGGTGCGTGGTGGTAAGTGGGAGTAAGCACCCTCCAGTGAGGCACATTGACATCATAATCCCTTCCCCTTTATTTCTCCACTCTGTCAGGACTTGGAAGGCACTCACATGCACCTGAGGTGTTTCTCAAGTCACAGTACTGGGACTCAAACAGTGGTATTTGGCTCCCTTAACCACTAGTCTACGGACCAGTCCTAAACCTTTTTTCTTAATACTCAGTCTGTTGTATTCAGTAGTAGCAACAGATAATGAACTAAAGCAAACTCTTAAGGAAGAATAAGATAATCTTAAAAATTCTGAGGAATATTATTATTAATTTAAATTCCACAGTTAGACAACTATTCAAGTATAAGAAGAATAAAGACACTGTCAGATATCTAAGATGTGGCAGAGACAATGCTATGTGTTCAGCAAACATACTCATTTATTTCTAGGTGTATTGGAAATCTATATTTCTCATTCCTCCTTGCAATTGAGTAAGGCCAGGTGATTGAGTTCTGGCCAATGAAATGTGCTGGTAATTATGTGAATGTCACTTCTTTGCCCAGATATAAAACCCCTATGCTTTAAAAAATAAAATGTCCTTACGTGATTGGCCAAGCCCTTTCTTCCCTTTTGCTGTGGTGTTGGAGGTGATGTGTTGAAGACTGTAGTGTCACAGATATTGGGAGCCTAGGTCTCTTACTGACTGTTTGGAACAGCGAGCTGAAGTCCTCTTAACCCTCTCCTGCATTAGGGTATAGTAATCTAATGTTTTATTCATTGTCAATAAAACAATGAACTTTTATTGTAATATTCTAAGACTGAGATTCCTTATTATATGGCAGCCTTGTCTATTACAATACGTTTTTTTAAAAAAGTACCTTCTTTTGCAGACTTTATCAGGAAATGATATAAAAGCCATACTGAAAAGACAGATGAACACACCAAAAAATACAGCTTTAGGATCTGGAAGCAGTGTCACATTTTGAAAGGAGTAAAGTGAATTTATAGGATCAATGAAAACTCCTGAAGGCTCCCCAAATCATGCTTCCAAAATGTTTATTTCTTATTAAACATGTATTTATTTATTAAATAAATATTCATTTATTAAGTGTACTGATTTTCTATTATGTATAAAATAATATTCTAGAACTGGATGCACAATGCTAAACACAACAGAATGCAATCTATGGAAAACACAATTCACGAAACAAATTTTTTTTTTTGGAGAGGTTTTTGCTATAGGGTGCTGCACTCACCAGACAGACAAGACAGAGAGAGGCAGAGAGACAGCAAGAAATCACCCTTCGGGGGGATGGCCATGCCGCAATCCCTTCTCCTCCATTCTCCTCTTGAGATCTTGGGCATGCACGCACATGCTCCCGGCATGAGTTCAAGTCACTGGGTCCGGGACTCGAACCGCGGTCGACTACATGGGAGTCCAGCGACATAGCCATTACATTAACTGCTGGTCCCATGAAACAAATTCTTGAAGCTATGTACTACTGTATTTCAAGGTCTATAATGAAATAAATAGACTGAATATGGGATCATTTAATATGTAATATGGATAGAGTAACATATTAAATGATCCTATATTTAGTCTACTTCATATTATATATATGCATATATAAAATATATTTCATATGTTTATAGTAGGCACTTGATTGGTTTGATGTCACTGTATTTCTAAACCTTTCATAAGGTTTAGAAAATACATATTTTTAAATATTAAGTGCAATAGAAGGCGATGAAAGTTCTGGACATGATGTATCTGTGATTCCCAGCTAGCAGGAGATTGGAAGGTGGGATCATGATGTGACGAAACATTATCCAGGGTCCCTGATTCTCTCTCTTTTACCAAATAAAATAAACTTTTACAAATAAAGGCAAAAAAAAAAACCCAAAAGACAAACAAAAAAAAAAACACGATGAAAGTTGACCATGGTGTTTGAGCTAGAAAAGGAAACTAGGGACCTAAGTCAACTGAAGAGCACAGACCAGCTGTGAGAAGGAAAACAAAGCATTAGGCAGCTTCCAGTGTGGCCTACAAGGTCACTGTTTCTGGAAGACTCCCTCTGTAGTTTACTTAGTATCTTCTGCTTACTAATGCACATTTGCATTTCCTTTCTCTTGCTTAGATTTTCTGGCCTGCTTTCTATGCCCCAACCTATATCACTCCTTGCTTTTATCATATAATGTCTAACAGGATATTTGGATATCTTAATTATGGCTATGTGCATGCTTCCCAATATTCCAAATTAAAAAATTAAGCAAAATTCTGAAAATGTGAATTTCTCATAATAAAATAGTAAACTAATATAGTTATTGTGGTCACTTCAGTCCACAGTGGTCATCTAGAAGTTGTGTCTTTGGAGATCAAATAAATTAGAGATCAATTTGTAGTATTAACAATTGATTAAACATTTCAAAATAAACATTATATAAATATT
>NW_006159759.1:3299544-3314793 GCF_000334495.1 Tupaia belangeri chinensis
AGCAGGAAAAACATTCCCTATTTCAACCCAAAACTCAAACAAATCTAAATATCTATAGTTTCAATTTTTAAATTAAATCTATAGGTTAGTAACAGTAAAACTATATAAATCAGTTTGGTTGAGTTTTCAGTGCTTATTACCTAAAGGAACAGCTATATTTTCCTGTTACATTTCAGGGCACCAAGAATGCATAAAGAACTTAGATGCTTTCTGCCTTTTTTACACTCACCTTGAGCTATAAATATATATAAATATATTTAAGTCTATTTGCCAGTTTTTGACACATATGTTCATACTGAATAGCTTCAAAATGACCACCATTGAAAATATGTGATGGGTGGATTTGTAATTTAAAATAGATGATTGAATCTCTTTAGAAATAAACCTCTAAGACTTCCTATAGCCACTTCCCATGCTAACATATGCTCATTTATCCCCAAGTCCCCTGGATGGAACAGCTGTTTGGTTTTATAAAATGAGCATACTTCAAAAAACTTTGATTATGCTCAAAGGCAGAATACGATACTCCCCAAATGTCTGTGCCGAATGCAGAAATCACTAATAGAGTTGAAGGAACACTTAGCACACTTCTGCTGGGTAAGCCACATTGTGCTCTCGAAGTCTTCTTTTAACAGCTGCATCTGTCTACAAACCTGGTTGAAGAACTTAGTAAAGAGAGCAATCAAAATTGCACCATGTTCATTACAATACTATAACTTTGGAGGATATAGTATACATTCCCATTATATTTGAACACATTTTAATGAGGGGAATCTTCTGTTTAATTTTTTTTTTTCTTTCATGAGTAAGAGAGAGGGCGAGAGAGAGGGAAACAGTACCCAACAGAGTCGTGACACTGTGATATGCCTCCAGCTTCAGTCAGCGCCAGGATCAAGGGCCCACTCGTGTCTGGCACATTCAGGAAAGTTTGAGCATGCGAACTCGAAACCTTTCTACGTGGGTCAGTCTCACAGGACATTGTTTCACAGGTATACTACCATCATCCAGCCTCCCATGAATCACTTCTATATTCAGAAAAAGTAATACTTCTTCTTTTATTTGTAAACTGCTATTTAGGCCAGCTACTGTGGTGTGGTGGTAATACAATGATTTGCAATGCTGAAGACACATGGGAAGTGTCAGGAGTTCCTGTCAGGAATTCTCCCCAAACACACCTGGCATGCATGCATGAGCCTGAGATCCTGGCTCCCTGAGGCTAGGAGTGGACTGAGGTGTGAAACTCAAGTAGGGTTTACCTCTCTCTGCCTGTTCGTCTTTTTCTCTTTCTCAAGAAACAAATAAATGATGACAACAACAAAAAATTATTTTATTTAAAGAATGTTGCTATATAATAAGACAAGTTTCTGAAGAGAGGGAGTACAAAATTATTTCCTTGATCATTCTGTCATTACATATTCAGATTTATTTATGGAATAAGAATTAATTCATAATATCACAAATGATAAGGTTGCATTTTTTCATTTCAGATGTCATAGGTACTTGTAGTCAAACAAAGGCTATAAATCATGCAAAGTAATCTATAATACATTAAATGCTGCTATTTGTTTCTCTTAATAGCTATGAAGAATTGATTCTGTCTCAGGTACTGTATGCTCATTATACAATGCACTAGCTTGGAATATTAGACTTATTTTAAAAAGTATAATGAGTTCAATTCTTCACTGAAAGTCAGATTTCCAATTCATTATTCTATTCTGTTATCTAGTTGGAATGTCTGGCCTTACTCCTACAGTCCCAACCTCCAATTCAATGATTCACCAGTGAAATAGCAGACAGTAAAGGAAAATTGCCGTTTCAGAGAGAGGCAAGGGGGTGGACATTTCAACACTACTGACTTACCTTGAAGGATATTAACCACAGTCTTTCCTCACTGAGAAACAATGACATCACTATATTTCTGTTCATAGGGGGGGGAAATGAATGTACTTCAACTATTAATGCTCTTCAGATCACAATACCAATGTTAGCAACTTAAAGTAGTAAAAACCTGATAAGCTAGTATTTCTCCCAGGGCATATTGATAAAATGCTCATTATTGTCAGTTAAAGAATGGAAGGTATTTCTCTTGACATTGTTGCTAACTTGTAGACTATTTGACACAATGTGAAAACAAGGGGCCACTGCATGGTGTAGTAGTTAAGGTACTAGATTCCACATGGCTGACTACTGTTTGAGTGCCAGACCCAGCAACTCGAAACTCACAGTGGGTACATGCTCAAGCATACTCAAAATCATGAGAGAAGAATGGAGGAGATGGGATTGCTGTTGGTCATCCCCTCTGGGGTTTATGTCACTTTTTCTTTCTTTGTCTCTATCTCTATGACAAGCACACATGCCCTATAGCACAAAAAAAAAAAAAAAAAAAAACACCACAAAAAAAAAAAAAAAAACATACAACTGTAAAAAAGACACTGAATGTGACAATGCCCTCACTTCATGAACTGCATCGATTCCATTCCTTCTTGGATATTCTTTATTTGCTTTATTGATAAAGGGTAAGAATGATGTCAATGCCTTTATCTCTAATAAAAACCCCAAGGCCCAAAAAAAAAAAAAAAAAAAAAAAAAAAAAAACTCTCTAAAAAAAAGAGTAGAAATAAAAACATGAATCTTTTTTTCTGCTATTGTTTCTTCCTTATTTTTTTCACTGAACATAATGTAAACTTCTATCAGCTACACTAATTTAACTTTGGCTGATATTTTTGGAATGGAGTTGATAGCTCAGTAGCAATAATACAGATAGCGAGCCTGCAAGTCTTACTAGATGCACTTTCCCAGTGAGTGCACTGTGCAATATGGTGGCTACAAATCACATTCAGCTATTTAAATAAAGTTATACCCAAGAAAATGAAAATAAATGAAATATTCAGTGTTTCTGTCATATTAGCCACTATTCCAGTCCTCAATGTCTACAACTGCTAGTGGGAACAGCAGTTGGACATTGGACAGCATGAATAGAACATGCTTTGAAATCTTGGACATCAATTTAACACATTTCTTAAAGGCAGGAATCATTTTGAAGTAAAAAATGGAGGGACAAGACAGTGGCACATGATAAAACATGATGCTGTGTGAGGTTAACTCTCATGAGAAAGTTCTGAGTTGTCATTCACGGACTTCCCCAAATTACCAGGGACATGTGTACCCATGCTCTGGGCTTGGCTGAAACTGGCATTAGGATCCTTTTGGGGGTGCTGTCTCTGTCAGTCTGTCTCCCTTGCTATGGGAGAGAGAAATACACTTAAAACAAAATCAAATATATTCATAATTGATTATACTTAATCTGATATTATAACCCAATTCTATTTTAAATTACACATTTAAAGAGGGCAGCACATGCTTGAACATGTTAGCACTACAGCAGAATATTCATTTACAAAGTAAATGTGTTTGTACTTTGTAAAAGGGAACACCCGGGAATCAGAAAAGAAACTGTACAAAGGAAAATGTTGCCTCATTACAAAACACACAACTCTTAGCAGACTCATCTCCAATGGGGAATTTATTGAACTACTGTACTGAACATCTCAAAGGACTAAGCAATACCTTCATCCTTCCTTAGTAAATGTTTAATTCCAGTTGTTGAGCAATGCTTGTATGGAAACATACATTTTTCAAATTTATTCAAGGAACATGACAAGTGTATTTGGTAGGTTTTATGTATTTATTTTTTAGATGACTTACATTGTATTCTCTCCTTACAACATGTGGGGCCTCAAAAATGAATCTACTGGGGGCATTTGGAAGGAAATATATGAAGGGTCTTTTAAAATTTCATAAAAATGAATTTGATGCAAAAATCATACACAAATTTACATTTTTTAGCATAAAAGTAAATTCCAAGTTTAATTTCATTTTTTCCATGAACCTTTTTTTAAACCTATCCCATGTAACTTCATGAACTGGTCACATGCAAAATGAAGACTGAATGTGAGTCACATGAGGCTCTGCTAGCTTGAGGGTCACAGGTAACTACAGTGTTTAAGACTTTCTGAATGGATACCCTACTCATGGTCCATATCAGTACATAATGGGGCTAGGAAGCTATGGACAAGGAAAGTCACCATTAACTTGAGTATATTATGGTAATTCTTGAATTTCAAGGAGTGATTAAAGGAAAGAGAAATAGTACATACTATTAAAATGTCAGGTATAATTTATTTTTTAATGAAGAAATTGAAAATTTTACTTTTTATTTTATTGCAAAGCTGTTGCTTCAACTGTATAAAATAGCATCAGCAAATGCAGTATATTGCAAAACTGAAATAGTACTGTTCTTTGACACTATACAACTAATAAAAACTTTCCTTGAGAAAGCATTCAGGCATCTCCATTCTGTCTGTTACCCCTCTGGGTTTAGCGTTATGGCTGTGAAGCCCACCCTACCCCACCCCATCTCCAGCCAGGGCCTCCCCTTCCAGACCCCAGTGCTAGTCAGGTAGGCAAATATCTCTCTCCCTCTTATTCTTCTCTGTCCCTTCTAACTTTTTTTCTCTTTTCAAAAAACAGCTTTGTACCCCGTTTGTGCCTTTCTCTTGCTAAATTGTCTCTTCTTCCCTCACCTAGGACAGAAAGCATCCAGACATCTCCATCTCTGCCTCCGTTTAACTCAGTTTCATTTTCTGCATCAAGATTTTTGTTTTTTTCTCCTCTTTTTGTTTAGTTCTTTCCTTCTTTTTTTATTTTTTTTGTTTTTGTTTTAGTTTTTGTTGTTGTTGTTTTGTTTTTGAGAGATTTTTGCTCTAGGGCACATGTGCTTGACAGAAAGACAAAGAGAGACAGGGAGATAGAAAGCAAGAAATCACCCCCCAGGGGGCCACGCCACAATCCCTTCTCTTCCATTCTCCTCTCAGGATCCTGGGCATGCACACACACATGCCCAATGTGAGTTTAAGCCTCCAGTTCTGGGTCTTGAACCACAGTCGACTACATGGGAGTCCAGCGACAAGCCATTATGCCATTTGCTGGTCCCCTTTCTTTGGTTTTTCTTCCTATTTCTATTTCCTACTTTCTTTTTATTTTACATTACTTCCTTGTTTTACTGCTCAGCCCTTACCCACTGCATAGAGACTAGGTGCATAGTAGCTAAACATCTGAACACTGTGAGTTTTAGAGAATTCTTTGCACTTCACAGTAGAGGTGGCAGAAAGAGTGAAATTCCTCTTAATGAATCTGATTTTAAAGCTCCTCCTGTGATTTTGGGACCAGCAGTTAGCATAATGGCTATGTCGCTGGACTCCCATGTAGTCGACCGCGGTTCGTGTCCTGGACCCAGTGGCTTAAAATTCACGCCGGGTGCGTGTGCGTGCGTGCCCAAGATCCCAAAGGGATTGTGGCATGGCCAGCCCCCCTGGGGGGTGATTTCTTGCTTTTTGTCTCTCTGTCTCTTTGTCTGGCGAGTGTACACGCCCTATAGCAAAAACCTCTCCAAAAAAAAAAAAAAAAAGAACCTCCTCCTGTGAGATTTCCACACTGGAGGACACAGTAGAAGGGAGAAAATAGCACCTAATTATTGTACAGTAAGGGAAACGCACAAGCTTACAGTTACAGAGTCATTCTCCAACAAATTAGCCAAAAGTGAATACATTACAAAACAACCAAAAATTGGAGAAGAGCCTCAAGGATGAGAGAATCAAGTAATACATCTCCAGCAAGAAAACACTGTAACTTGTCTCCAAGAAGGGAAAAATTAGAAGATATTACTGAAATATCAGAAAAAGAATTTAGAATATTTATGGTAACAAAACTCTATGAGATGCAGGAGAAGAGAGACATTGAGCTCTAAGAGATGAGGAAGTCCTTCCACTCTATGAAAGAAGAATTGGACACCATTAAAAAGAATCAAACAGAGCTTTTAGATATGAAGGGTGTAATACAGGAAATCAAGCCTCCCTCAAAAGCATTGAAAGCAGGTTAGACCATGCATAAGATCAAATCTTGAAAGTAGAAGACAAAACCTCTGACCTAGCAAAAATTATAAAAAATACTGATTGATGAAATAGTCAAGAAAACTGAGGATAACATACGAGAAATACTTGACAACATGAAAGACCCAAGCATCCAAATAATTGGTATCCCAGAAGGTGAAGAATCTAATAAGGAATGTTGATAATCTATTCCATGAAATTCTGGAAAAAAACTTTCCAAGTCTAGAAAGGCACTCAAGCATCCAGACCCCAGAAATACAAAGAACCCCAAGTAGAATCAATCCAAGAAGATCTCACCATGATACATCATAGCTAGATTGGCCAAAACCACAGACAAAAGCAAGATACTAAAATTGGCAAGAGAAAAATGTCAAATCACTTACAAAGGCTATCCGATCAGGCTAACACTGGACCTCTCATCAGATACAATGCAAGCAAGGAAAGAATGCGGAAATATATTCAAAATGTTAAATGAAAAACAATTTCAACCATGGATATTATAACCGTTAAGATTATCCTTTATATGGAAAAAGAAGACAAAAATGTTCTTGGATAAATAAAACCTGAATGAATTTACCAACTCCAGGCCAGCTCTTTAAAAAATTCTGAAAGGAGTACAATACCAAGAAAACTAACCACAGATATCAGATAACAAAAAACAAACAAGTATATGCCAACTTAATGGTAGGGAAAAGTCTGTAAATATCAATAATAACATTCATTGTTAATAGATTAAATTCTCTGATCAAGAGACACAGACTGGCTGAATAGATTAAAAATCAGAAACCCTCTATCTACTGCCTAAAAGAAACACATCTCATGAATAAAGACATACATAGACTAAAAGTAAAGGGCTGGAAAAAGATATTCCATGCAAAAGGAAACCAAAAAAGAGCGGGAGTCACTATATTGATTTCGGATAAAATAGGCTTTAAGACAAAAACTGTAAGAAGAGACTAAGAATGGCATTATATAGTAAAAAGCCTAATTCACCAAGAAGATATAACACATATAAATATCTATGCAATAAACTCAGGAGCACCCAAATATGTAAAGGAAAGACTGTGAGATCTAAAAGGAGAGATAGACTGTAACACAAGAATTGTTATAGATCTCAACACCCCATTATCGCCTTTAGATAGATCAATGTGTCAAAAAAATAAAAAAAGAGATTCAGGATCTAAACGATATCATAAATAAGATAGACTTTATAAACATCTATAGAACTTCCCACCCAAAAAACATAAAATACACATTTTTTAGCCCCTCATGATACTTTCTTGAAGATTGACCTGCATTTACAGATTCAAAGGCATAGAAACTATATCCAGCATCTTCTCCAACCACGATGGAATTAAATTTGATATTAATCTCAGGAAAAACCCTCGACAATACACAAATACATGGAAACTAAATAACCTACTTCTGAAGGACTTCATGACTACTGAAGAGATTAAGACAGGAATAGAAAGATTCATAGAAACAAATGATAACGAGTACACAAGTTTCCATAATATATGGGACACTGCAAAAGCAGTTATAAGAGGGAAGTTCATAGCAATTAATGCAAAAAAAAAAAAGATGGAAAGGTGGCAAAAGGACAACCTAACATAATGCCTCAGGGAATTTGAAAAACAAAAAGATCCAAAAAATGCCAGGAGAAAATAAAATGAAATAGAAAATAAGTGAACTATAAAGAAAATAAATGAAAGCAAAAAGTGGTTCTTTAAAAACATAAACAAGATTGACGCACCATTAGCTAGACTAATTAAGAAGAAGAGAGAAAGGAACCAGATAAATCAAATTTGCAATGAATCAGGCAACATTACTACAGACACAATAGAAATACAAAATATCATTAGAGGATACTATGAGTGACCATATGCTAAAAAGAAGAAAACCTAGATGAGATAGATAAATTCTGGGCACATATAATCTACCAAGATTAACTCAGGAGGACATAGAAAGCCTAAATAGACCTATAACAAGCAATGAGATTGAGTCTGTAATAAATAACCTCCCAACAAAGAAAAGTCCAGGTCCTGATGGCTTCACTGCTGAATTGAACAAAACTTTTAAAAAAGAGGTAACCCCTATTATACTCAAACTGATGGTAGAGATTCAAAAGGAAAGAAACCTGAATTCATTCTATGAAGCCTTCATGACCCTCATTCCCAAAATGTATAAGGATACAACAAAAAAGGAAATACATGGAAACTAAATAACCTACTTCGGAAGGACTTCATGACTCTGATGAATATAGATACAAAAAAATCTCAACAAGATACTTGCTTTTCATATTCAGCAGCATATAAAAAAAGTTATTCAACACGACCAGGAAGGCTTTATTCCAAGATGCAAGGGTGGTTCAACATAAGCAAAAATCATAAATGTAATACACCATATTAACAGAAAGAAAGATTAAAATTATATAATCATTTCAATGGACACAGAAAAATCATTTGACAAAATACAACATTCATTTATGATTAAGACTCTCAGTAAAATTGGCATAGAAGGATCATTTCTCAGTGTAACAAATGCCATCTATGAAAAACCTATAGCTAACATAAAAACTGGTACAAGACAAGACTACCCACTTTCTCTGTTCCTATTCAATATAGTACTGGAAGTCCTAGTCAAAGTGATCAGACAAGAAAATGAAATAAAAGGCATTCCAACAGGGAAAGAAGAGCTGAAATTATATCTGTTTGCAGATGACATGGTTATATACATAGAAGACCTAATAGTATCAATGAAAAAACTTCTCAAAGTAATAAATGCATACAGTAAAGTGACAGGATAAAAAATTTACTTACAACAATCTATAGCTTTTCTATAAACAAACAATAAGGAGACAGAGACAGAACTGAAGAAAGTAATCCCATTGACCATAGCCACAAGAAGTGTAAGATATCTAGGAATAAAACTAACCAAGGAAGTCAAAGACCTCTGTAAGAAAAAATGTGAAAACCATAAAAAGGAAATTGAAAAGGATGCAAAAAAGTGGAAGGACATCCCATGTTCCTACATAAGAGTGGAGTGGCTGTCATCTCACTTCCTGACCCCAAAATATATTACAAAGCTGCAATAATTGAAACAGCATGATATTGGCACAGAAAAAAAAGACAAGAGGACTAATAGAACAGAGACCCCAGATAAAGCCCCAAACATACAGCCAACATATCTTTGACAATGGGTACCAGTCAATCCAGTGGGGAAAGGAAAACCTCTTTAGCAAACGGTGCTGGAAAAACTGGGTATCCACCCCATCTGTCACCATTAACAAAAATTATTTCAAAGTGGATCAAAGATCTAAAACTAAGACTGCAAACTATAAAACTACTGGTGGAAAAAATAGAGAGGTAATACACTTGTGAGACACAGATATGGTTTATTATCTGCTGATGAGAATGTATAGTATTCTCAGCTGGGCTGGACTTAGGTGTATATCATACTGGATAAAGTCTCTTTATAATCTAAATGATGTATAGTAATTGAATGTATAATTAATAATAATACAGAAATAAAAAAACACTTTGTTCCAGCTAAAAACAAACAAACAAAAAACCAACTTTTTTCCACTCCCAGTTATTTCCAATGGAAAGATCATGAATTACTTTGACCCAAATCCAGGACTGGAAATAAACAAGATATAGTGTTACATAAGGCTAGGATAATAGCATTACTACTAAGTATATAATTTTTATAACTAGTTTTTATCACAGATAATTTCATGATTTCTGAATATTTGACTGAATACTTGAGCCTAGTCTTAGAGTCCCAGAACACTGTGAAAAAGATGCATTCTGTATTTTACATAATTATTAGAACATTAAGGAATATTTCCTTTCAGTAGTAGTGTTCAGAATAGTTTCTTTTTCCACTAGAATTGCTAAAAATTACTATTTTAAGTCTTCTGTCAACCACTAATTTAAGACAACTATGCTGGATTAAGTTGTTTCATACTACTTTATGTAAGGGTTTTACTCTTACTCTTCAATAAACTTTAAAGTGCATATAATATAACAAAATTGGAATGCATATGCTTCTGTGAAACCATTGCTAAAACCAGGAAAATGAGCATATCTCTCACAGCAAACATTTCCTCCTGGCTCTGAATAAGCCTTCTCATGATCTACCTGCTTTCAACCTCCTCTAGCTCCTATCAACCAGTGATCAGCTTTCTGTCACTATATTTTAGTCTGTATTTGATAGTAATTTTATCTAAAAGAAACCATACAACTTTCTGAAGTCTTTTTAAAACCACTTTACAGTTTCACTAAAAGGATATGAGAACTCCAGTTTCTTCTCTTTCATAATTCGCTGTTTCAGATTGTCTCATGTCCAATATCTGAAAATCATTGGTTCATGATTTGAAAAGTTCTAAAATCATTTCAGAGGAGGAGAACAAATGTGGTCAGTTAGAACTTGTTGGACAGAAGCAGATGTATTTTATTTTACCTTCTAATGCTTTTTTGTAGATATTTTAATCTTCACAAATTTTACTTAATTCCCTGATTTAAACTTTAAGCTTCGTAAAAATTAATCTTTAGTTTGAGTATTCTCTATGAACTTATTTACTACAATATTCCCAATATTCAGAGATCAAATATGTCTTTACTGAAAAAAAGTGGAGCAATGAGATTTCTGAAAATACAAAACAAGGGAGCAGTATTGCTTAAACATTTATGAGAAATATACTTTCTATTACTATATATATATATATACTATATATATATATTATATTTATTGCTGTAAAATTATTTTAAAATAATTCCCATTACTTTACATTAAAAGTTTTAATTTTTCATGAGAGTCTGCATTTCCCAGTTTTATACAACCTACTTTATTTAGAATATAACGACACTCTATCCATGTTTTGAAGCTCTAGTTCTACATATCCAGCTGTCTAATGAATATTTCTACTTTAATCCACTAACATCACTTCATATAGAACAACCCTAAATTCGCCACTTCTTTTTCCTTTATAATAATCTCCCCTCGGGAACCAGCAGTTAGCATAATGGCTATGTTGCTGAACTCCCATGTAGTCGACCGTGGTTTTCTGAATTATTAAAAGATAAATTCCCTAGGGCCAGTGATTGGTGTGGTGTTTAAAGTGCTGGATGCACAAATCCCAAGAGGACAATGGAGGAGAAGGGATTGTGGCATAGCCATGCCTGAGACGGGGTGGGGTGATTTCTCACTTTCCTTCTCTCTCTTCTCTTCTGGGAGCACACATGCCTTATGGCAAAATCTAAAAATAAAAAAAAAATTAAAAAAAAAAAGAAAAACAAAAAAAATAAAATAAAAAACTCCCCTCTTATTTTCCATGTTTCTAATAATATAATATAATACTATCTCCTTTTTTATTTTCATATGACGTTGGATAACTTTAACTTTGAGTCTATTTCTTAATTTACATTTTTCTTTCTTTTTTTTTTCTCCCCCCCATAGGATGTGTGTTCTCCTGGAGAGAAAGAGAGTGAAAAAAAAGCGAGAAATCATCCCCCACAGAGGGATGGCCATACCACAGTCCCTTCTCTTTCAGTCTCCTCTTGGGTTTTTGGGCATGTGCACACCTCACCCCCACCCACAGCTCCCTTCCACCCACACCTGGTGTGATTTTCAAGCCTTTGGGTCCAGGCCTTGAACCTTAGTTGGTCATGTTTGAATCCAGCACCTTAAGCACTACAGCATTTACTGGACTCCATTTTTTATTCTTTATATCTTTTACTGACTTCCTCATTTCTCCAAAATATTTAACTCCTCTATTCCCAGTTCTCAAAAACCCTTGTACTAATACTTCTTTTATAAGTTATATTACCACTGTAAATAAATACACATGCATATATAATTGCTTTCTTCTCCAATTATGTACAGTTAAAGACCTTGTTTTGTTCATTTCTCTGTAAAAACACAGTGACCAGCACATAATTAAAATAGAAAAGAATATGCTGAAGAGTCAAAATTTATCATATCATTTCATGCTTTATTTTGTAACACCTATCAAATCAAAACTTTCCTTTTGATTCTTTCCATATAGGTTCACTTAAAAAATCATGCTAGAATCACTTAAAACACACACATTTGTATATTCTTCTACTTCAATTTTAATTGCATAGTCTAGAAACATTAATGTTTATAAAATACCACTTTTATCATGTTACTCCTACTGTATAAAAAGTTTTAAATGATGGGGACCAGCAGATAGAGTAATGGTTATGTTGCTGAACTCCCACGTCGCCAACTGTAGTTTGAGAGAATGGAAGAGAAGAGACTATGGAATAGCTGTCCCTCATGGAAGTTATTTCTCACTGTCTCTCCTTGTCTCTCAGGTTAGCACATGTACTCTATAGCAAAATCTCTCTTAATAAGTGGGATTACATCAGATTAAGAAGTTTCTGCATAGCAAAAGACACAGTAATTAGTGTGGGAGAATATTTTTGTAAACTATACCCCAGATAAGGGACTGATAACCAGAATATACAGAGAGCCTAAGCAGCTTGCTCCCCAAAAACTATTAACCCAATTAAAAGATGGGAAAATGAACTGAATAAATAACTCTCTAAGGAAGACATATGAACAGCCAAAAAGCATATGGAAAAATGCTCAATATTCCTCATCATAAGGGAGATGCAGATCAAAACCACAATGAGATTTTACATTACCCCAGTCAGAATGGTGAAGATTAAAAAGAAAAAAAATAAGAGCTGGAGAGGATGTGGTGAAGGGGGAACAACTCTCCTATACCTCTGGTGGGAATGTAAATTGGTCATCACTGTGGAGAGCCATGTGGAGGTAACTCAAAGACCTACAAATAGAACTATCATATGATCCAGAAATTCTACTCCTGGGTATCTACCCAAAGGATAGGAGAACAAGTTCTTGCACATCTATGTTTCTTGAAGCATTATTCACAGTTGCTGAGGTATGAAACCAACCCAAATGTCCACAAACAGATGAATAGATAGAAAAAGTGTGGCACATATACTCTATGGATTGCTATTCAGCCACAAAAATCAACAAGATCCTGGCATTTGATAAAAAGTGAAAGAATATGGAAATTTTACTGCTGCATGAAGCAAGCCAGGTTGTGAAAGAGAGACACTGTATGTCTCCACTTAATATACTGACTGCCTGCATTCTGTATTGGAAACTGAAGGATTAGAGGATATAGAGGCATGGAAAATGGTTATGGTTACTGGAAACAGTGTGGGAAGAGGGTTGGAGAAGGGGGAAAGTGTAAGTAAAGAAATTAAGGAGAAAAATAGAGAGGCAAGATATATATGGGACACAGAAATGGATTGTTGTCTGTTGATGATAACATGCATAGTATCCTCAATGGGACTGGCGTGAGGTGTATTCATGCTGGGCAAATGCACTTTGCAAACTAAGTGATGTATTTTGTGATTGCATATATCAAATAAATAAATAAATACCAACAATTTAAAAAAATCTTTAAAAAAATATTTTAAATGGGTCTAGCCTGTTGTATGGTAGTTAAGATAAATGTATCACACATGGACAGACAATGTGAATTGAGTCCCAGAAGCCACTAGCTTGAGAAACATGCCAAGCAGGTGGCTACAGACCCTAATGGCCAGGGCTGATTGCTCATCTTCACCCCTACTTCTCTCTGGACTTCAAGTTTGTTTCCTGGGACTTTAAGACAAACTTGCATCCCTCCCTACCTCATCTGCAGACCAGTTCAAGCCAGAGGCATTGCAGGACACCAGGCTGCCTTTGGCTGCAGGCCCTAACAGCCAGGATCCATCATTCATCCCCACCCCTACTCATCTCTGTACTTCAGGTTTGTTTTGTGGGACTTTAAGACAAATTCGCACCCTTTCCTACCCCATCCAGAGACTGGTTCAAGCTAGCAGCATTGCCAGAAAACACACAGCCTGTGGCTGCAGGCACTAACAGCTGGAGCCCATTGCTCATCCTCTGCCCCTTCGCACATGCCTTTGGACTCTCAGAAGTTCAGTGTTTTGAATAGTGCATGGCATGCAACGTGCAATTTTTTCTTTTCTCCTAAGGTGAAGCTTCTTAGGTCAGTTGGAGGCTCACCACTCCTTATAAACAGGGAGACTTTGGGTCACCCAGGACCAGTTACAACAGTGCATGGTACTGATGAGCAATAGGCAGACAGATCAGAAGAGAGATTGCCAATTTCTAATCCTGCATACCTTTTAATACTCTTAGATACCTTGAATAAGTGAGGAAGGAATGTATAGATCACCAGATGACTAGGAACAATTGCAGAGGCTCAAGAAATGTGAGCAACCAGCAAAATGCCTCTACCCCAAGGGAAATAGTCAAGCCCACATCACCTACAGTCAATATAATGGATGTTCTGTACATGTTGGATAAGCAATTCAGAATATTTGTAGTGACCAAACTAATTGAGATGGAAGAGAAAATAGACAACGAGTTCCAGGAGATGAGGAAGTCCTTTCATGATTTGAAAAAAGAAATAGACACTTACATAAGAACCAGATGAAACTTCTAGGGTTGAAGAATGTGATACAGGAAATCAAAACCTCCCTTGAAAGTATTAAAAGTAGATTAGATCAGGCAGATCTCCTGTAGACAAATCTTCTAGGCAAAAAATAGAGAGATATGGGACCTAAATGATACTATAAATCAAATGGGCTTAGTAAATATCTATAGAACTTCCCACCCTAAGAACACAAAATATACATTTTTCTCACCCCAGCATGGAATGTTTTCAAAAATTGACCATATGGTAGGACACAAATCAAACCTTTACAGATTCAAAGGCACAGAACCTATATCCAGCATCTTCTCTATGATGGAATTAAACTCAAGATTAATTTCAAGAAACACCCTCAAAAATACCAAACATATGGAAACTGAACAATCTACTTCTGAATGACTTAACTACTGAAGAAACAAAATCTGAAATAAAAATATTTATGGAAATAAATGATAATGAGTACACAAGTTTCCATAATCTATGGGACATGGCAAAAGCAGTCATAAGAGGGAAATTCATAGTAATTAGTGCACATAAGAAAAAGATGGAGGGACCAGCAGTTAGCGTAATGCCTATGTCGCTGGACTCCCACGTAGTTGACCGCGGTTCGCGTCCCAGACCAGGTGGCTTAAAACTCATATCAGGTGCGTGTGCGTGCGTGCCCAAGATCCCGAGAGGAGAATGGAGGAGAAGGGATTGTGACGTGGTCATTCCCCCCCGGGGGATAATTTCTCGCTTTCTATCTCTCTGTCTCTCTCTGTCTGTCTGGTGAGCGCACAAGCCCTATAGCAAAAA
>NW_006159759.1:3315162-3316914 GCF_000334495.1 Tupaia belangeri chinensis
AAACTACAGACCAATAACATTGATGAATACAAATATTCTCAATAAGATACTCGCAAATTGTAATCAACAATGTATAACAAAGATTATTTATCATGACCAAGTAGGCTTTATTCCAGGGATGTAAGGGTGGTTCAATATATGCAATACCATTAATATAATATACCATATTAACAGATAGAAAGATAAAAACCATATGATCATTTCAATTAATGCAGAGAAAGCATTTGATAAAATACAACATCCTTTCATGATTAAGACCCTTGGTAAGATTGGTATAGAAGGGTCAATTCTCAACACAATAGAAGTCATCTTTGTAAAACCTACAGCTAACATTATACTGAGTGGTGAAAAGCTAAAAGCTTTTCCACTAAAAACTGATACTAGGCAAGGCTACCTACTTTCTCCACTGCTTTTTAATATAGTGCTGGAAGTCATAGCTAAAGCCATCAGAAAAGAGAACCATACAAAAGGCATTCACATAGGCAAAGAAGAGTTCGAAATATATTTATTCACAGATGACATGATGGAATACTTAAAAGACCCAAAGGTTTCCATGAAAAAACTTCTCCAAGTAATAAGTGAATACAGTCAAGTGGTAGGATACAAAATCAACATCCAAAAATTTATAGCACTTCTATATATGAAGAACAAGTTGAACAAAGTAGAGCTGAAGAAAGGAATATCTTTTACCATAGCCACAAGATGTATAAGATACCTAGAAATAAACCTAATAAGAAAGTCAAAGACCTTTACAAAGAAAACTATGAAAATCTTAAAAAAGATATTGATAAGGACATAAAAAGGTGGAAGTACATCCCATGTTCACGGATTGGAAGAATTAACATAATCAAAATGGCAATTCTACTCAAATTAATCTACATATTCAATGCAGTTCCACTCAAAATACAAGATATTCTTCACAGACCTAAAAAAGACAATCATAGAATTTGCCTGGAATCATAAAAGACTTCGTATTCCCAAAACAATCCTGTGCAAGAAGAGAGGAGTGGGAGGCACATCATTCCCTGATCCCAAGATATACTACAAAGCTGTGATCATCAAAACAGCATGATATTGGACCAAAAATAGACATGTGGACCAGTGGAATAGAATAGAGACCCCAGACATGAAACCCAAAGCTTACAGCAAACTGATTTTTGACAAAGGATAGGAGTAAATCCATTGGGAAAAGGAAAACCTCTTCAGTAAATGGTGCTGGAAAAACTAGGTATCTACTTGCAGAAAGATGAAATTTGACCTCCATCATTCACCACTAACAAAAGTCAACTCAAAATGGATCAAGATCTGAACCTAAGACATCAAACTATAAAACTACTGGTGAAAAATACTGAGGAAACTCTGGGAGACATTGGAGTAGGCAAAGACTTCTAAAATAAGACTCCCAAAGCACAGGCAATAATCCACAAAAAAGACAAGTGGCATTATATCAGACAAAGAAGTTTCTGAACAGCAAAGGACACAGTAATGAGTGTGAATTGACAACCCTCAGAAGGGGAGAATATTTTTTTAAAATATGCCTCAGACAAGGGATAACCAGAATACACAGGCAACTCGAGTGTCTTACTTGAAAAAGATAAACCCATTTAAAAAGATGGGAAAATGAGCTGAACATAGATCTCTCTAAGGAAGACATACGGACAGCCAAAAATATATGAGGAAATGCTCAACATCCCTCATCATAAGGGAGATGTAGATTAAAATCACAATAAGATACCACCCAGTCAGAATGGC
>NW_006159759.1:3317579-3324391 GCF_000334495.1 Tupaia belangeri chinensis
CAACTGGGTTGGTCTGAGAAGTATTTCATGTTAGGTAAAGTCCTTTTATAAACAAAATGATAAATAGTGATTGAAAGTTTTAAAAAATTGGAATAATAATAATAAACTGGAAAAAATAATGAAAAGTTATTTGAGGATTATGATAGGGATTTTAATGTCTGTATTGAATGATATGCATCGTATTCCTTTTGGAAAAAGAAATGCAACATGCTGTAAAGTTATATGTGATTCAATGTAGTATAAACAAGATTATGATAATGATAAATTAAATTAAATTAAAAATATAAACATGCCAAGCAGATATACATGAGTCCTTAAAACAGCAAAAAAGAAAGAAATGAGGGGAAGAAATTACAGCATGATCATTCCCCACAGAGGGTCTTTCCTTACTTTTCATTTCTCTCTGATAAGCACATGTGCCCTCTGGCAAAATTAAAAGAAAATAATAGTTTTGAATGTTTCTAAATATAATACCTAGGAAGTCCATTCATTAAACTTTCATTGAAAACTTCCTATCTGGTCTCATTTGAATGATTCAGTAATATTTAGTGAAAAAATAAAATTTCCCTCATCCTTCACAATTAATCTTCAATGTTAGTCAATTTTATAACTTGATATCTCTCAAACTTGATTTTTTTTTAAATCCTTCTTCTTTGCCATCAGCTCATTTCATGCAGCTATCATTTCTTCCTTTTGTATTCCAACCACTGGCTAAGTATCTTCCTGTCACACTCTCTTGGACTATATTTTTATTATTGACTAGAAAGAATCTTAAAAACAAAACATAAAACTATATACTCCTTCAAGAACCTTTTAGTAGCATTAGCGGAGAAAGATTTAAGGAAATCTTAGTATTTTCAGAATTTCAACTTTGAGTTACATGTTTTGCTAAAATTGGTCTCCACAGCAAATTAATAACAGAGATATAGGTTTTTCTTTATCATTTCCCAATTCAAATTAACTCTCTTATAATCACCTTTTATTTACTGTATAAATTAAATGCATTACCTCTCAACATTTGACTCTTATCATAGCTCAAAACTAATGTGCAGGGACCAGCAGTTAGTGTAATGGCTATGTCGCTGGACTCCCAAGTAGTCGACCGCGGTTCGCGTTCCGGACCCAGTGGCTTAAAACTCACGCCGGGCGCATGTGCACGCGTGCCCAAGATCCTGAGAGGAGAATGGAGGAGAAGGGATTGCAGCGTGACCACCCCCCTGGGGGGTGATTTCTTGCTTTCTGTCTCTATGTCTCTCTCTCTCTCTGGCAAGCGCACGAGCCCTATAGCGAAAACCTCTCAAAAAAAAAAAAAATTGTTTCAAATTTATTCAAATTTAAATTACATTAGAGCAAGGCCTGGCTTGTCTTTTCCATTCTATCAAAGGTACAAGGATATTCAAAAAGTTCAGGGAGACTACTTTTTATAAAAATTTTATGCACAATTTCAAATTTTTTGCACCACGGTCAATTTGTACATAAATTCCATCTTTTTCATGAACTTTTTGAAGTTCTTTCATGTCTATCATGTTGCCTGGCATACAGGAAACATTTAAATATTTGTTGAGTAAATACAGATTTGTCAGAAAAGTCATGCATTTTTGCATAGAAAAACAGAAAAAATTTGCCATGACTTTTCCAACAACTCAATAAAATGAATCAATGAGTACTTTTATTAAAATATTTCAATTAAAATGTCTAGCAATATTCCTTGTAAATAGGCCCTAAAATTTAGTTTTATCAACTTTAAAATAATAATAAACAACTCAGAGATGGTATTGCCTCACATTAATAATTAGAGATGTCCATTCATTTAGCTGATGTGGTTCTGTACTGTGGGAGTTTTTTTGTTATTGTTGTTTTTCAACATATTTAAAACAACTTAGACCTTCAGTATTAAACATTAAAAACTCTATACTTGGAAAGATAGCATAGGAAAATGTGGGTCCCAGAGAAACCTATATATTTTTAGATAAACTGTTTTGTCACAATATTAAATTAAAACTGTCATTTTAAGTCTCTTGAATCCCTTGTTTAGAAACATGACAGAAAGATTTCAGTTTAGTGCTGGAGATTGATTTAGGTAGCTTTGTGCAAAAGGGAATATTTTATTCTCCAAATAATTCTCCACAAGGTGTTCTTAATATTTCAAATGCATTTCACTTTTGGATATTTAACATTCACTCATATTCCAGAAATAATATTCTAAGGTAATAGATTGGCAATATATATTTTTCAATTTTCATCAGGGTGAATCACCTAAAAGAATTTCAGGTTTTCTCTGAGGAACATGAATTCTGTAGGTGGCTTGGTAATCTTTTAAAATGTATTCTCAGTTGACTTTTCTTTTCATATTCATTCTCCTAGTTTCAGAAAAGTTTGCATTCAACTTAACACAATTTCTTTATTTCAAAAGTTTTGAAATAAAAGATTTTCAGAACCATCTGAAAAAGGAAGGAAAAGCTAAGAAAAAAAGTCAGCAATGGGAATGTTCAATAAAAAAAATCATCTTTAGAAACTACACAATTGACTTTCTGTAGTAAATGGACTTTTAAAACAAAAAGACCTCTATGTTTACAGAATGTCTGCTTGTCATGGCAACTTTTCTAGCTATGAGTGATGGGTAGAGCCAAAAATCATTCTTGAGGAATAATAAGAAAAAAAAAGCAACTGACCTTGAAAAAAGGCTATAGGACAATAGGAGAAAAATCATATGTTTACAAGGCAAAGCAATATGGTGACTAACATATCATTTCCACTAATGGTTTTGGAATAATGAATTAACTGGGATCATCTTTCATATATTTTTAAATGTTTTCCTGATATCAGTAATTTTGAAGAAGATTCTTGATCTTCAACCCCATGCTTTCCTTCTGTGGCTGTTCTGTTGGCAAATGAAGAAGTTTCAGAAAGGGCCAGTCAGACAAGAGAATAATGTAAGCTGACTTGTATTGAATCCGGGAGCCTATCTGTGTTCTCGAGTTCCTGTTGCAGAATACTACTGACCACGACTTACTGACTTACCTTTTAAAGTTCTTCCCTTGTTTCAGCAACGCTGTACTCTACTAATTATTTCCCCAGTTTCCATTCTATCCCTATTGTTTATATCCTCTTTTTGGACTTTTTTTTCAAATGGTTTTCTTTAAACCTTAAATATTTTTTTTTTTCAGGAAAACAAAATGTTTATCTTTCATTCAGTCTTCTCTACTGGATTACTTTTTGTTTTTATTATTCATAATATGACACATAGGCATGTGAGGGAGAACGAGAAAGAGAGAGGAGGACTGTCCACAAGAGACCTGGTTATACTGTGATGCTCTTCTTTCAGACCTCCAATCTGAGTCCTCCTGCTCACTGGGATACTGGGTGTGTGGAGTGTTCCTGGCTAACCAAGTCAGGATTTCGAACCATAGCATCTCATGTGGCTTCCGACACAAAAATCTATTTCGCTATCTACTGCACTATAGGAGGTAGTTAGTTCCTAGATTACTTATATTTTTAGCTGCCTACTGAGTGTAGAAATATTATAGCTATTTCTGATTATCTCAATATCTAAAGTTCTTCGAGATCAAAAAAAACCTTTCTCATCTTTTTCTACCGACTTTTACTCATAGCAGCTAATTTCTTGAGAGTCAAGTGATCTTTGGTTTTAAGATCATATTTAGTGTGAAAATCTTTAGGGACAATTTAGAGTTACTTTTCTCCAGAGAGATTTGCACTTGTTTCTTCCTGAGACAAAGAACACTCTTAACCAGGGTCCATCTGAGCACCTTCAAAATTACTGGCTTACTCTGAGTATCTTAGGTTCAGCAAATCCACCCATCCCTGGCTGAAATTTAGATTCTGTGTGAAACATATTTTCTCTGTAAAACCAACCAGACAAACAAACAAAATGCTTTGAGTTTGCTGAGTGCTTAGGATTCTGTTGAGTCAACTCCTTTTTTGTTTGTTTGTTTGTAAGGGGAGATCCTGGACTTCCTGTCAGGGCACAGATATTTATATAAGATACAGTCTTGCTCCAGATTAAACTCAGAGTAGTCAGAACCTAACAGCACCAAATGGATATCCTGTTATCTTCCTGCTACTGTGTTTGATGCCACCATTAAGAAAGATATATAAGGGCTAGCAGCTGGCATAGTGGTTGAGGCACTGGCCTCCCACATGGCCAACCACAGTATGAGTTCTAGACCCGGTGACTTGAAACACATTGGATGCATGTGTGCGCATGCCCAAAATTCCAAGAGGAGAATGGAGGAGAGGGGATTGTGGCATGACCATTCTCCCTGGGAGGGTGATTTCTTGACTTCTATCTATGTCTCTTCAGTGAACACACTCATCCTATAGCAAAAATATCTTAAAAAAAAGATTTTATATATATATATGTGTATATATATATATATATATATTTACTTTTATCATTTAGTTTTGTAAGACAAATAACTGTGATTATTTCCTTTTGCCAATTATTTTCTGTATTAGAATTTTTATCTTTTTTTATTCAACTTTCGTTAGCCATTTTTTTCCCTCCTTGCTATATTTTGACTATTCACATGTATTTTCTTTTCATTACACTGTCTTCGGAAACTGTTAAGACATTTCTTTTGGGTAGATATAATGTGGAAATTTTCTTGTATTATTTATCCATCTTAGCTACTACAATTAAACTTTAGAGCTAGCTATTTTATATTTTATTTATCTTTCTATGGTCTCAGTGAAGATTGAGATAATAAATCATTTGGGGAAATACACAACCTTTAATAGTTTAATTATACTTTCTTACTTCTTCTAAGAAGTCCTTATTATTTATATGCTACAATTCACGCCGCTTGAAGACATGTCTCGTTCCCAAAGGGAATACTCTGGAGAAATCAATTCATTGAGTAAATTTACAAACTTGACTTATATTAGAAATGGTCATTTCCTTTGCTCACATTCACTATTTCTTTCCTTTTCCTCCCCACAGACTTCTCATTGTGCTCCATTATAAAAGAACAAACCTAAGGACATAAACTCAATTAACTTCTCTCCAGTTTGAGGTAATAAAAACAGTTTTCAAGATTTTATTGCTTCCTTTCAGTATCTTTTTTTCTTTCTTTGCTCATAGAGCTGTAAAATTTCTTACACTAAAGCTAGGTAATAATCGTCTTTTGTTACTATTATTAAAATTGTGTATTTTTCTATTTACAAGAGCCAAACAATTAAATCAACGTAAGTAGATGATGGATAAAGAAAATATGATTGTTGCACACATATAAAGGAATACTTATTTGGCTGTTAAAATGAATGAAATTCTGTCATTCAAGTCCATGTGGATAATGTACCAATGTACCTTGGATCCATTATGTTGAGTGAAGTAAGTCAGGAATATGAGGCAGGCAGATGGTGTGGTGCTTAAAAAGCTAGACTTCCACATGGCGGTTCAAGTCCTGAACCTGGCAGCTTGCTTTCTCACTGCCCCTCTTGCTCTCTCTGTGGCCAAACTGAAAATAATAGCAATAATAACCATAAATTAAATTTAATTTAAAAATTCTTTTAACAAATGAGAGAAAGAAAGTCAGGCACAGAGAAAAACTGCATGTTCTCATTTATATGCAAAGAGTAAAAACAAAACAAAACAAAAAATCTGTTCTCATAGAAGTAGAGTAGACTAGTGATTACCAGAGGCTGGGAAAGGAGTTGGTGATGGGGGTGAGGAGATGAGAAAATGTTAGTCAATAGATGTAAAATTACAGTTTGATAGGAGGAATAAATGTTAGTGTTCTATAGCACAATAGGGCAAGCACAGTTTACAGTAGTTTATTTTATATTTCCAAACAGCAGAAAGAGAAGATCTGGAATGTTCTCAACACAAAGGAATGATAAATATTTGAGAGGGGAATATGTCAACTTCCAGGATTTGATCATCACACAGTCTGTTCATATTCTGAAAAATAAGATTGTAGCCAATAAGTATATATACTTATTGTGTCATTTATAGTAACTTTAAAATAATTATTAAAAATTAGTTTTTACATTTTGCTTATTTTTGTTTTTGTAGAAAGGCATTGGGTGAGAGAAATTTTGAATTGATAATTGAATCTTTCATTCACTAAACCAAACCTTCATCTCATAATGGAAATTTATAGGAAGTAGTTTTACTGTGAATTGAAGAAACTGATTTGAGGGGCCAGTGGGTGGCATGGTGGTTTAGGCGATGTACTCCCATATGGTTGACTGTGGTTCAAGTCTCGGACCTGGCGGCTTGCTTTCTCACTTTCCCTCTCTAGTTCTTTCTGTCTCTGGTTAAATTAAAAAAATAATAATAATGATGATGATTAAATTAAATTTAATAATTTTTAAAACAAGAAATTGATTTGTATATTTCCTTAGTCACTGTTCTCAGTTCTATCTTTGAGTTTCCTCCCTTTCTCCAGGCTCTCCTCTCTCGCATTGTTACATATGTGTAAAAACTGAGCATGGACAGCATGCTAGACATTTGTCTTCTTTGTCTAAAATAGTCATAATATTTTAATATCATAATGCTATGTCTAATATCTTCACAAATATTGTACACCAGATGCAACCCAAATAGGATTAAAGAAAAAACATTATGAGTCAGAGAAATATTCTACAAGGTAATTTATAGCACATTATACCAGGTACAAATTCAGGCTCTGTGCTTCTTAGTTTTATTACATTAAAATTTTACATGTTATTTCCTATTGTATTTATAAAATGGAGAAAATTGTAATTGTTTCTCAGGGTTGAATTACATGAGAAAATAAATAAATTTGTTTTTTTGGGGGGCCCACACATGCACATGTCCAGTGTGTGTG
>NW_006159759.1:3324573-3363793 GCF_000334495.1 Tupaia belangeri chinensis
AGTGCCGGGCTTGAGTTTTAAGCCACCGGGTCCGGGACACGAACTACATGGGAGTCCAGCGACATAGCCATTACTCTAACTGCTGGTCCCTCCAGTGTGTTTTTTACCAGGCCAGTGGATCCAGTACTTAAATCACGCAGTTGGCCATGTGGGACCCAGCCACCTTAATCACCATGCAACTGGCTAAACTATTAAATGCTATCTAGCATAAGGCATGTGTTTGATAGCTTAAGATTTTTGCCAATAGTCATTTTTTAATCTTTTCAAAATTATGACTTCATTTAGCTACTGCCATTGACATGACCTATTTGAGTATATCATTACAACAATTTACTATCATATTTAAAGAAGCTCTGCCGTCTAGTAATTATTTTTAAAATTTGTATTTAACTATAAACCTCAACTTTTTGTTTAGTACATAAGATTCAGCTTATCATCAGAGTAAGGATTTTGGACTGGGAGCTGATAAATTTATATTAGCCCTGACAGTGACTATTTGGGTGAATTTAAAAAGTAATAATTATATTATTTGAATTATATTCAGTATTTTAATTTTTGAGTTTTTTTAGGAGACGTTTTTGTGATAGGGTGCGTGTGCTCGCCAGAAGGACAGAGAGAGATAGAGAGACAGAAAGCGAGAAACCACCCCCCCACACCCCTCCCCCCCAGGAAAGATAACTATGCCACAGTCCCTTCTCGTTCATTCTCCTCTCAGGATCTTGGGCACACACATACACGTGCCCGACATGAGTTTAAGCCACCGGGTCAGGGACTCAAATCGCGGTGGATTAAATGGGAGTCCAGCAATGTAGGTATTATGCCACCTGCTGATCCCTGCAGTATTTTACAGTGTATAATTTGTTCTCTAATATATTTTATATCAATGATTTAAGTCGGCAAATGTCTTTGGTCTGACTTCATCATTTGAAATTGAAGGGATTTTGAATTTTATAATCTTTAAGATGCAATTTCATTCTAAAATTCTATAAAAAATTGATGTTTAATACTATATGATTCCATTATAACTTTACTGTAAAGTTTTAGCACATACACCAATGTTTACTTTAAAAAAAATTCTGCAAGCAAATAAACTGAAGATTTAGAGGTCAATTGATTCTGTTTGCCCACTAAGGCATCATTTATTGAATTACTCTTTCAATGTAAATGGGAATAGTTGAGTGACTTAAAAGTGATGTGTCATCCGAATTTCAAAATTCAATTTGTAGACTTATTAAAACATAGGAAGATTATGTCTCCAAAACTAATTTATTTATAACAAAATGAGTTCAAAGAATATTTTAGACTATCTAGGCAATGTGTCTACATGATAAATATTCATAAATATCTTATATCACTGGCAATCCTATTCATTTATTATATCTACCACATAGTCCATCAGACATGACAATGAAATAATTCTACAATTCTAATACTTCAAAATATATAACTGTTTTAATAAATAGTTTTAATTAAGAGTAAAAAAACCTTGGCATGCAATCAAATCTCATGTATAATAAATACTAAATATTTTTTATTTGATAAAATTTATTTGGACTTTCAGGACCACCAGTTGGCATAATGGCTATGTTGCTGGACTCCCATGTAGTCCACCATAGTTCAAGTCCAGGACCCAGTGGCTTAAACTCATGCTGGCCGCCTGTGCGTGTGTGCCCAAGATCCCAAGAGGCAAATGGAGGAGAAGGGATTGTGGCATGGCCATCCCACCTGGTGGATGATTTCTTGCTTTTTGTCTCTCTGTCTCTCTCTGTCTTTCTGGTGAGTGCACATACCCTACAGCAAAAATCCCTCAAAAATTTTTTTATTTGGACTATTTAAAATTTGAGAATCAGGGAACCAGCAGTTAGCATATTGGCTATGTCGCTGGATTCCCACGTAGTCGACCGCGGTTCGCGTCCCCGATCCAGTGGCTTAAAACTCACGCCGGGCTTAAATCACGCAGTTGGCCATGTGGGACCCAGCCACCTTAATCACCATGCAACTGGCTAAACTATTAAATGCTATCTAGCATAAGGCATGTGTTTGATAGCTTAAGATTTTTGCCAATAGTCATTTTTTAATCTTTTCAAAATTATGACTTCATTTAGCTACTGCCATTGACATGACCTATTTGAGTATATCATTACAACAATTTACTATCATATTTAAAGAAGCTCTGCCGTCTAGTAATTATTTTTAAAATTTGTATTTAACTATAAACCTCAACTTTTTGTTTAGTACATAAGATTCAGCTTATCATCAGAGTAAGGATTTTGGACTGGGAGCTGATAAATTTATATTAGCCCTGACAGTGACTATTTGGGTGAATTTAAAAAGTAATAATTATATTATTTGAATTATATTCAGTATTTTAATTTTTGAGTTTTTTTAGGAGACGTTTTTGTGATAGGGTGCGTGTGCTCGCCAGAAGGACAGAGAGAGATAGAGAGACAGAAAGCGAGAAACCACCCCCCCACACCCCTCCCCCCCAGGAAAGATAACTATGCCACAGTCCCTTCTCGTTCATTCTCCTCTCAGGATCTTGGGCACACACATACACGTGCCCGACATGAGTTTAAGCCACCGGGTCAGGGACTCAAATCGCGGTGGATTAAATGGGAGTCCAGCAATGTAGGTATTATGCCACCTGCTGATCCCTGCAGTATTTTACAGTGTATAATTTGTTCTCTAATATATTTTATATCAATGATTTAAGTCGGCAAATGTCTTTGGTCTGACTTCATCATTTGAAATTGAAGGGATTTTGAATTTTATAATCTTTAAGATGCAATTTCATTCTAAAATTCTATAAAAAATTGATGTTTAATACTATATGATTCCATTATAACTTTACTGTAAAGTTTTAGCACATACACCAATGTTTACTTTAAAAAAAATTCTGCAAGCAAATAAACTGAAGATTTAGAGGTCAATTGATTCTGTTTGCCCACTAAGGCATCATTTATTGAATTACTCTTTCAATGTAAATGGGAATAGTTGAGTGACTTAAAAGTGATGTGTCATCCGAATTTCAAAATTCAATTTGTAGACTTATTAAAACATAGGAAGATTATGTCTCCAAAACTAATTTATTTATAACAAAATGAGTTCAAAGAATATTTTAGACTATCTAGGCAATGTGTCTACATGATAAATATTCATAAATATCTTATATCACTGGCAATCCTATTCATTTATTATATCTACCACATAGTCCATCAGACATGACAATGAAATAATTCTACAATTCTAATACTTCAAAATATATAACTGTTTTAATAAATAGTTTTAATTAAGAGTAAAAAAACCTTGGCATGCAATCAAATCTCATGTATAATAAATACTAAATATTTTTTATTTGATAAAATTTATTTGGACTTTCAGGACCACCAGTTGGCATAATGGCTATGTTGCTGGACTCCCATGTAGTCCACCATAGTTCAAGTCCAGGACCCAGTGGCTTAAACTCATGCTGGCCGCCTGTGCGTGTGTGCCCAAGATCCCAAGAGGCAAATGGAGGAGAAGGGATTGTGGCATGGCCATCCCACCTGGTGGATGATTTCTTGCTTTTTGTCTCTCTGTCTCTCTCTGTCTTTCTGGTGAGTGCACATACCCTACAGCAAAAATCCCTCAAAAATTTTTTTATTTGGACTATTTAAAATTTGAGAATCAGGGAACCAGCAGTTAGCATATTGGCTATGTCGCTGGATTCCCACGTAGTCGACCGCGGTTCGCGTCCCCGATCCAGTGGCTTAAAACTCAAGCCGGGCGTGTGTGCATGCGTGCCCAAGATCCTGAGAGGGGAATGGAGGAGAAGGGATTGCGGCGTGACCATCCCCCCTGGGGGAGTGATTTCTCGCTTTCTGTCTCTACGTCTCTCTCTGTCTGCCTGGCGAACGCACGCGCCCTATAGCAAAAATCTCTCAAAAAACCCCCAAAAAAACAACAAAAAAATTTGAGTAAGGTGTGTAAGTAATGTACTTAGAAATTTTTCTATCATTCCCCTTGATTTTAAGCTATGATCTCAGGTCTCACTGAGTATAATATACTTACGCTTTTTCCTACAAGCAACTCCGTCTGCCCATTAACGTTAATTTATTGATTGAGTCAGGAAACCAGATAATTCTCTGAAACTATGTTCAAGAGAACATGGATAAGGTAAGCTTATGACTCTCTTGTTACACTTTTTATACCTCTTATCTCTGTTCTATGAGTTCATTCATAATAGAATAATTCTTATTATCCAGATATGCTCCATCCTCATTATTTCCAAAGTCTATATCTGCAAATTTGCTACTTGCTAAAATTGATCTGCAACTTAAATTCAATATTCAAGGCACTTTCATGGCACTTTCTGAATCACTCTGACATGTGCAGAACAAAAAATGCGGGTCATTCCAAATGCCCATATTCTGCTAAGGTTAAACCAGGCAGCACTTTGTCTTCTGGCTTCAGTCCTCATGCTGAGATGCCCAGAGGATGAAGAGGGCAGTGCCGTACAGTGCAAGAAGCTCTGGGCTTGGGGTTAATTGGACAGTTTAAATCCCAGCCCTGGTACACAGTGGTGAAGTGGCTTAGGTATGTCACATTGTAACTTCTAAAATAATACTTCTAAACTTTTCTCTTTTGGTAAATAAACAGAATCTACTAGGATGAGTGTTTTTGAGGATTTAAGATTATATTCTCGGGTTTTAGGACTTAATGTATAAATCAGTATTAAGATACAGAATACAAATATCAGTGTTCACTAATTCAGTGCTTGTTCTCACTTCACAGACTTTATAAAACATTGATGTGGATAATGACAAGAGACTATACATACATACACACACATATATGTATATATATTTCTTATACTTTTTGTTATAGAGTGAGAAACATTTCATTTCTCACTCTATAACAAATTCATTTCAGAATTTCTACAAGAATGAGATAGATAAAATGTCAAGAAAAAAAAAAGTATTCTGGGTCCAACATTTGGCATAATGGCTGTGTCGCTGGACTCCCATGTAGTCAACTGCGGTTTGAGTCCCAGACCCAGTGGCTTAAACTCATGCTAGGCACGTATGCGTGCTTGCCCAAGATCCCGAGAGGAGAATGGAGGAGAAGTGATTGTGATGTGGCCATGCCCCCTGAGGGGTGATTTTCTCTCTCAGTCTTTCTGGTGAGTGCACACGCCCTATAGCAAAAACCTCTCCAAAAAAATAAATAAATAAATAAAATAAAAAAAGAAAGCAAGAAAGAAGAAAAAAATATTCTAACTGCAAGTTTTATATCATCTGCCTCTGTCTTAGGACCATTTCTCTAATTTTACCTTATTAGACATCTTTACCTGAATCTCTCACAAAGACTCAATGATTTTCATATCTAAAATCAATCTTCAGCCCCCACTAAATTTTTACTCTTTGTTTATCCTTGTACAAAGTTAATGGTTTACTCTCTTCCCAAATACCTAACTATAAAACTTAACGTAGTGCTTAATATCATGAGAAATGGGCATGTACAAAAACACCCCTGAGACTGGTTGCTGTCCTTCTCCTTTCTTGGTGTGCAACTTTGGCCCAATTACACAAACTCCCTACTATCAGTATCCTCATCCATACATAGCACAGTAGTAGGACCAAATTTAGAGTTTTGTGTGAATGAGTATATATGAATATTATGGAATAAAACGTGTAAAAAACGGTGCAGGTATCATAGACATACTGAATCTTATTTGTAAATCCCAATTGTTGAACACAGAGTTGCTGAATCTTATTTTTTTTTCTTTTCTATTTTTTTTAACATAGATTTTTGCCATAGGGTATGTATGCTCACTGTAGAGGAACAGAGAGAGATAAATAGAGAGGAAAAATGAGAAATCACTCCCCATGTGGGGATTGCCATGCTGCAATTTCTTTGCCTCCTTTCTCCTCTTAGAATTTTGCATGTACATACATCTGATGTGTTTTTCAAGTGGCTCTGTCCAGAACACGAGTCAGAGCCAGTCATGCGAGATCTGGCACCTTAATTACCACACCACCTGCTGGACCCACTGATATCTTTTTTTTTTTTTTTTGGAGAGGGAGGACGTGACAGAGAGAGAAAGACAGAGAGAGACAGAGAGATTAAAAAGCGAGAAATCATCCCTCAGGGGAATGGCCATTCCGCAATCCCTTCTCCTCCATTCTCCTCTCAGGATCTTGGACATGCACGCACATGTGCCTGGCGTGAGTTTAAGCCACTGGGTCCGGGACATGAACCTTGGTCGACTACATGGGAGTTCAGCAACATAGCCATTATGCTAACTGCTGGTCCCAGCCACTAATATAATTTTTAAAAAGTAGTCACATATGACAATTAGTTTTCCCAAAGTATCAGGGAGATAATTGGTATACAAGTCTGATAATCTGAATTTGCTTGTTGGATTTATTATTTGTAAACTCAGGAAAGTGTTTTTAATCATTAAATTGGTTCAATACTCCTGTCCAATTGTCCACATGAGGACGTTGTCAAAAACATAGTAATAAATATACATGTGAAAGAATGAACAAATGAAGTCTTAATAGAAACTAAGTGAATGTTCGTCCACACCTTTCATACAGTATATATTTTAAAATACTCTTCAGCTTTAATTGTATTATTAGCAGCAAAACATGCCATGCTAGAGAAAAAGAACTTGTATTACTTTTAATAAAACATTGAATGGTAATATAGTTCTTAGGTGATAACACCTAAGCAAATTGGGAGGAGTATAATATGAACTGTAATGCAAATAACCTATAAAATAAATAATCTTGAAATGTGAATAACATAATCATAAAATAAGAATTACAAGTGTTCAGTGTTTTATTTTAAAGATTAGCTTCAATTTCTAAAAAAAAAAAATAAAACTCCCATATCTATATAAAAAAATAGGTATATATAGTACTTAACATTTTCCTCCTATTTAATACATTACTACTCTTAGAAATAATATGCTTCTACTGACCAGAGGACATAGCAGTGTAAGAACTTTTGCATTATAACAAAGAAACGAGTACTGAACTCCAGAGCTTTAAATTTAATCTTGGTCTGCCTTCTATTACTTATGTGTTGTTTAACTTTATTTATAATGTTACACCCAGTGCCTGCAACTTTTTACTACTCACATGTTCCTTGACTGAGTGGATAAAGTGAAATTTTCTTATCTCCATAGTCTGTCAGAAGAACATCTTGTTTATGAATCGTAGGGTGAGTAAATTAAATAATGAATATAAGTGAAATATCTACAGTGCCTGATGGTGAGTAATCAGCCATTAACCAGTAACCATTATTATTGGCATAATTGTCTATATTTTGTTTACCTTATTGGTAACTTATCCCATAATAAGCTGCTTAAGATGCTGTCTTTGAGGGTATAAAAATACACATGTTAATTCTTGATTTTTTTATTGTTATTTATTTTTTAGAGGTTTGCCTTAGGGCGTGCACTGGCCAGAGAGAGAGACAGAGAGAGTGAGAGGGAAAGTGAGAATTTACTCACCTCCCCCCCCCAGGGGATGGCCACACCACAATCCCTTCTCCTCCATTTAAATCTCTTAATTAATTAATTAATTTTTAATTTAAAAACTTTATTTATCAATTTAGAGCAAAAAAAAATACATCTACTTTCTTGTAACGGTCCCTCCCATGTTGACTCTGGACTTAACTAACATGAATTGCTTGGACACATCAGTTCAAGTGACATCAATAGATCATTAAAGACTTGATAAGTATTTGAGATTTTTTACCTGGAGAGAGTGAGAAAGGCCCATTCATACCATCATACCAATCGTACCTGCTGTGCCAGTCTCCCTCTGACCCTCTGCTATGGTTTACATGTAGTTTCTCTGAGCCTTATTCTATAACTTCACCATTGAGACTACTGGAGGACTGAACCCTTCTCATTAGTTAACTGAGAGGTTATAAAATCAAAACAGCTGCTTGCAAATCTCTCTCTCTTTCTCTCCCTCTTTCTCTATTTGCACGTGCCCACTTGTCTTTCTGCTTCTTTCGGCCATGTTGTGACTCAGTACCACAGGCTGGCCAGAGGCTGATAAAACGTCTTTGGACTTTCTAGTCACCAGAATGGTGAGTCTTTTTTTTTCTTTGAGAGGTTTTTGCTATATAGGGCACGATAGAGAAAGACAGAGAGAGACAGAACGATAGAAAGTGAGAAATCACTCCCCAGGGGGGAGGGTCATGCCGCAATCCCTTCTCCTCCATTCTCCTCTCGGTATCTTGGGTACGCACGCACACAAGCCCAGCGTGAGTTTAAGCCACCGGGTCTGGGACGCGAACCGCGGTCAACTACGTGAGAGGTTAGCGACATAGCCATTACGCTAAATGCTGGTACCCTATGAGTCACTTTTTATAAAGCATTCAGTCTCAGATATCGTTAAAGCCACACATATAGACTAAAATATTCTTCTGTTCAAGGTTACGAAATGAGTGAACCTATGTGGAGAGAGCAGAAAACTCCCACTAACCCACAGAATCAAAGAGATAATACTGTTTTAAGCTACTATGTTTTGGAGTGGTTTGTTATTCAGAAAAGGCTACCTGAAATAAGTCATTATACATAAATTTAGCAAATCCTCAAGAATTATTTGATCATACTAGAAAGCACATTTAAATATTATTATTAATTTTCAAAGCATACAAATATAAGTTTTGAGGAAGGAATTAAAGTTCTTTAACATTTTCCATTTTCTCCCCCAGGGAAACAGATTGCAGACAAGATCAAAATTCAATAATATCTATTTAGCTAATGGGTTTTATTTAAGTCAGCATTAAAATTAATGTTCAAGATCATTATCCATGAACTTGCACTGAAGTTAGGAAAATTCACAAATGTTCAACATACTTCATAAAACTGCGAAAACTCATTAAAAATTCTATTAAGCAATTGGAAGCTCCTTGAAGGAAAAAGCAGTTTTTCTGTTTCTCTTTTGCCCACTAATATGACAAGTTTATGTTAGGTAGTTAGGAATTGTTATATAAAATACTTGTAATGTTTTTAGGCAAATCTGAAACCTCTTAAGCCTCAATTTTTCATATCCATAAAATAACAAGAATGAGTTAATACCTCAGGTAATTTCATGTGCAGCATTTCATGAAACAAAAAAATGCAAATCCCCAGGGTATGAAGTTACTTTTGATAGTCACAAAAAACAATAGTTGGGGACCAGTCGTTAGTGTAATGGCTATGTCGTTGGACTCCCACATAGCCGACAACGGTTCGAGTCCCAGACCTGGTGGCTTAAAACTCACGCCAGGCGTGTGTGTGTGCGTGCCCAGGATCCTGAGAGGAGAATGGAGGAGAAGGGACTGGGGCATGGCCATCGCCCCTGGGGGGTGATTTCTTGCTTTCTGTCTCTCTGTTTCTGTCTGTCTGGCCAGGGCACATGCCTTATGGCAAAAAACCTCTCCCAAAAAACAAACAAACAAACAAAAAACAGTAGTTGTATCTGATCTTAACATAATTATTTTTATCTAAATAAATAATGTAATGTTTATAGAACTGAAATAATTTCAAACTCTTACTAGTTTTTTGTTTTTTATTTTTACTAATATTTCCTCACAAGTTACTTAAAAAACTGATGATAACTTGTGCATACACATGCAAAACTCAATAGCTATTAACAATAGAATATGGTTATAGTTTTCAGTGTATGTCAACTAAACTTCTCATTCATTAATACCATGAGATAAATAGATAAATGTCTGCTTTTCTGTAGGTGGCACACAGATGAGTTTTATTTGTCATTTCTTGTAGTTCTTACAGTTAATTGCACTGCAGGATTTTGTATTATGTTTTCATAGAGTACGGGCCCCTAAAAGGAAGTCACTGTTTTTATTTTTACTGAGGTCTTTCTGTCTTTCTTCTATGATTTGTTAACAAACAATATACACCCCTTTTACATATCTCTAAGAAATTTATGACTCCTTGCTAATAAGGCAGGAGCTAGGGATATTGGGCACACATACAGGGTAAAAGCCCCAAATGGAGTCACGATGGCTGTGTTTTCACAGGCCAAAGCAGGCCACTCTGGGACTCAAAACAACTGTAACCAAGGGCAACAGTTTCTATTTAGTAACTATATTCCAACAAAAATCATAGAACGCTATGGTCTGTTACCACTCTGAGAATAGGGTGATAAATCACTCAGACTATCACGTAACTATTAATATATTCTAAAAGTCCACTTCCTTATCAGAAAGTCAGCTCTATACTCAGACTGCTAGATAAAAAACCCTTGCCTCCAGTTCCTCTTCAACCCATTCAGTACTCCTCCCTGGTTTGGAACTCTGTTCTTCCTTCCCTCTCTTAATAAACCCTACTTTGCTATCCCCTCTCTGTGTCTGGGTCTCTAATTCTCTATGAGGAAGAAGCAGCATGGGTGATGGGTGATCAGACCCTCATCACCACTTATACAATAAATGTCCAGCATTATTGTAAGGTAATTTATTCAGTTAACTCAGGCTAATTTCAGGAACTGAGTTTCTCTATGATAATGAGTTGACATATTGCAATTCACACATAACTAGTACTTTTATAAGTGATTTATTCATGTTGATTTAATCTTCACAAAGATTCTTGAGTTGTGAAATGTAGTTTTTCTATTTTACAAATAAGAAACTATAGCACAGCAAGTTTATGTAACCTCCCCAAGGTTAAGTAGTAGACCTAGAAATTTCACCTATCCACCTTGTTATATTGTCTCATATATTTTTAGCAATGTTATAAATGCTCAGAAAAATAGAAGAGAATAGTAAGATACAGTTTTTAAGTTTAAAAGGTCAGCAAGACTAACTAACAGGAAATGCTTGATAAATACAAAAAATGGTATATGCAGAAGAAAGCATTAAGTTCAATGCTAAATTGTGCAACAGAGTATAATTATAGCAACGTTCTAAACAGCAGAATTTCTTTAATATGCATGAACAGTAATCCCTTCAACAATTCTATGAGATGGATATCATTATAACCTTTTGATAAATGAAGAGCTCAAAGTTCAGAGTCTGCGTGATTTATCCAAGACTAAACAGACAGTAAGTGATAATGATGGTGCCTGAGTTTATACCTGTGTATCTCAGAGTGTTCTCTCTCTTTACTAAAGCACACTGAAGAGAACAGTAATAACTATGGATCTGGGAAAAGAAGGATTTCTACATTACCTTTGCCTCAGAAGAGGGAGAAATTTGTAATAAATTACAAAGAAATATGAGGACAGTCCAGAAAAATAGGGGGATAAACTGGTCTTTGAAAGCTATGTCAAAAAGTAGAGATGGGTATGGGAAATTATTGAAGAAATGGATGAGGTCAATTAGATTTTTAATGGCAGCCAGCCTAGACTACTTTGATTATTTTGATCAGGGAAGTCAGCTAAGAGACTATAATTTTAAAAAATAAATGTTGTTCTACACAGAGTTTGGAAGTCCTAGGGCTAGGGACCACATCTGATGGGTTTCTTGCAGAGTCTTGAGTTGTCACATCAAGAGGGTGAGAGTAAAGCACAGTAGCTGTCCATAAGTCTCTCTGTTCTCATCTCACTCCCCCTGCTTATAAACCACTGGAGCTCAATCATAGAAGTCCTGCCCTAGTGACTTTACACATAATCTCCCAAAGTCCCCACTTCTGAGTTTCACTCTCTTGAGTTTTACCTCTTAATCCCATCCCTCCCAAAATTGAGCCCCACCCACTTAATCCCATCACTACCAAATCTCAATGTATGAAATCTAGAGGCGGGGAGAGACTCAATATAAAAACCTAGTGAATTAATAGGTAAGAGATCTTTGATGAGAGTAATATGAATGTAAAGAAAGCTATTGACATAATAAATAGTATTGGTTCTGCTAAACTGTACTTGTCTAGAGTATTTTTCTTGTGTAAATTTATATAGGATATAGACCATATTATCTGACTGAATATAAAAATGGAAAAGATAATAATAATATTACTTCAAGGTTAATATTAAATCTTTATTATTTGTAGACCAGTAGCTTTATTAAGTTAAATAAAAAAATTGGAAGATGATAATTTGTAGGTAAAAGTCATAATTCAATCAGTGGCATATTTACTGAAATCGATGTGACCTTGAAATACCCAAGTGAATATATCAAAAGATGGGTAGGAACATTACACAAGATTCAAGAGACAAGACAGAACCTAAATTATTAATATGATTTGTGATTAATAGCATATTTTCCAAAGTTGGAATCTTAAGAAAAAATGTCACAGAGAATAATGTGTATCAAATCTTCAGAAATGACTGATGAAGCCAAACAGTAAGAATAATGTGTATCAAATCTTCAGAAATGACCGCCGAAGCCAAACAGTGCCACAGCAGTAATGCAATGCCTTTGAGGTTGGCCTACATGGGATGATTCTGGGTATTGTGTCTAGAGACCTCCCTGAATACGCTGGTGTGCATCTACCTATGATCTACGGTTGACTGAAAATGGGGATGTGTCATGATGTGAGGACCTTGTTGGAGGTCCCTTTCCTTCTGTCTGTCTACCTCTGTTTTGCCTCTCTTGATCATGAAAGAAAGAAATAAACTTCTAAAATGTCCATATGGGCCAGCAGGTGGCATGGTGGCTAAGGTGCTGGACTCCCACATGGCTAACTGAAGTTCAAGTCCTGGATCTGGTGGTTTGCTTTCTCTCTCATTTCTCTGCTGAGCATATATGCTCTACAGCAAAGTAAATATAATAATACTAATAACAAAATAAATTTAATAATAAAGAATTAATTAAAAATCCCCATAGATAAAATGAAAGAAGAGCAATCAATAAAGAAAATTGAGCAGGAGCAATTTGAGAAGCAGAGGGAAACCCAGATGGAAAATGATCACAAAACTCAGGAATGCAAGGCTTCTAAGAACCCAAGGAAATATTTTAAAAGAAGAAAACTGGTGTTGACCAGTGGCATAGTGGTTAAGGCACTGGACTCCTAGATGGCCAACTATGGGTTGAGTCCTGTACCCGTCAGCTTGAAAATCAAGCCAGGCATGTGTGTGTGCATGTCTGAAATTCTGGGAGACTGAAGGAGAAGGGAATGCAGTATAGTCATCCCCTCAGTGGGTGAATTCTCATTTTTCCTCTCACTATCTCTCTCTGTCTCTCTCTGGCAAGCCCATGTACCCTACAGCAAAAACATAAAAATAACAATAATAAGTGCAAAACTTCTCTAAGCTGCTAACTAAATAATTTTTCTTCCTCTAAAATAGTAAGTAAATAAATAAGGGATTGAAAGGATGAAAGAAGCAGGACACTGTCCATTCCCCTACTTAATATCTCACATGCTCCATTCATGAACATCTTGCCTCTTGGAAAGTAGAATAAGAAAACAATAGATACAATATAAAAAGGTGCTTACAATTATTTTTTACAGTAGAGAAATATAGATTAATACATAAAGATGTACATACACTCTCAGAATTAAGTGCAAAATAAATGTGTACTACTAAAGATATAAAATGAAGAAATCTCAGCTACCATTTAAGTGGACAGAATTTACTCATTAAGAAATGAAGGAAATCAACTTTTATCAAATAAACAATATATTCCAGACAGTAGGAACAATTTGAAAAGGTGCTAGGGCAATATATAGTAAGTATTAAAAATAATCTGTTGCCATTAACATCATGACTAATACTCCTACCTCCTTAGCTGTAGGAAAACTAAACTCTTCATAGTAAAAATAAAGACAATACACACACACACACACACACACACACACACACTTATCATCCTGTGAGATGAAAAACCAATCCACAAGCTGTAAAGCAATATAACTAATTGTTCTCTGATTGAACTTTGCCATATTAATATTCAGAAGCATACATATTGATAGTCAAGGACATAATTGCATGCATGCACCAGCGCACACCCCTCTGTGAGCCCATTTTGTCCCAAGATACTCTCACTTTCTAAGGAATTTATTGAAATTATCCAAATGGAAGCTGGCAGGTGGTGTGGTGGTTGAGGGCACTAGACTCCCACATTGCCAACCATGGTTCGAGTCTTGGGCCTGGTAGATTGCTTTTTTACTTCTAAATAAATAAATAAATAAATAAATAAATAAATAAATAAATAAATAAATAAATAAATAAATAAATTTAAATAAAATAACTCTTACAAGTGAATCAAACTTCTCAAACTCCTTTTTTTTTTCACACTTAATCATATATTAAAAACATCTTTCCATGCTATCATTTTTTTCTTTATTCAGATAGGCCATATGCATCCACATGTGAGAGAGAAGAGCACCCTACACAGGGTGTTTTTATGTCACAATCTCCTTCATCCAGTCCTCCAGGCCATAGGATCTTGGGCATTCACACTCCATGCCTGGAGTGTGTCAGCCTGACCAAGCTGGGAATACAAACTGCAGTTGCCATGTGACATGTGACTTTTCTTGAGAAGCACATTACTGCTCAGCCATGCAGCTGGCTCTCAAAGTTCTTTATACAATCAGTTCAAATCTTTGATGTAAACAATATAGTTATTTAAATCTGAATAGAAAAGGTTGCCTGTTCAATGCTTTCTTATGGTACAAAATGAGAAATGTAATGCCACAGGCAGTCCTATGTTTTTCAGACTGAGAAAACTAATGATCCACACACAAGAACTTTAAGTACAATATTTAGGTCACCAGCCAATGACCTATTTTCTGGAAAATCACCTGATCTTATCCTGTTTCTCATTTTTTAATCCATGTAGCACTGTCTCAGGAAAGTGTCTCTATATACACTACATGCATAAGCAGACGCACATCTAATGGGTAGAGCAAATTTCTGTTTGACCCATTGCTATTAAATATTTATATATTCATAATTTTCAAGCCTCTTACAAATGAGAAGTGACATCAATTTGCATTTCTCTTGGAGTTCTGGTTTTGACTGTCAGCAGAAACTGACGTGTGACACTTACTGCAAATTTTTTGTCAAAACGCCAACAAAATGTACACAGGCTACCCACTAATTTAAAAAAAATCAATATTTAAATATTTACATAACAAAGCATCAATAACAACAATTCATTTGAGACTATGCAAAATCCTTCTGAATAATTCACTACAATTACACAGTGAGATCAGAAAGAAAGGGCAGCAGCTAACCATTCTTTAATGACTTGTAATTCAGATCCACCTGTGTTAAGATCAAAGAAAATATTTTCATGTTTTCGTTTGTCTGAGCATTTTGATGAGTACATCTAGACATCCTTTTATCCAACAAGTCACTAGTGACTTCAATCCTTGTCATTCTTTCTTCTGTGTCTTTTGTCTATTTTTTATTCAGCACACTTTCACATTTAACCATTAATTATTTTGTAAATTATTTGAACAGTTTATTCAATTATTTTCAAACACTTACCATGTAAGTGGCCCCGTAACATACCAGAACAGCAATTTGAACTGCCTTAACCTCTTGTCTTGCGTAAGCAATGTATCCGTGTGGGACTGGTCAGTCACAATGTCATCAAGATAGATTTTCATCTCCCCAGGAACATTAATCTTCCCCCAAATTCAATCTCTGACCATTCTCAGGAGTCATGTTTGTGTCACCTGATTCATAAACTAGGGTCCAGGCCCCAGATTTCTCATTAGTACTGGGCATCTTATTATTTTTCTGCTTTCTTTTTCCTTTACCATAGGGACCTAAGGTACAGGAATTTTGCTTTTCTTGGGGCGAGGGTAGTGGGAGTGGAAAAAAAACTAAAATACAAATTTTACACTTTCAAAAAAGTAGCTTCTAATGTCTTTGTTTTATTTATCTATTTTAGGTGTTACCGACATAGACACATATACACAGCACATAGACAGTCACACCAAATAATAACATTTAAAATAAAAAAAGAAATGGACATCTGAGCAGTATCACCATAATAGCCACAAGCATTCTCTTTGGCACAGGTTTACTTAAGCAATAACTGTCACAGCTACAAGTAGCCTAAATGAGTCCAATTCTTGCCATAAAACAAGATAAGCAAGGCATGTTCTCAACTGTAACAGATGGGAAAATGTGCAAATGTCATCAAAGAAACAGGAGAACAACTCTACTTAGGATAATCAGGAAAACATCCTAGAGGAGAGGGCAGCTGATTCAGGATTTGATGGAAAGAGAGCACAGGCTGTTTTCCTGAAATTCACTAACTATACCTAAAATAGGGGAAAATAGGGAGGCAGGGAATCCAGCTTGGCAGGACATTGATAAATGCTGTGGGTTGAAGTCTCAAAAGATGTTAAGTAGGACTTTAAAGATTTTAGTCTTTTCTTGACAATGGATGACAAAGTATGAAAACAATGAATGAGTTTTGAATGAAGTTGTGGGATTATTATAGTTTAGAGTGACTAATATCGGCAAGACTCCTGCAAATATGCAAGTGCTTGATTCACTCCAAATTTTATTATTTAAATTCCTGAGAAAACAAACTGTATGGATCAATTTGTTATGAATCAACTTCAAGTAAGTAGTTTGGCTCCCTTGAATTCATCATCAATGGCAAGGGGAAGAAGGTGTCAGTATAAGGTGGCCCGTAAATAGAAGCTGGCATTATTTTTTAAGAATTATTTATTCAATTTTATTTATTATTTAATTTGCTACAGAGCACATACACTTACCAGAAACACACACATACACAAAATGAGAAATCACACACACATACAGAAAGTGAGAAAGCAAGTGGCCTCTGCCAGGTCTGGGACTCAAACAGTGGTTAGCCATGTAGTCCAGAGCCTCAACTACCATGCCACCTGTTGGCTATTATAGACTATGCCATAACATTATTCACAAACCCAGTATGATGGGTAAGATATAATATTAAACACTACATAGTCAGCTGAGCGAGTTTCATAGTTGACATACGATAGAAAGTTTAAGGGAAGATCCAGACCAAAATAAGAACAATGAAAATACAATACCTCAGTAGTAGAATAAGTTGTCAACCACAAGGGTCGTCTTGATTATTCTGCCATAATATTTTCTGAAAGGCAGAATAGACTGCAACTGGTTCACTATAATCTGTGTTCTTTTTGTACTGAACTTATCTAACTGTATTTCCCAGCCTCCTTTGCAATTGGTGTGATAACCATTTAACTGCATTTTAGCCAAGAGAATGTGACTTCTAGCTCTGGACATTTAGTATCTGCTTCCTTACCACTCCCAAACTGCCTCCTCCATATTCTTTCCCATTTACCTGATCATTTCAAGATTATCAATTCACTCTACCAACTATGAAGCATGCAGAATAGAAATAAGACTGTTATATCAGAAGAGAAGAAAAAGAAATGTTACACAAGGGTATGAACAAAGTTCTTATCACAGAATCAAAACCAAATAATCTTGCATAGTTTTTAATGAACCTGCCTAACTAGTGATTATCATCCTAAGTTATCCAACAAATAATTCTGAATGTCTATGCAGAAAGCACAGCATATTAGAAAAGCTAAGTTGCCTACCATTGTTATGTATAATGGCATGTAAATGTTTTCCTTAGTAATATTTTTAAATATACAAAGAAATTTCTCAACTATAAAGGTCCAAATCAAGAAAACAAGAAAATGTGTTTTATGTTCAAACACAGCAGTTTAGATTTTAAATGTTCGTAATAATTCCAGTTGTCATTTTACTTGCACAAGAAGTCATTAACTTAATAAGGAAATTTCAACAAAAACATACCCCTTTTAACTCAGCAGTATCCCAATAAACCTAATTCACTAAAAATTAGCTGCTGTAATTTATAAGAGCACTTATCAAGATGAATCACTTCTAGATGTAATTATCCTCATTTATTGAAAGTTATGGAAAAATGTGAAGGAAACATTTTTTTTTAACTGAAGGAAACATGCTGGAATGTATTAAATCCTTAGTATAACCACAAAAATACTAATTCATTCATGACTGTATTCAATCATTTTAATGCTCTAACATTTGCAGTTTTTCTAATTTATTTGAATGATATTTATTGTTTTGTAAACTTTGTTTTTCTTTTCACCCACATCTGCATTTATCTAGATTTTTTTTTTGTTTTTTATCTAGATGTTTTCATTTAAATTCCATTCCTTTGTGTTTTTTTTTGTTTGTTTGTTTTTATTTTGTTTTGTTTTGGGAGAGGTTTTTGCTATAGGGCTCGTGCACTCGCTAGAAAGACAGAGAGAGACAGAGAGACAAAGCGAGAAATTACCCCCCGGGGGATGGCAACACCGCAATCCCTTCTCGTCCATTCTCCTCTTGGGATCTTGGGCACACATGCACATGCTCCCGGCATGAATTTAAGCCACCAGGTCCAGGACTCGAACCGTGGTCGACTACATGGGAGTCCAGTGACATAGCCATTATACTAATTGCTAGTCCCTAAATGACATTCCTTTGTCATCAAATGCCTTGCATAAACTGATTTACCAGTCTCAATTGTTGGTAAGGGGCACAGGTACAAGATGCTTATAGTATCTTATCCATATTTTTAAAATATATATCTAAATTTAGATATAAATAAACAATATTTTTAAATGTTTAATATTTAAACTAGTTGAATCAGGCATATTTACAAATGGCGTCCAGGGTCAGCTCTGTGGCCTGGTAGTTAAGTCACTGGATCCCACATGGCTGACTGCATGGTTTAAGTCCTGAACCTGGCAGCTTGAGAAATAGCCTGAATGTGTGTGCGTGCATGCACAGGTGTGTTCAAAAGCCTGAAAGGAGGGAGAGATGGAGGTGAAGCAATTGTGTTGTGACAGTTTTCCATGAGTTCTTTCTCCTTTCTCTCTCTCTCACTCTCTGCTAAATGACATGCATGTTCTAACGTGTGCATATACACGTACACACAGAATCTAACATTCTAACATCCCTTTAATTTCAAGGTGCATAGTAGGTCCTTGAATCCTTGCTATATGCAGTAGCCTACACAGTAGCATAAACAAGCTCATTAACCTTCCTCCTAATCTCCTCTCTTCTTTCCCACAACTGCTGGACTCCCACATAGCCAACTATGGTTCGAGTCCTGGACCTAGAGACTTGAAACTCATGCCAGGCATGTGAGCATGCGTGCCCAAGATCCTAAGAGGACAATGGAGGAGAAGGGATTGTGGAGTGGCCATCCCCCCAGAAGTGTGATTCTTCACTTTCTGTCTCTCTGTTTCTGTTTCTCCAGCAAGCACACATGCTTTATAGCAAAAACGTCTCAAAAAATTAATTAATTAAGAAAAAAAAATGGTCAACATAACCCTGAAGCAGAATAGCTAAAGAGCAATGCTGATTTGCCATAAAAAGGCATATAGGCATATGAATACTTTTATTTACTTGTATATGCATAAAAGCCTCCAGATCAAGACACAAAAATTAATGAGTAGCTAATTATGACGTTGATGGAGGACCTCAATAAAAAAGAAATCAAGATTTTGAAGGAAAACATATCACAGTATATATTTTAGATATTTTAAAAATATGCTAATGTATAATGTGTTCATAAATTAAATACGTGTTAGGATTTTTTAAAAAAATACTGTGTATGTGTGTGTGAGAGAAAGAGAAAACAGAAAGAAACACAAAATCAAGAAGAGAAAAATGTGGCAGAAAGAAGTCTGAGGGTCCTTTCAATGACCTAAAATTTTGTGAATGAAAGTCCTTATTTGAAGTCAGGCTACCAGGTCTCAACCCTTGTCCAGTATTTATAGTCTATGAGTCATGAAGCATGTGATGCACTGTTTTTTCACTTCGGTATCTTCGTTAGTAAAATAGTCATATTAATACTACTGTAGTATTACTATAGTAGACTCAGATCTCTATAATAAGCACCAGTAAATGTTCTTAGAGCCATCAGATGGTGTGGATGTTAAGACATCTGGATCCCACATGGCCAACTTCATGGTTCAAGTCCTGAATCAAACAGCTTGAAAATCAATGCTAGGCATATGTGCATGTGAGCCTGAAATCCCAAGAGGAGAGAGGAGATGGGATTGTGGGACTGTGGCATGGCCATTCCCCCCGGGGGGGGGGGTGACTTCTCATTTTCTCTCTTTCTATCTTTCTCTAGAGAGTGCATGTACCCTATAGCAATAAATAAGTAATGATGAACTAAAACAACAACCAAAAAACTCAATAAAGTTTCTCAGTTATTATTTTAAAAATCTTCATTTTACAAAAATAAACTTAAATAATTATGTATCCTGTTCATTATATTCTACTAAGTATTTGTTGAATCATTCAGAATTTGTAAAGTTGAGGCCCATCTTAAGGGAGCTTAGAATAAATCATTTTTATTTGATTATTAAGTTTCTAAGATAAATAAACCCTTTCTTGTTGGTAGAATGTTATACTAAAGTGATTTATAAACATTTCAAATATATAAACACTCTTGTGCTAACTGAAAGCAGGATGTTCTATTGTACATTGAATAAAATCTCATCTATAAAAACTAGAGAAAATGCATTAGCACTGTAATAGTGATTACCTCACCGTGGTGGAAATTTTGGAGGTTTTCTAATTTTCTATAGAGATTTTTATTTTTCAAGATCATTGTTTTGTATTTATTTTATAGCTAATTTAATAATTAAAAAGGTAAATGGAACGAAAAGGGTGTTTAATGTTATCTATGTTAAAGTTGATTTTACATAACTCAATCAGACTATTTCCACAGTTGACTTTATCATAACACATATATTTATTTAGACTAATTGAATCATATATGAAATCAAATATTAGATGATTATGTAAAAAAGAAAGCATCTTAGAAATATATAGAAAGTCACATATTTTACAACTGAAAATCTTTAGAATATATCTGTTATAGTTTCAGTTGATTATTCTTTGCCACATAAAGTACTAGATCCCTGAGACTGCATAACTTTTACAAATTCTGTTTCTTCTTTTTTGACTATTAGGAAGCATGTGCTTGCCAGTGAGAGACATAGAAAGAAAAGGAAAGTAAGAAATCATGCCCCCCTCCACCTCCTGAGGGGAGAGGGGAGATGGTCATGCTGCAATCCCTTCTCCCTCATTCTTTCAGGATTTGGGGCACACACATGCAACCAGTGCATTTCCAAACTGGCAGATCCAGGACTAGAAGAGTGAAGTCAGCTATGTGAGATCCGGTGCCATAATCTTTTTTTTTTTTTTTTTTAACTAATTCCCTTCCTTCCTTCCTTCCTTCCTTCCTTCCTTCCTTCCTTCCTTCCTTTCTTCCTTCCTTCCTTCCTTCCCTTCTTTCCTTCCTTCTTTCAATTTGACCAGAAATGGGAAGAGAAAGAGAGAGAGAGAAAGTGAGAAAGCAAGGTCCAGGACTCAAACCACAGTCCAGTGCCCTTAACCATCATGACACCTGCCGGCCCTCCCAACGCCAAAGTCTTCATACCACTTGTTTGTCCCCAATTTTATTTTCAATTACAGAATTTAAGTACTGGTGAAATCTTTGGGAGAAGAACTGAGTCTGCTTTTGAACATTCAACATGTAAAATGCTTATTAGGCATCCAAAGGATGAAGCTGAGTAAGAACTGCATACAGGCAATTGTGGCTCAATGGACAGACCAGGGCTAAAGATGTTGACCTCGAAGTCTTCAGCAGTTGGATGGAATTAACACCACCAAGGTATAGAAAATCTCTTAGCTAGGAGGAGGGTTTATAAATAGCAGTGAAAGGAGCCCAGGATAAAGCTTTTAGATAATGAGTAGGAAGGAGATACAAGATGGACAAGCTGTAGCTTAGTGAAACATCCTGAACAAATACTATAAATTGACAGGATTTGAAAGTAGCGGGGAGACCAGTCAGTTGTCAGATTAAGAAAGCAGAGTCAAGAGTCAAGAACATGATTTCCAATCTATCTCCCAAATATCTGCACAGGTAATTTAATCTTTCTGGTTCCTCAAATATTCACCTGTGAAATGGGAATAATTACAGCACCTGTCTCAGAGTTCTCTGCAGGAGTGAAGTAACATCTGTGGTGTTCTTATCACAATACCCAGCACAACACTCAATATGTACTAATTGACTTTACTGCCACTGGTATAATCAACTAGTATTCAAGTCTGGTGTCTTTGACTCCAAATAATCTGTAATTACTCCTTGAGAACAGTAAGATATTTGGTTAGCATTGTTATAGAAGGGCTTCATGGCCTTAGAGACCATGTTCAACCCTAAAATGTCTATGAACATTTGATAAAATGATGAGCCATTTTAAAATTGGATTTCCCTTTTTCTGTAACTATAAAATCTTGCTCTATAATACAGAATATTTCTGTAAGAGACACAGAAATGCAATTTGTGCCTTCCTCGTAAATGTCCTCATACTTACTTTCATAGCCCATAGGTACATGCCATAAAGAGAATAAATGACAACCTCATTTGAGTTTTTCCACATATGCTACTTCCCAATAAATAATGGTAGACTAATATATAAGAAATGGTGTTGTTTTGGTGACAGAGGAGCTGGCCTCAATAAAAAGTAGTGTACATTTTTAAAATTTCTTTTTGTTTTTAGAGCGATTTTTCCTTTAGGTCATGTGTACTCACCAGAGAGACAGAGACAGAAAGCAAGAAATCATCCCCCCAGGGAGATGGTCACACCACAATCCCTTCTCAACCATGTGGGAGTCCAACGACATAACCATTATGTCATCTGCTGGTCTCATTGTTAACTGTATGCTCTAGAAAAGTTACTTGACCTATCTGAGACAGTGCTTTTCCTGTTTAGTAAAGTAAGTAATGTTCTCCAAATTAAAGTGTTTGGAATGAAGACTGAAATCTTCGTTTTCACTTATATTTCCAGTCCCATTTGCAGTTACACAGACCATATGACTAGGTATGGGCAAAGAATGGAGAACTGAAGAGACAAGTCATTCCTGGGCTGTAGCACAGAGGGAGTGGGCGTGAGTTCCAGGGTGGGCTCTCTACTCTCTTCCTTCTATCACTACTAGTGTGTAGTACCCCTGCTGTGATAGCAAAGTCACAAAATCTCGAAGGCCTAACCCCTGAATCACAACAAGAGCAACAGCCAATTCATCACTTAGATGGCAGCAGAATATTCTTTTTTTTTTTTTTGAGAGGTTTTTGCTATAGGGTGTGTGCGCTCGCCAGACAGACAGAGAGAGACAGAGAGACAGAAAGCAAGAAATCACCCCCCAGAGGGGATGGTCACGCCGCAATCCCTTCTCCTCCATTCTCCTCTCGGGATCTTGGGCCACGCATGCACACGCGCCCGGTGTGAGTTTTAAGTCACTGGGTCCAGGATGCAAACCATGGTTGATTACATGGGAGTCCAGTGACATAGCCATTATGCTAACTGCTGGTCCCAACAGCAGAATATTCTTGAGCAAGACAGAAACTTTAATCATTACATGACCGAGAAAATTTTTTCTTTTCTTTTCTTTTCTTTTTTTTTTTTTTTTTTCAAGTTTACTATAGGGCATGTGCACTCCCTGGAGAGAGACAGAAAGAGAGGGCAAGTAAGAAATCACCCCCATGGTGGGATGGCCACACTGCAATCTCTTCTCTTCCATTCTCCTTTCAGGATGTTGGGCACGCATGCACACACACACACAGTGATTTTCAAAGCCAGGTCCAGGACTTGAATCACAATGTTGGCTATGTGGTATCCAACCACCTTAACCTCCACGCCACCTGTTGGCCCAGATCATTTTTAAATACATATAGTCATGATATCTTGAAAACTGTACTTCTTATACATAAAAATGACAGTTCTGTAGGATTGCTGCAAATATATAATGCACATAAATAGTGCAGCAAAACAAGTATGTGCTCAAAAATGATAATTATGAATGTTGTTATTAAGAAAAAAGTAAGGGATCGGGAAGTGGTATGGTGGTTGGGGTGCTCGTCTCCCACGTGGTCAACTGCAGTTTGAGTCCTGAACCGGGCAGCTTGCTTTCTCACTTTCTCTTTCTCTCCTTCTCCAGTCAAATTAAAAACAAGCAAACAAATAAAATTAAATAAATAATTCTTTACAAAGAAAAGGTAAATCCTTTTGACTCCTATCATAATTGTCCTATTTTCATAGAATGAAAGAATAAACCTATCCTTCCAATATCTCATTACGATATTCTATTTTATAAATATTTCAAACTTTAAAAGATGGCAGCGATGCTAAAAGAATAACCTAGAATTATATATCAATAAATTTATCTAGACTTAAGCCACATCACTTTCAAGTGCTTTGACAAAATGATGGAGATTGTATCCTTTGCTAAGAGATAGAACTATAGTCCTGAAACTAAACAGGAGACTGAATCTTAAATTATACATATCAAATACTGTTGATCATTGACTTTGCTAAGAATCGACGTGTACAGTGTTCATTTTAATTAAGGAAATTTTCTCAAATGTCAAAACAACATTCTTAGTATAAATAGGGGCTTTCTAAATGTGTATAGCATTTCCACAGCATTTTTTTGGGCACCTGTTTTATGGGAACATGCTTCTGAAAACGAATAATAAAAACAAACACAGCTGTTGAAGTTGCTATATTTCTCTAGTCATTCTCAGTAGATTTTCAAAGTTCCTATTGGTAAAAGGGAGGTATTTAGCATTATTTTGCTTAGAGCAGTTGTATTCTATGTTGGGATAAACTTGCCTTATGTTACTGCTTAACACAGACTTCAAAAGGTATGAGGAAACATGGATTATGGGAAAGACTGCAGAGCATAGCAAAGAAAATTAAAAGCCATGCATCTTACTTTCTGTTTCATAGAACAAGAGGAAATTATTTAAATGAATTAGTTTTACCTGCAATATATAATATTGTGTGGTACACTGTTTCATAAAACAAAAAACCTCAAAACCTCAGTTCACTAAAGTAGATTTACCATGCTAACTTAAGCATGGAATATTTCCAGTTTGCCTACATCATCTTAGAAATGGCAAAATATTTCCAAAAGAATGAATGCCATCTACTGCTTCTCCAGGAACATGTTGGTTGACAAGTAGGACACTGATGTTACATCGAAATATATTTTTCGAAATATATTTTCCATCATTAAGCACGAAATCAACGATATGGTGCCAAATTCACCATATAATCCTAAATCTGCTTCATTTACTATCTTCTTTAATGAAGTAATTAAGTGGTAAAACAAATTGGACCACCTGTCCGGAGCTTGTGTGTCTCTGGCCTGAAACCATAGTCTTTATGATAGATACGGCAATGAGATCACTGTATACTGAATATTTAACAAGTAACAGTAATAATGATAACATTATCTTTTGATGAGTGCTTTCCTTCTGTGAGAGTCTCCCTGTCATATCCTCCTGCCAGGGTCACACAGTGTTGCCCAGGTCAGTCTCAAAATCCTCCTGCCTCGCTCTTTTGAGTCCCTAGGGTTACAGGCATATCCCATGACCAAAGATTGAACCTAGGTCTCCTATGTGGTCCAGGCCTATAAAGCACAGTGTCTTAGCAACTTGTGCCATGGGGTTAGGCATCAACAAGTTCTTTTTGATCTATTTCTTTGCATTTTGAAATAGACCTTTAAATCTTTTACTCCTATTAAACAGTAATGTACCACCTGTTTCAGGTAAGAAACTCACAGCATTCCTGTGCCTTCAAACAGAGGGGAATTTATCATCTTTGTTCAAATTACAATCCCCTCCTTTTAAATATTATGTCAAGAAGCCACCGTTCCATAAACATATCTGTTTGCATTATCACCTGTACTCTATCCATTGAATTGACTTCATACTGCTTTCTGATCATAAGAATTATACAAGTTAGGGCTAGCAAGTGGCATAGAAGTTAAAGTGTTGAACTCTCACATAGCTGATCCTGGTTTGAGTCCCAGACCTGGTAGCTTGCTTTCTTATTTTCCCTCTGTCTTACTGTCTTTTTCAGGTCAAATTAAATAATAATAATAATATAATTTATAAATAATTCTTTGAAAAAAGAATTATATAAGTTATAGAAGTGTTTTCTTGGTTTTTTTAATTATCCTATCATTCTATTTAGTAATGGTATTCATTGAAGGCAAATGTTAGGCTTCATAACTTCAACACTTTATTGAATACCTATCAGGCAAAAATTACGAACATAAGAATAACTTTCATGTATTAAATTTAAAGCCAAACATCATTAATACAAGGCATATTATTAGAGATGAGAACATAATCTGACTTACATTAAATGATATAAGGAAAACGGAACCTCTTTTAGTCCATTATTGTGTTGTTAAATAGAAATACCTAAGACTGGATGACTTACAAGGATATAGAGAGAGGTTTATTAAGGTTACAGTTCTGGTGGCTGGAAAGTCTAAGAGCATGGTGTCTGGACCAAGTCCCATGTCATATCAGGACAAAGAGAAGCAGCTTCATGTGTAAACACAAAGAAACCTGTGGGCAGCTCTTACTTTTATAACAATCTGCTCTCGCAGAAACTACCCCCTTGTCACCAGATCACCCTCTCCAAAGACAGTGTTAATCTAATCATAAGGGTGGTGCCTCCATGACCCAAACACCACTCACTAGGGTCACCTCTTAAAAGTCCTTTTAGCAGATTGCTGACTCACCCATAGATAAAAACTAAACAACGCAGATGTTGTCAAGGACCACCTTAATTACTCCATGCTAAAGCTCCCTCTTTAAAAACATTTATTTAATTTTACTTATTGTTTAAAGTTTCTATAAGGTAAATACACTCACCACAGAGAGACAGAGAAAGCTGCCAGGTCTGGGACACAAATTGCAATTGACTATGTGGGAGTCCAGCGCCCAAACCACTATGCCACCTGCTGGCTCTTAAAAGCCTGTAGTCCAACCCTTCAGGGCCAATACTGCTTTTCCCATCTGGCCCCTTACCTCTCTTGCAAAATGAATATATCTTTTCTGCCCACTTATTTATTCTCTGAATCTGTGAAATCTTTCACAGCCCGTTGCACAGATCACCCTAACATGGGCACTTTCTCACTTTCCCACTCTCTCTCTCTGTCTCTGCCTCCTTTTAGTGAGTCCATGCATCTCTTTTTAGTGAGTATATACATCCTTTAGCAATATTTAAACAAACAAAAACATTTTTTAAATATTCTCCTTGCTCATGCTACTCTTAGCCACACTGGCTTCCGTTAAGTTCCTTAAACATTCCAGACAGTTTACACTGCTGTTTTCTCTGCCAGCAAAATTCATCCCCAAGATGAGTCTCACTTAAGAATATTGTCAACTTATCAAAGATTCCTTCTTTACTGTTATAATTTTTAAAAACCCTCTCTATTCCCTTTGCTTCTAAATTCTTCTTTGCTTCTAAAAATCTAAAGTAATATAAAACTCATTATTTTGTTTTTCAAAAATCAGAATATAAACTTCTTTTAGGATAGAATTAAAAAAAAAATTATTCCCACTTCCCATTTCTATCTATCTCAATACCTAGAACTGTCTCCTCTTTTTTGATATGCAGATAATAAATATGTGTAGGTAAAATTAGATAGTGAGTAGTCATTGATATGAATGTTAATGAAATTAATCAGATGCTTAAAAATATTTAGTTTTTCACTTAAAAAAAACTATTAAGTCAATTAACCTAGGTTGCATATTCTGGTGATTTTACTAACTGCAACTACTTAAATTATTACTGCAGGGTAAAATATCAGAAACAAATTAAACCTCTTTTTTTGTTCTCCTTTTAAGTTTCTGTTCAGGATTCTTCCCTTTGTCTCCTTTCCTACTCCTGAGTTCCTCCCCTCACTGACTTGATTGCTCTGATGACCTCAATCAAAAGGCAATTACCTAGTGAGGGTGGATGGTAATTATTCCTATCAAGTAGAGATTGAATACACCTGAATAGACAGCTGCAGTTCATTTTAGGATGGCATTATTACCACAAATTTTGACTCTGAAAATTTGTGATGCATGTAAAATCTGTGGTAAATTATTGATTTATTTGCAAGATTTGTTACACAGTTTTTTCCTACTAAAAAGCCCTATTTCTAAAAGGCAAAGTGAATATGCCAGTGCATTGGATTTGGAAAAACTGGAAGATAGACTCAAATTTCTAAATTAGATACACAAAGCACGCAATTTTACTAGACTCAGTAAATTTTACTGGACTAAGGAAATTTTACAGAAATGCTTCCAAAAATATATACTTATAAAGCTGATACAGTTCTGAATCATGCAATACTATCATCAAATGACAAAAATCAGTCAGAAAAATGGCATATTATTATCATACGTCAAACTTTTTATAAGCTGATGTCCTGCAACATAGGGTACATTATTTAGACATTTGAACCTAGTAGAATTTTTTTATATAAAATTTTTTTTATATAAAAGTTCCATTTGGGGAATTTCTTTTTTTTTTTTCCCCAGAGTTTTTGCCATAGGACGCATGCACTCACAAGGGAGGGAGGGAGAGAGAGAGAGAAAGAGACAGAGAGATACAGAGAGAGGTACAGAGAGAGGGAAAGTGAGAAATCAGCTCATCTCCCAGGGGAAAAGCCAAGCAACAATCTCTTCTCTTCCATTCTCCTCTTGGGATTTTGGGCATGTATGATGTACAAGCATGAATTCTGTTACTGTTTCTACAGCTTCTTTCTACACTAAGGATGTAAGGAGAACAATCTTCGCTTCACTTGGTAGCCTCTTTAAAGTGAAATCAGAGCCAAACCTAGGAGGCACAGTCCGTAATCTACTGAGCTGCAGCATGGAAGTCAAACACTGACCATGGGCTCAAATTCCCAACCTGTATGAACACATACATAGTGGGCCCAGAGGTGCTCAGGATTCTGAGGAGAAGGGCTGGAGAAAAGGTATGATGTGATGAGACCCCATTAAGTGTACTTTTTTGGGAACGAGCATCCAGCGTAATGGCTATGTCACTGGACTCCCATGTAGTCAACCATGGTTCGAGTCCTGGACCTGGTGGCTTAAACTCACGCCGGGCACTTGTGCGTGTGTGCCCAAGATCCCGAGAGGAGAATGGAGGAGAAGGGATTGTGGCGTGGCCATCCCTTCTAGGGAGGGGTGATTTCTCGCTTTCTGTCTCTCTGTCTCTCTCTGTCTGTCTGGCGAGCGCACACGCCCTATAGCAAAAAAAATAAATAAATAAATAAAAAGAGTACTTTTTCTCCCTGTCTCTTGTTCTCTCTCATCTGCATATGTGCTCTCTGTGATCAAAAAAAAAAACAAAAAACAAAAAAAAAAGCCTTAAAAAAAGTCACAGAACACTGGTCACTGAATTACTGTCAAATTTTTCACTATCAGAAGTTACCTTCTATTTACTTTATCTCTGTTCTTCAATACTGCATATATTCTATAAAGAGATCTGAAGTATTTTTGTTCACTTCTGTATCCTTAGAGCTTAAAACAGTGCTTAGCACACAGGAGGTACTCTATGAATATATATCAGGAGAAAATGTTCAATGAATAACATAGACCTTTTATGGTATCCTGAATACAAAAAGAAAGCTTTTTGCATATTGTTTGAGTGGTTTCATTGATGGAAAAAAATCTATTTGATGAATATTCACAATTATAATTTCCAGGTAATGGGAGAGGGTATTAGGAAAGAATGAAAAAGCATAAAGAGGAATCCTGCTACCCCATAGTTCCAGAAGCTGCATTTCTACAATGGAGAGCAACACATTCTGCATATGAACAAGAGGCAGGAATACTGAGAACTGCCTAGTTCTCTGTCCTCCTGAGAGTAAATTCAAGTAGGAAATGGGGAATACTACCTGTTATGGTTTCAATATCCCCACCCAAACTCATGTTTAAGCTTAACAGCCATTGTTATAGTATTAAGAAGACAGAAATTTAATCTTGAAACCAAGCAGGAACTTCTGTTAAAAAAAAAAAAAAATGACCAAACTGAAAGTTAACAAGGGCTGAACTAAAAGTAAATGACACCTAGGATATCTTTGATTGTATAATAAGGGTGGAATGTAAGGTCTAATTATATTGTAATGGCCCAGAGTAAGGGAAAAGACTTTAGACTTTGGTTATAATAAAACAACATTGGCCAGGAACAAGGGCCATTAGACCTCTAAAACTCTCACTTGAATGAAACATAAGGTTATTTATTTATTTATGTTTATTTTTTCTACGCCTTAGTGATTCCTCCCCCTTATCTCCATGACCACCATGGAGGCCATGGCATTATTTCTGCCAGACTGATTAGGAAAAGAAAAGACTTGTTCAGGTTAGATGCTTCATTAACAATAGTGCTCTCTCTCTTTTTAAAATTTAATTTAATTGTAATTTCCTTTATACATTCAATCACACATGTCACTTAACTTGTAAAGTGAATGTTCCAATAAGAATAGATTTCTCACCAGTCTAGTTGGGGATACCAGGCACACCATTATCAACAGATAATAACCCACTTCTCTGTCAATATATAACATGTTTTGTAGGATGGAAACTGTTGGTTGTGAGCTCAAAGACTCCAGGCTAAATGGCTCCAGAAACCTAAAGAGCAATTTCATTATCTAAGGTCTTACCAATCAAGAATGCCCACAAGGAGATCATGCTCCTTTGAACCAGTCATTGAACTGACCAGGTACCTGGGACCCCTGCACCTAATTTTGCCTCAAAAATGCATTTAGGGGACACCCTGGGGAGACAGGTCTTTTCAACATGAGCTGCCCACTCTCCTTCCTTTGTGTTTCGCAATAAAGTTGTACTTTCCTCCATCACACTGTGTGCCTATGGTTTGGTTGGTAGTGCTTGGGTGAGCGAACCTGATTTGAGTTTGGTAAAAATCTGACCTTAGTATTAAGAGGTGGGGCATTGGGAACCAGCAGTTAGCGTAATGGTTATGTCGCTGGACTCCCACGTAGTCGACCACGGTTCACGTCCCGGACCCGGTGGCTTAAAACTCACGCCGGGTGCGTGTGCGTGCGTGCCCAAGATCCCGAGAGGAGAATGGAGGAGAAGGGATTGCGGCGTGACCATCCCCCCTGGGGGGGTGATTTCTCGCTTTCTGTCTCTGTCTCTCTCTGTCTGTCTGGCGAGCGCTCGTGCCCTACAATGAAAATCTCTCCAAAAAAAAAAAAAAAAAAAAAAGAGGTGGGGCATTTGTGTAGTATTAGAAGTTTAGAAGTGGGTAAAATCATCAGGGTGAGGCCTCCATGGCTAAAAACTATTGTCTTCATAAGAAGAGGGAAGAGACCAGAGGTGACACATTCTCTTGCCTTCTCATCATGTGATGTTCTGCACTTCCCTGGCACTCTGCAGAGCGTTCCCATCAGCAAGAAGGCCCTCACCAGGTGCAGCCCTCGACTTTGGACTTACAGAATCATAGGTTGAATAAACCTTTATTTGTCATAAATTTCCCAGTCTGTCATATTCACTTATAGCAACAGAAAATGTACTAGAACATATCAGAATGTTATCTTAACAAAGAGAAAAAAGGCCTATCTTGTCAATATTTTCTTAAGTAACCATAAGACCTGACAATTGCCAGTTAAACAGCAATTTCTTTTAAGCTGCCTTTGATTGACTGGTTTCAATATATCAGGTATTCAGTGAGGCACTTGTTCATCATTATCTTTTAAAATCCTTTCCACAACTCAATTATGTGTTATTATGCTTTTCAGAGAAGGATTCTGAAGCTTAGGAGAGTTCTACAATTTTTTCAAGTTCTGAAAGGGCCAGGATTTGAGTCTTGGAAACTTGCTCTTTTTATGACAACACTGGAGTTTGTTTGTCTTTTTGTTTTCCTTTTGATAAGTATGGCATCATTCATGTGTGAATCCTCATGATAAATTCCCATTTACATTAAAACCACCTTGTTTTTCTTTAAGATAAAGTTTCTAAAACCTAATGCTTGTATGCACATTTAAAAAAAATTAATATTAACCTAAATTGTGACATGTAGTTGATACATCCCTTTGGAGAAAACTTTTCCATTGTAGTTTTTGACTTGCTCTTTTCACATACATTTCACTGAGGTAATTTTCTTTCTGTCAAGGGAAAATGATGACTGGTTGTCCAGGATTCACTGAAAAGGATATTTGAACCAAACTGACAGACTAGTCAGTCGAGTCACAGTATCCCAGTCTTTCATTCATGGAATTTACAATTTAATAGAAAGTTGTATCACATCACTTACAACAATCTTTTAACTCTGTGCATGTCTGTTTTCGTACCACGACTATAGTGCTTGTCCTGATTCAATTTAATTAACTGTGTCCCTTATGAGACAGAGTATCTTGCAGGCAAAACTTTGATCTCACTCACTACCATACCTATGGTAAAAGTCACCATTCTTGGTACACGTTTGCTGAACACTTACTGGATTAACAAAATTAACAGGCCTCTATGAGAAAACTCGTTCATTGGGGTTTAAGAACAGTAAGAATGTATGTATGCAACTGCTTAACTGTCAATGAAATGTCAGAATAGAAAGACTATGAAACAAATTTGCCAACCCATTGCCAACTTGTATTTCCCCAGGAACTTATACCACTTCTTCCAGTCCCCGCTCCATCTCTACCGCACAGCTCAATCTACTCAACCTCAGTAAGAGATGGTGTGTAAAAACTCGGCATGAAACATCCTGTTCATTAGCTACAGTCCATATAACTCTGGCTTAGTGTTGTCCCTAATTTCACTGCTGTCAGGCTCTGTACTTAACACTTCCAGCCCTAATAAGCTACAACAACCAATTAGCCCTTCTCTGCACAGCCTGACTTCAACATTCATTCTGAGTTTGTTAGAGGATGAAAGCACAAGAAACTACTTACTTCTGAAAAAAAGAATTACGATCATTTGTAAAACAAACAAAAAAGTAATGACATAATACAAGCCTTTCAACTTTTGAGAAATGTAGCTTGCTTTATGACAGACAAGCATAGCTCACACTCTAGAAAATGAATCAGGCTACCAGAGAGTGCACCATGGTCTGCTCATATCTCCAGAGAGTGCAGTTCACATCCACTGTAGATGGACTAGTGTCCCTGGGGCTGTGCCTCACAGCTGCTCTGACACAAGAGGTAATGGTGGCAAGATCTCTATCCTCAGAGTAGTTGATAGGGTTTTCTAAGAAATAGGAGCTGGGGAACTAGGAATAAACTTGGTTGTTTATGCTGGTGCTTGTTTGAGGGCAGGCCCTCTGCTATGCAGACACTTGCTATTCCTCATCATGCATGATCACATTTCACAGTTGAGGACACTGAGTGTGGGAAGGTGTACGTAGATTGCCATAGCTAACTCAGTGGCAAGGTATATGTCAACCTCGAAACCTGAACTTTCCTACAGCCAAGGTAGAAAACTGTTGAATGATTGAAAGGCTTGCCTGTCATCAAGTAGGATGTGGACTTCATTTCAAAGTGATAGGGGAACATGACATGATTCAATAGATATTTTAGAAAAATAATTGGCAAGAGTAAGTAGAGCAGGTTATGAGTGGAATTTACTGAAAAGGTACCTGTCCAAAAAAAAAAAAAAAAGAAAAGAAGAAAAAAATAATTCTTCTTTCTAATGACTGTTGATATGGCTTCTGTCAGGTTAGTGTCAATTGTCAGAAATCATCTGTACCAAAAGCCTCTGCAAAGAAAATTAATTTAGGCTGAATATCAAATAATCCAATCAAATGTTCTAGGACATGGAAAATTCAAGGCTGAAAAACAGACGGAGAAGTAGAGATATCTTCATGTGGAAATATTAGGAAGGTGTTACAAGCCCCAGAGCTATTTAAAGACCAAGAAAAAGGACCGTGACATCCTCCTATAGGATCATTAGCAGGTTTCCTTTCCCCAGAACCTAAAAGATACAAGGCAGAACTTTCTTAGCATGCATTGTAAAACCTTATTTTAAGAGACAATGACTAGAAGGAAATGCTTAGAAAATCTTTCAGTGCTGTGAATGTTGTCAGAAGGAAGATGGAATCATTTGCGTTAACCCTAACTAAACCACACCAGGGAAAGCCATCGAGGAAGGATTTTCTCATGCTAGTATGTCTGAGAACTAGAGCTTTCACAGACTCTGCTGGAACCTTGACCTTGCTAAAGACCACTGACACCGGGCACAAGGACGACTTCTGCACGGACATCTACTGAGGGACTGCCTGTCCAACCTTGAACTGACACCACCTTTGCTATTGATCTCGGTAGCCAAACTTATTTTTGCTTTAAATTTTTAAGTCTATGTATTTATTTCTTCTATTGGGACAAGGATCTCATTATTCATAGACATGTATGTGCCCTTCATGGTCAGGCAGGTCCTAGGATGTGAACCTAGGGCCTTTTCCATGTGTGTCTGGTTGTGTGACTGCTACGCCTCCACCTGGCCTTTGTGTTCTTTGCCTTTTAAACCCTGCATGGGAGGGACCAGCAGTTGGTGTAATGGCTAAGTCGCTGGACTCCCATGTAGTCGACCATAGTTCGAGTCCTGGACCCAGTGGCTTAAACTCACACTGGGCGTGTTTGAGTACATGCCCAAGATCCCAAGAGGAGACTGGAGGAGAAGGGATTGAGGTGTGGCTGTCTGCCCTGGGGGGGGTGACTTCTCACTTTCTGTCTCTCTATCTCTCTCTGTCTTTCTGGCAAGCACATGCGCCCTATAGGAAAAACCTCTCCAAAAAAACAAAATAATAATAAAAAATAAATCCTTCATGAGGATTTTAAGATCTCAGTGAGCATATTTCAGGACAACCTGAAACATGTTCATCCTGGCTGAGTACAGGCTTCTGACTTCATACTTATACCCAAATAAACTCCTTTTGCTTTACATATTTTGCCTCAGTTTACCCTTATTTGTTATCATGTCAGGAATAGGAGGCATGAAAATAATCATTTCCACTCACGGTTGATAAACATTTATAGTATCAGTTACCTCTTTACATATCAGAACTTCAAAGTTTTCAATGGCTTGATGTCGACTTGAGTGTTTATTCTTACTTATGGATCTAGTTAAACAACAGAAGAATTACAGGCCCAAAGAAACAAACTGAAAAGTCTCCCACACAATTTCTTTTCCCCAGAGTAAGACTAACTCTATACCTTTTGTCGGTTCTTTCAAACATCTTTATTTTTTTCCTTTTCTTTCAGGTACTAGAAACCATTTATTTTTAGCCATGTGGTCATCCCATAAGCTTTGCTCAATATTCTTCTCTAATATTCTGGTTACAGTCATATAGAAATTGCAAGTGTAATCTTGGATTAACCTTTGCAAGATTGACTTTTCTAGCAGTATTGTAACCAGCAGAAATACAAGAGCAAGGCATTAGATACTTTAAAAACCTTGAACACTTTAATCTTTAAATTACTTCTGTGACCAAGGCTGTATTTTCATAAATCTAAAAAAAAGTTGCCTAAGTCAGCATAACTTTAAGTTTATAAGTGTAACTCCTCAGAGATCACTGTTAAAAAGTTTTATGATGTTACCACAATTGAATACTCCTTATTGTACTCAACAGAGTGGTTTGACTCAACGAAATATGAATAATAAGCCTATTAGTTATAAAATACCTAGTAATGGTTTTGATGTGCAAAGAATGTGACATAATTTGTGTTTGTTGAAGATTAAAAATGACAAACAAAAATTCCACTTCTGGTGAAACCACAAATTTGCAAAAGAATGAGAATGAAAAGTTACTCTTATCAGAATACTTACAGTTAAATACACATTGGACTCTTCAATTTAGTCCTTTATCTTTACAGATAATAACATAATTTATCATAAAATGGTAGGGATACAGTAGATGGCATAGCACTTAGGTCACTGGACTTCCATATGGGCAATCAAGGTTTGAGTCTTGGACCTGGTGGCTTGAAAATCACTCTGGGTACATGTGTGTGTGTGCCCAAGATCCCAGAAGGAGAATGGAGGAGAAAGGATTGTGGCATGGCCATCCCTCTTGGGAGAGGTATTTTCTTACTTTCCCTTTCACTGTCTCTCTCTCTCTGGCAAGTGCATGCACCCTAAGGCAAAAGTTCCCAGAAAATAATATATATATATAGACAAAGCTAGATCTATGATAAAAATAATAGATAGATACATAGATAGATATGTAGACCTATTATCTCTCTCTCTCTCTCTCTCTCTCTATCTATCTATCTATAAAATGATGGGAACAATTAAGCATTTCAATTCAACACAGTATAAATAATAAAATCTATTAAGATACATTTATGAATAAATTAAATTCAAATCTCTTATGAAATATTTTTATCCCTTCTTGAGTAAACTAATATGAATACTCATGACTCTATAATGTAGATAATATTTTGCTGGATACTAAATATAGAGTGACATATTTACTGATGCCATTATTTTATACTAAGCAATTTCTCCCCTGGGATAACCATTCTCTAATTTAAAATGTGTTTTAATAATCAATGTACTTTTGACAAATCAAGCTTTGTATGCCAAACCAATCAATGTGTTTAATCAGTCTACACATTATAGCTATAAAATTAGACCAGAACTACCTAATATAAAAATAATTTACTGAAAAAAATAATAAAAATGTATAAAATGTTACCAAGCTGTTACACATATTACACCAATTTTTTTTCACCCAAAAGAACTCTACAAAAAATAGTTTAACAAGAGAATTCATATTCTTTTTTTGTTGAGGTAATAGTTTTTAAAGTAAACACATTTGTTCTCAGATTCTAGTTTGCATACTTACATAAATATATCAGACTTTGTCTTTCGGAACTGAAGGTCTCAGAAGCAGATATTTTCAACTCATAGCAAGTACACTATGGTAGTAGGAATATTAGAATCTTTCTTTTTCAAGCAAATGGATATATAATATTAAAAATATATAAAATGCCTGTAATTACAAGACTGCTGTAAACCATCAGGAATCTGACAATTTTGGCTATCCAAAAAATAAAAAAAATAATAATGAAGCTCTGACTGGTAGCAATTGCCAGTCACCACCATACGAATGTTGCCACCATGACTGGCTCCAAGCTGTCAATGTGATGTCACTGAACTTCGAGATGGAAAGAGACGCATGCAAAGATGGGAAATGAGGCATGAGCCGGCTCCAGCACACCACTGTGATGCTCCATATCGCCTGATATTGTTCTAAGTAACTTATATTGTTTCCAAAGATTAAACACTAACACCATGAAGAGCAGAGTTAAAAGCCTTTTTGAGTTTGGACAAGTTACTCAGCTTTTGTGGAATTTACTGAATTTCTTACTTTATAATATTCTTTTGATGTATTTGAACATTTCTAGAATGTGAGGGTAACTTTTTTTTTTTTTGAGATGTTTTTGCTATAGGGCGCATGAGCTCACCAGACAGACAGAGAGAGACACAGAGACAGAAAGTGAGAAATCACCCCCCAAGAAGGATGGCCATGCAGCAATCCCTTCTCCTCCGTTCTCCTCTCGGGATCTTAGCAATGCACGCACAAGCCTGGTGTGAGTTTTCAGCCACCAAGTCTGGGACGTGAACCACAGTCGACTACGTGGGAGTCCAGTGACATAGCCATTATGCTAACTACTGGTCCCAAGAATGTGAGAGTAACGTCTAATAATGTGAAAGGATGACTATACAACGATTTGTGAACAACTTAACATTTCGTGGTGCTTCATAAACCAAAATTATTTTTTTCCATTCCTTATTGACACAATCTATGAGATCAAATGTTTTGAGAATTACAAGATTGATTGTCAATTTTTTTGAACTTCCTTAAAAAATAAAATAGTTTAGTCATTGATAACACTGACCCAAATGCAATTATAAACCACTGACAATGCCATATTTTAACTGTTTCTCTTCCTTTTTGTGAGAGTTTTTTTTCTATAGGGTGCATGTGCTCGCCAGACAGAGAAACAGAAAGTCTGAAATCACCCCACCCTGGGGGTTGGGGGGGTGGCCATACTGTAATCCTTTCTCTGCTTTCCTCTTGGGAATTTGGGCACATACGAACATGTGCTCAGCGTACATTTCAAGTCACTAGGTCTGGCACTCAAACCATGGTTGGCCACGTGGAGTCCAGTGTCCTAACCACTATCTCACCTGCTTGCCCCTCCTTTCCCTTTTAAAATAAATGGAACATCTTTACCCTGGCTACCCTTTTAGTTGCCTACCATTCTCTTCTCTTGTTACTCCCATATTAGACGTAAAGACTTCCTTGCCACTCCCTGAGAATAGTAGATTGTTCCATTTTCAGAGTTTTGTACATTCTTCCCTCCACTTGGAATACTTTCCCCAAGATATCTGAAACATCAGAATCCCTCTCATACTTCAGGGCTCCGCTCAAATGTCATGTTAGCAGAATAAAGCTTTTGAAACCACCCTCCTGTTCTCTACCTCTATGCATCCTTCCTTGGCTCTCCATTCTTCTGCCTAGCATTTATCAACCACATGGTATACAGGATATATACTTGATCATTGCTGGACATTTTGAAAAGGCTAATAATTTTGTTTGTGTTTGCTGTATCTACTGGTTGCAGTACTTTGAAGAGTTTTTGGTAATCACTAGGCATTTAATAAAGGTCTGTGCGTGTGTACATACATATGCATACACACACACACAAACACACCCTCCTCATGTGGCAGAAGAAGAGCATCACCAGCATACACTCAAGGGAAACCTTTCTAAAATGTAAATGGAATACATTCACATAGTAATACCGATAACACAGTATAAACATTTAAAAGGAAAACATTCTTTCAATGTTTGTTCAGATGGATAAAATGTGTTAGAAGACATAGCTGGACAGAAAGATAATATATAACAGCTTTCCTGGTCTACAGTGATTTGTGGGGAGGAGACAGAATTTCTCTTCAAATATCAACTAATTAACACTGACATACTTGGGATGACTAAAGCTCCTATTCTTTTGTGTCTATTTGTTGAGTAAACAGAAGATCCAGTTATTTGTATTAAATTTGTTTTCCAGCTCAACAGCCTGGTTTTAGGCTGGCCATAAGTAGATTTGTGAGAGATGTGTTGACATTTAATTTATGCATAAGCAAAAATCAATTTATTCTAGACAGAAAGCATTGGTCTTGGCAGAATAGTGGAGATTATAAATACAAGTTATTTTTTCTTGCAGATGGCAAAGTCTTGTACTGTGTTACTTTTTGCTAACTTTATGAACATTTTATAAAGCGTAGTACAATAAAGATTCATGAAGAACAAATTGGTCTTCAAAATAGGATTACTGATATTTTATCCCTGCTGAATGATTTAATCATAACTTGTTAAACTCTCAGTTACCCTTAGTCATATCAGGATATTTGTGACTAAATATTTTGCTTTTAGTCTGGTTTTCTTTTTTTCTTTCTTTCTTTCTTTCTTTCTTTCTTT